>NW_008333469.1:1233468-1293420 GCF_000622305.1 Nannospalax galili
AAATTATATTTTGTAAAAATCACAAAACTTAAGATATTCTCTCTCTTAGTTTATAAAATCTTATATTTTAACAGTTCTAGTTTCTATTTTTTAAACCAATGTGTTAATACTATTGTAAAAAGCTCACTAAGGATAATACTTGCAGAGACTAACTCAAACTCCATCCTGGTTGTTGATTCATGTGTTAACATTTGTGTGACTCAAGCAGTTAACAATCTGTTTGGGAAGATTTGGCCCTTATGCCTACACTTTGGCTATTCTTTAATTTCTATACCCTCTGATTGCCTCCAAAGTTCTAAGTGCATTGCAAGTGCAGGATCCTTGTGGTTATAAACATGTAGCTTCTCTTTAGACACCAATCTCCAACTTCGTGAAAGGGAGAGAGAAATTTTCAGATACACTTGCCAAATGAGAGAATAATAGAGATCTCAACTTTTTCAAATTTGACTTCCTTTGGAAACATCCTGTGGCACCCTGTAGGTGCTCTTGTGATTCTGGCCTCTTTCCATTTGATCACAGCTGTTGACACCAAGGCACATTTACACACTGACAACAGACCCTTTTGAATCACCCCTTTGAAACAGACTGCCTCTCACCCATCAGAATGAGCTAGAGAACTAAGATCAGCCTGAGGCACCTGGTGGAGCAAGTCCTTCTGACAGGACAACATGCTATATATATATTATTTGAGCTGCAAAATACATGCATTTCTTCTACTGGAAAAGATCTCTGTATCTTGATTACAAATGAGCATAAGAAAAGACAGACTTTTTAAAATTGTCCTATATATAATTCGCTCATAATTACACTTTTGGAATTGCTCATCAGAAATCTGTCATTGAATCTTCTCCAGAAAGCACAATACAAGTGATCAGAAATAAATTGCTATTATTATTATGTATATTTGAAGATATATAGTTATTTGTATAATTACTTTCAACCCTAAGTATAACATTTTCATGAATCAAAGTCAACTCTAAGTCCAATATGTCTTTATGAATAAGACATTGATAATTATCCATTTTCTATTTGGGGCCTTGAACTATGGAGAAGAGCTAGGAAACATGTGCATAATCATTTCATAACTTGTGTCCCCTTAAAGGATTGGGAGTAGATTAGTAAGAGAAGGAAGAGATTCATAGACCACAGGTGAATACGGATGAATCCGTACTACTCACTACTGAGTTAATAATTCCTTGAACCTTATTTGCTGGGACAAAATGACTATTATAAAACTGAAAATGGCTGGGAGGCTAATTTACAGCTAAAACACTTGCTAAGCAGGCATAAGAACCTGAGCTTGATTTCTAGAACTCATGGAAAGATGATGTTCATGGTGGCACACGTTTGAATCCCTGTACTGGGAAGGGGGAGAGGCAGATTCCTGGGCAGGATGGCTAGTCACTCCAGCCCAATCAGTTCCAGGAGAGATCCTGTCTCAAAATATAGTCTATAGGCCTTTAAAAAAGAAAAATAATAGGACATGAAGTCCGGGAGGGGGAAGTAAGATGGTATGGAGATTAGGAAGGGATCTGAATATGACTAGAATGCATTGTATAAAATTCTCAAAGAAGTGGGCCTGGAGAGATGGCTCAGTGGTTAAGAACACTGGGTGTTCTTGCAGAAGACCAAGGTTTGAATCCCACCACCACATGGCAGCTAACAACTGTCTGTAACTCCAGTCCCAGGGGATCTGAGAGCCTCTTCCACTTACCTACATGCAGGCAATACACACATACACATAAAATAAAAATAATTTTAAAAGTAAATTTAGAATAAATAAAAATAAAATTAATAAAAAGCTTAAAATTCTCAAAAAAGCAATAAAATTATTTTTTAAGTCAATGTGTAGTGGTGCATGCCTTTAATCCCAGAACTTGGGAGGCTGCGGCAGGTGGATTTCTGTGAGATTGAGGGAGGCCAGCTTGGTCTACATAGGAAGTTCCTGGACAGCTGGGCTACAGGGAGCACCTGCCTCAAAAAAAACCCAAAACAAAAAAAACACCCCCAAAGACCCAATGTGGGGCAGGGCATGTGTCAATCCCAGCACTAAGGGGCAGAAGCAGGCAGATTTCTGAGAGTTCAAGGCCATCCTGGTCTACATAGCAAGTTCTAGGCCAGTCAGGGCTACTTGGAAACACCGTGTCTCAAAACAGACAAACAAAAAAAATCAAAGTAGTTGATATTTGAAGAACAACACCTGAACTTGACCTCCAGCCTCTACACATACACTTTTAGGAGCCAGCACACACACACACACACACACGCACACGCACACGCACACACACATACACACACCACAAATTAAACAGTGGATTATACAACAACTTCTAAAATTGATTTAAAATGGTCATGCTGATCTCACAAATGACAATATTTAGTAAACACTTTTGATAGGTGACTGAATGATGGGAGAGATACACACATATGCATAATCAATAGTTAGATACTACATTCTAGGCCATGGTTTGTAGTCTTGCGGGATAAATCCAGTGCCTTGCCTCTCATCCTGCTAATTAGGATCAACTTCTGATATGTCTTCTGGAAACTTCATCATGTAAAATCAACAGGGGTGGGTTTGAGGAATTTCTTGTATAGCTCTGCAATATACCTGCATTCTTTGGCTCTTTGGCAAGTTGACCCATTGATCTGGTTATGATTTTGACTTTCAGCCTGATGGAAACAGAGAACTGCTCACCAAGAGCTTTGCTACATACTGACTATATCTTTGTGCAGTGGAAAATGGCAACTCTTTTAGGAGGATGTGTGATGGGTGTTCTGCCATGGATGCTGTGATCACCCCTTGTTCTGTTTATTTTTTATTATCAACTTGACATAACCTTGACGCACCTGGGAAAGGAACCACAATTAAGAGATTTCCCAAATAAGACTGTGAGAGATTTCTTGACTGATGATTGATATAGGAGGGCCCAGCCCATGGTGGGTGGCATCAACCCTAGGCAGGTGGGCCTGGGCTGTTTATGGGAACTAGCTGAGCATAAGCCTGTGGTAATCCCATAGCAGTATTCCTTCACGGCTTCTGATTTAGTTCTTGTTTGAGTTCCTGCCCTGACTTCCCTCAGTGATGAACCATGACCTGGAAGTATAAACTGAAATAAAACTTTTCCTCCACCAACATGCCCTTGGTCATAATTTTTATCCCAGCAACAGATAAGCAAATCATAAGCAAATTCATCAATAGCAGCTCAATTTGTTCATCATTCATCAGTATGAACAAAAAATATAGTGTTATCTGTGTTTCTAGATTTTTATGGTCACTCTGTATATTATGGGATCTTCTAAGAATCATTGTTATTATCATCACAAAACTATGAGTTAGCTTCTATGATTTTTTCCATTTCACAGAAGAAAAAATGGAGGCAAGGGAGATCAAATAACTTTTCAGGTTCACAAGGGTGGTAAGTGGAGTTGAGAGAAGAGAATTAATTATAGGGAGAAAAATAAAGTGATGCTGTTTTAGGTAGAAGAGCAAAAATGTTTTATTGCATGTTTATACAACGTGGTTATCTGTTAATATAGACTGCTTTCTGGCTTGGACATTGGATATCAGCCTTTGAAAAAATGCCAGAATGCTTTCCAGAGAACTCTCCTGGTACCTATACTTCACCAGGAAGAGCTTTGTAGCCCCAAACAGGTACTTTTAGCCTCTTTGCATCTTCAGAAACAGAGATGATTATTTTAGCCATTCACCAAGTGAGTTGCTGATCAAAAATTTGAACATAAATTGTTTTTTTAAAATTTCCTTGTAAGGAAGTCATACTATAAAAACAAATTTGGGATATTATAATGACAAGTATGAGCGTGTACATTAATTTCCCCCTTATGTTCTTATTGCCAGCAGATGGAGGTTGAAATTGAATTGCTGCTGACTGTTGTCCCTTGTTATGGCCTGTGGAGCTATGACACTTGAGGAAGAACTTAAAAGAATGCCAAGTAGCAGAGCGTGAGAGCGTGAAGCAGTGGTGTGACCCAGTGCCTTTAGACATTTTTGGCTGATGGTATTTGGTAAGAAGAAAATCCTGCCTCGTCTCTAGCGTTGCGAGTAGACTCTGCTATCACCTGTACTTTACCACCCACCTTTGTTTGCCTTGTCCTACAATACATGCATTTGCCCAGATACAGTCTTCTAATATTCATCCACTTCACATGTCCCCTTGCAAAAGACCTGAATAATTAAATCACCCTTGAAGAAATATTTTTGTTCCATTGGAAAGTTGGGCACAGCATGTAGAGATCAGATGTATTCAACATTTTTTCTGTCTTACTCTTGATTCCTTTTGGGCTTGTTCTGTATTTTATTGGTTTATGTTCTAAGTTTGGCTGTTTATTTGACTAAAGATCTGTTACCTAGGGACCTTTGGATGGTTTTTTCATGGATGCCTAACCCCTGGGGACTAAAACATAATATCTAGGCATGGTGATAGTTCATGTCTTCCCTCAAGAGGGAGTGTTCCTTTCTGCAAGATTCTTGAAGAGACTTAGGACTTCAAAAAACTTACAAATTCCTGTTTTGGATCTTTGGTTTATGGGGCAGTGTAAGTTTGTATGTTTACTTTAACGATTGAGACAGAGGATTTTATGTAAATAAACAAGGGAGTGGTAGAGAAAAACAGCTTGGAGGACATCATTACCTTTTGCAATCCTCGTTTCTGGTCATGAATTATTAATCATGAGGTAGCACTTCATCTGATGCTTTGAAAACTCTCCCCCTGGTAAGAACATGCTAATTGAATTGGAGGAAGTGAAGCAGGAAGAGCTAAACGTGGACGTTGCTGGTTTCACCAAAAGCAATTATACACCCTACAGCCTTCTCCACCTGTTTGAAAACCCAAGGCTCACTAATTCTCCTGCCATGAGTGAAGGAATGGGAAAGTAGAGAAAATTTTAAATCGTACTTATAGTGTACAACAATTGGTTGAGAGTACTTTGAAGGCTTAAGAGGGAATGGGGCATGAGAAGAGGTCTGGCATATCAGAAATCAGAGGTTAAGTCAGTCCAACCCCTATGAAGTGCAGTTTGGCAATGTAACAAAAGCCTTACTTCAGGTAGTACGTCTATCTAGTAATTCCAACTTGAGGAGTCTTATTTCAGCAATGCATATAGATGCAAAACTCTAAATAATTCATGTGTAATAGAATATGGAATCATTAGAATATGATGAAATCATTTCACAAATTGTATTTTTATATGAAGAGGGGTAACAAACCAATAGATACATGTAGAACATAATGTAATCCTACACTGATGAGGACTGTAATAGTATAGGGTTGGAAGGCATGTGTACTAAGCTACATTTATATATGATATAAACACGGGGAAAAAAAGCAGAATTGATAAACATTCAGTGATAACGGTGACCCCTGCTAAGTGGTACAACTGCACCTTTACTTTTATTTTCTTGGTTCATCTTATCTCCATCATTTTTTCCCTACAGTAATCATATGCTATTTTACCATTAAACATACTAATAACATTTTGACAATATCTTTCTTTTAAAACTATACATTCTGGGTCAAACTGGATAACTATATCAGCAAGAGTTCAATGCTTTTCAATCCCCAAGAAGCTATAGAAGATGGGACTGGCAGATAGTTCCCTTCTCCTCCACTCAGCAGACAGAGGCTTTTGAGGACCATTTTCAAGGTCTGAACCCTTATATACACAGTAGATCAAATCAGGAGAGTCTTAGCTCACCTAAACAGAGTGTAGACAGACTTTCAAGAAAAAGCAAAGCAGACCAGGCCCCACTGAATTGCCTACTTCTTGCCTCTTCCATCCCAACTTCCTAAAGCTCTGGTGCTTATACTGGATGTAGTTTCTAAGTTGTGCTGGAACTACCCTGCCTGTCTATGGAATGCAAACTCATCAGTCTTAATTTCTACTGTGTTCCTCTTGTTTAGCACAGCACTCCATTCCCAGCTGCAGGATGAACAATTCAAGATCATGGAGGGATGGCCAACTAGCTACCTGGCTTTCCCCAAATGTAAACTTAAGAGCAGGTGGCATGCATTTTCCCCGAGGAAATGTGTATTTGGGAATACACATTCCCAGTGAGGCAGGAGAAGGAAAGGACTTAAAATGGGGCGTGTGGGAATTCGGAAGGGCTACAGAGGAAAGAGGGACTTCTAGAGGAACAGAGTCGAAATGAAAAGGCAAAGACGGGATTTTTGCCGTTCTGTTCTACCATTATAATCACATTCCTGTGGGAAGGAGGAACAAAGGTTGTTTAGTTTGCAGAGGAGTGGATTCCTGAATGAGCGAAAATTAAATCTGCTGGAGGATTTGAAGGAGAGAGAGCATACAGGATGATTTTAGCCACATAAACAAGAGTGGCCGTATGCAATGATTTCTATTCAACCCCCCTGGCTTCCTGGCCTAAGCTGATTATTATTAAGCATTTATGTGGCATTTCATATGTACAAGTACTTTACAATCATTTATTATTTATTCCTCACAACGTGAGAAAGCCACAAATCAAGGGCAGGGATAAAGTTAATACAATTTTATTAAACAAGAGGGGTGTGCCGAGCAGCAGGCTCAACTAGAGCCAGGGAGAGTGACCTCACAGGAGAGAAACAACGTGACAATTACTTCTTTTCCTTTTGTGTTGCAATTTACACTTTTAATCAGTACTAAGTCAGGTGACCCTGCACACCTGGGAGAGCTCCTGGGAGCCTGGCAACCTGGTGTGCTAACTCAAGGGAAACGCTGCCTCCAGATCTGTCATCTCTGTCACCAGCGCCTCCCTCGCTCCCTGCTTGCCTTTTTCTGTGAGCTTCTTCCCTTTGCTTTCTCCTGTTCGTTTCCTGTTTTTCCTCTCCTTCCCCTTCTTTCCTTCATACAGCACCTTTCTCTCTCTCTCTATTTCTCTCTGTGTGTTTTATTTCTTTCTTCCTCTTGCTCTTGAATTTTTACTCTACTTTTCTGTCTGTCTCTCTGTTTCTGTCTTTCTCTCTCTCTCTCTCTCTCTCTCTCTCTCTCTCTCTCTCTCTCTCTCTCTCTCTCTCTCTCTCTCTCTCTCTCTCTCTCTCTCTCTCTCTCTCTCTCTCTCTCTCTCTCTCTCTCTCTCTCTCTCTCTCTCTCTCTCTCTCTCTCTCTCTCTCTCTCTCTCTCTCTCTCTCTCTCTCTCTCACACACACACACACACACACACACACACACGCGCACAGCACAGAGAAAGAAAGAGGATCTAGTTTTTGGAACACACAGAAGGTCATTTCCTCTGTGAAGCAGCACTCTGTCATGGCCTTTTTCTAAGACCTGACACGTGGAAAATTTTAACTTGATTTGCACAGGGAGAATAATGCCCATGTTAATCCAAGCTGCTCGGAAGGTCATTTAAAAACCATTCCAGGTTGTCTTCTTCACCGCTGGTGTTCTTCAGGCACTTCTCATAAACTCTAATGAATTATTCACCTTGGTAGTGTAGACAAACACAGGCTGCTGATATTATTTGGAAATCATTCAAATTGACTAATTAGTCGTTTCCTTCAGATTTTATTTAACAAAGGAAAAGGGTCTGAGATATTTGGTGTTTCATACATCATTATATTGCTAAAAACTTAATAGTTCATATTAATTTGAGGAAGAGCCAATCCAATTTAATAATAAAGTCAGATGGGTTGGGATGTTCAAAAATTATATATAAGCTTACTACATTCTCAGCAAAATTTTATCAGGCAGTGAACAAAAATATCTTAGCTGAAGCTTTTGCTAGCCCAATTTTGAGGACTGGATAGGAATCATTTGTTATTAGCACAGGTGTTAGAGACAAAAGAAGAGTAGCTGACCATCTCCCATCCCCAGATCTCTTTAAATACTTTATTTGTTCATGATCAACTATTTAATGTTGGAGATACTATTCTCATGCTGAGCATAAGGAATTGGCAGGAAAAAAAAAACATGTTTCATAGATATTCCAGTGGAGATATTTTGTTGTATAGACAAATAATTTTTAATTTATATAGATAGCTAGATGAATGATAGTTGATAGGTAATATGTAGTTGATAGATAGTTGATACATAATGTATGATAGATATTAGGTGGTTAAAGATTTACAGATGATAGATACGTGATGGGTTAGATAGATATGTATGGAGGAGGTATATAGATGATAGATGATATTAGGTAGATAGGTAGACAGATATTTAAGTGATAGGTAAAATGAATAAATTTTTCATGATAGGTGCTAAACATAAAGTAAAATGTGACCATGTGTACTTAGGGCTACCTTGGGAACTATTTTAGATAGAAAGGCAAGAAAAGCCTTTAGAGGAGGGAGCAGAGTATAACGCTGAGAAGCATCTGGGTTGTGTGACATTTCCAAGGATGTAGGTAGGCAAAGTCTAAGAACTTGAGATGGGACCAAGCTGAGTGGCTAGAATTCTATGTGTCCCCAGCCTCAGGGGTAAAAGAGTGATATGAGGGAAGGACAGAATGTGACCAGGGATCACACTATGCAGTTGTGAACTAATAAAAGGAAATTTTGTCATAGTAACTGAATTAACCTTCCTTAGGAAGTGAGAGTCTGTCCAGTTCAAGTTGATCACATATCAGCTGGTCCTGGGACCCTGCACAACTTTTCCTAGGAAGAACTGAACAAATGTCTATGCATCCAATGTGGAGCATCAAAACAAGACCAAGAAACAATTCTTCCTAATCCTAGCTTGGTGAACCAATGAGTGAGTTTATTGGAGTTACTTACTGGAGCATAGGTGAGATGTTATTATGGGATCATGGCTGACTCAGAGGGAGTTGCGTCATCATAAAGCCCAACCCATCATGGGTGACATGTCACAAAAGCTCTGCCCTTAGAACTCCCTACATAATTTACAGTCAGCTCCATCAGACAGTCTCCTCTCCCCAGCAAATTGTCACTGCTTTTATAATGTTGGAGACAGACCTTGTGAATCTTCTGAGTTTCAGGTACTTCCTGAACCTTGAAGCTTTGTTAGTTTCCTGAATCTCGTGAGCATCCTTCTTCCATTCACGAGAGAATGTTCCAGATCGCAGGAAGTAACTGCATAACATGGGCTCACCAGCCAACCATATGAGTCATAGCACTTAGACGTGGTTGGAAATACAGCTCCAGAGACATTGTGGAGTCGCGTGGGCATGGAATGCTGAGCCTCTGCATCTTCCTCCTCTCTTGCTGATCCTCTTTCTCTTCCTTTTTTTTTTTCCTGTTGAATTCTAAATGTAAGATGTAATGAAGTATCACTGCTATCGTGAGAAATGAAACGCCTGCCTCAAGTTGCCAAATCTGTCAGTTTCCGTAGGTCACTTTGTCAGCGGCTCACTGGAAACAGGATTCTGGGCCCATCTCTCCCCACACTCCTGGATTTGGAGAAACTTGGGGATCAACGGCTCATCTTTTGTCTCAATTGCTGCATCTTCATTTTCAGTCAATTCTTTCTAGGTGTGATCACCTGTATGACTGTTTGTTTATTGTGTCATATCACAGTAGTGAATACTAATGTGACCTCCCAAAACATCACCTCCTGCAGGGTATGAAGATTTCTGAAGTTGTTGCATCATAGATGAAAGTTAGAAGGATGGCCCGGTTGAAAGGTAGCCAAATCACAGTGGGCTGTAGTCCACTATGAAAGAAATTCAATTGTTCTCTTCTTAAATGCCTTAGTCATTTCCAGCACCAGAAAGTCTCCATTGGTCCCCTGAGTCTAGTTACTCCCCTTGAAATAACAATAGCCTTCCTTCTACCTGTAACCCCTTCCGCAGCTTGTGTGGCCTTTCATTCCACAGACACAGTGGCTTCTCTGTTTCTTTTGCTCACACCCAATCCAACGGAGTGTTTTGCTAAAGACAGTTCTCTTTCCTAAGAGTCTCCCTAACCAGCTGTTGTGCATCCTGCTTTTCTTCGAAGACAGAAAGCTCCTTATTGTTTACTACCTCTTAGTTTTCTCTCTTTCTGAAGATACATCAGGAGACCGAGAGGCAAAGCCTATGTGAATTGGTCTGCAGGAGCTTCTGAGCCTAGACTGGGCTTGTCTTGGGAAGGTCAGCTGAAAAGAAGGGGAACCTAGAGAAAGTGTTTGTTGATCTGAATAGCCAAGGCTTTAAATTTTATGATATTTAAGCTATTGATCACCTCTACTAATGTGAGGATTTTGCAGACAACACATTCAAGGCATTTGCCAGCCTCTCCCTCCTCTGGCCCTACTGCTCAAAGACTTTATATGTGAGGACACTAGGGAATTGTTCTACTATTCTTCCTCAAACCAAATGGACTTTTTAAGGCAAATGAAAAGCATAGAACAAAGGTATATTTTAAAGTTTGAAAAACCATTTAAAGCCTAGTACAAATCTCAGAATTGGTTTTTAGAATATTGTACTATGCTGAAGAATTTACGAAACAAGAGCTGATAAATCAAAGCTTGTAATTCCATAGAATAATTTCAACTGTGAAATGTCATAGTATTAGCAAGATGCTTTCTTAATGAGTGTAGAAAATACTGTGCAGTTCACTCGTAATTGACCTTACTGTTTTTGTTACATGTAAATCTATTTGAAGGTAGATTGCTCATACAGACGAGTATGTTGGAGAGTCTTTTATCCACAAACACACACATGCACATACTATACACACATGCACATACTATACACACATGCACATACTATACATACATGCACTTATGCATACAATTTGAGTTTGCAAACCAGGTGTATGTAGACAGTGACTTCATTTAGAAGTAAAATACATAAAATACAGCTAAAAGAGTTTGTGTTGCTGAAGTAGGAGAAGATATCTCAAAGGAGTTACAAGAGAAAAATGGAATCTTGCTTGGCCTGGTCTTCTTTCTTGTGCCAGCTTTTTGTTGACGTGCCTTGTAAACTACCGAAGCAGAAGGAATGTGCACACATCTCTACAGAATAAAGAATCTGGAAAGTTTTCCTAAAATGTAATTGTACACGGTGGTCATTAAAATTGACCTCTATATCTACTTTGCAGTCCCAGTTACATCATCTTCTACTGCTGAGACAGGCTTTCCAGGCTTTCCTTAGTGGAGGAGCCTTTGGTGCTTAGAATATTCCATTTGCACACCTTCCTTCACCTCACCATTCTCCAGTTTATGATCTTATGGGCTTCATTTAAAAAAAAAATTGGGTTTTTTTTTGAGACAGGGTCTTCCTGTAGCCCCAACTGGCGTGGAACTCACTATGTAGACGAGGCTGGCCTTGAACTCATAGAGATCTGCCTGCCTCTGCCTCCCAATTAAAAAAAAAAATAATTAATTTTTTTGTATTTTATGTATATGAATGTTTTGTCTGCATGGATGTAAGTGTACCATGAGTATGAACTGCCTACAGAGGCCAGAGGAGGGCACAAGATCTCTTGGAACTGGAGTTACAGGTAGTTGTTAACCTCCATGTGGGTGCTGCAGACTGAACCTGGGTCTTCTGCAAGAGTGGTTGCTGCTGTTAACCACTGAGCCATCGCTCCAGTCCCTTTTGTGGACTTATTGAAGCCAGACTATTCATGATCTTTATGTCTGAGTGCAATATAGAGTTCCTGGATCAGAGTTCCATGTGACAAAGGCACATTCCCATCACAGTTTGTACCAGGAATGTGAAAGGAAAGATGCCGGGTTCATCTGTACAGCAGAGAGTAGGAAGCTTTAATTTGGGGGTTCTAATAATGTGCTATTTCTCCTCTTCAAATCCAGTTTGATAATCGGTATGTTATCAAATTAAATATAATGTTCTTCATTTATTTGATAAATTAAAATTATTTTTTCTTAGTGCTTAAAATTGTATGCGCTTATTGACATAAGTAAGATGTTTGAGAGATTAGAAGCTTAGACCTGTCAAATAATTAGTGTTAAAATCATTGCATTTTTTATTATTTTAATATGTTTCAAATTAGAAATTAAAGAGAAAATGTGGATATGAAGAAGTAATGAGATTAAAACAATCCTGTAATCAAAATTGCGGCTTCTTTATTCTGCCATCTATGTAAAGTAATGGAGAAAACGTGAAGATAATTATAAGAACAAGAGGTTTAATAGATTCTAAAATCACAGGGTTGAAAATTGCCTCCCAACATCCCCTCTTGTGAGCAGTTTGAATGAAATACAGCTTAGATTTGCTTTTGAATACAGAAGATACAAAACAACTAGATTTCTGAATAGTTGGAAGAAGGGGCCTGGGCAAGCTTCTTGGTCTTGAGTACCATTCGATAACCATTTTATTTGCTCTGAAAATGCTCATTTCATTCATCTAAGGTTTTTATATAATAGCATGAAAGTATTTGGCAGGAAAGCAACCATGTGTCAGGTTAAGCAGGGTAGCCAGTGTGCTGCTGAAGGGAATAGTGTTCTGTGGTGTGTTGTTCTAACATGCTAGAAGCTTCCATCTGGTGAACAGGAATTCACTTTATAGACTGCAACATACCATGCTAGTCCTACTTCCTATTACTCTAAAAGAAAAACTCTGAAGCTATATGCTCTACTCTGTTTAATAATTAAACAGAAAAGTATTTCTTGGGCAACATTTTGAAGTACTCACAAGGAGTTTGGAATCTCAGCAAAGGGAGTGGCTACTGTGTTTCTTTTCCTTCTTTTTCTGATCCCATGCCTTAGAGAGGAAGAAATAAATGATTGCAAGTAGAAAACTACTGAAAAATTTGGCATTCGTTTTGCAAGTATAAAAACTGAATTATGTAGGATAAGATATGTTCCTTTAAAATGCATAATTATGGGGCTGGAGAGATGGCTCAGCAGTTAAGAGCACTGGCTGCTCTTGCAGAAAACTTGGACTTGATTTTCAGCACCCACAAGGCAGCTAACAACCTTCTGTAACTCCAGTTTTAGGGGATCTGCTTCCCTCTTCTGGACTCCTCAGGCATTGCACCTATGGGTGCACTTACATACACATAGGCAAAACACTCAGACTTTGTTACTGAATTTTTTGTGTGTTTCATACAAAACATCTCAAACAATCATCTTTATACCCCCTTCTCCACTCTCATCCTCCCAAAACCCTCTCCCCCCACTGGAGCCCATATACTTGGTTATCCCTGTATAAGTTAATCTGATTTAATAAGTGAACACTTTCTCTTAAAATAATTGTTCACCTTTCTCTTAAAATAATTGTACAACTGACTTCTATAATAATTGTACAACTGACTTCTATAGACATTGTTCTTAATATGAACATGGTAGGTAAACATATTTTAAAATTTTTCTGATAAAGTATAAATGTTGTCCCCAGATTCTTTTAACATAGAGGAAATGAATAACAGCTTCTCAGAGATTTCCTATGGAAGAAGGTATTTTTTAGATACTACCATCAGGTTGGATATGGTAATAGATATATTTCAGAATATCTCTAGGCTGCCACAGGATTTTAAGGTAATAGACAAAGCTGTGATATTTTGTGCAAAGACTGGCTCTAGATGCTTGAGGAACATAATACAGAGATTTTTTTAAAGTGATTTTGTAAAATCTACAATCTGGTCTCTGCTACTCCAAAGTAAATGTGTGTGATTTGTTCCTCATATTGCAATGAGTAAAAAAAAGAAGAAAAAAAAGAAGCAAACAGCATAACTATTAAAACCACGTTTCAATGTTGGCTGAATTTTGTTTTTAGATGCCAATAAAACTTATTTGTTTGATTAAAAAAAAAAAATCAGGTCCACTGGGTTGTCAATGTCCCAAGCATGTTCCCCAGTACAAGACCATCCACTGAGTCTATTCAGCCTATCTAGAGTCTCTTGTTTTAGGAAGATCAGCTCTTCTTTATCTAGGAGCAATCAGTTGCCAACAACATTCCTTCACATAAGATTGAAGTCTACTGTTCATTTTCCTGGTTCTATGCTGGGTTGTTGTCTGCCTGAGTTTGCATGGGACTTGTGTCTGCTGACACCATTGCCATAGAATCATATGAGCAGGTTCCCAGGAGCTTGTAGGACTCTGTTTCCATGTGGTTCTGTACCTCCTCCCTGGCTTTTACAATCTTTCTTCCTCCTCTTCTGCTTTGGTCCCTGAGCCTTGGGTGGGTGAAGTTTAACAAAGGAGTCCTGTCCAAGAACCATCATTCGGCAGACTCTTGATCTCTATGCTTTGGCCGTTTGTGACCTTTTGTGTTCCTGGCCCTCTGCTGCATGAGGGAGCTTCATTATTGAGAACTGATTCTTTGGTGTCCTCTTCTTTATCCCTGTTCTATGTTCCATGAGCCTTAGGTGTAGAGGTTGCATTGTAGATGTGTCATTAACACTCAGACTTTTATCTTGGGGGAATCAACATCTGTCTGATTAGAATTAAGTCCTGCTCAATAGGAGGGAAATCATGTATGGCATTGTAAACACAGCCAAGTACACATTGCCAGAGAGGGTGTAGACCCTAAAGAATAACCTATTTCTGTTACTTCTTTAGACCAGCATAGTTTCTTACCATATTCTAAATACATATCCTTATATTTATAGACAAGTGTACCTTTCACCACTTATCAAAGAAGTTTGTTTTTGTAACAGATGGAGACTATTACAAAGTTCCACTGGTCAAACACAGAGAATAAGTGACTGTGAGGTGCCCAGTCCTAAGTGAAACATCTACGATGCAACTTCTACACCTAAGACTCAGGGACCAGGGTGAAAGAGGGGTTGTAAATAATGTAAGAGCCAGAGGGAAAAGACACCTGCTGCTAGGTAATGCATTCTAGACATCATAGGAAAGCTGCACCAATGAAATCTTCACAGTATGATAGTCTAACGGGATCTGCATAACAAAACCAGTTGCCATGCCAAGGTGGATGAGGGAAATTTCATGGTCTCTCACTTCAAGATGAATAACTAGAGGCAATTAATGGATGCTCGGGGAGAGAAAATCTGGTTTCTACAGGGACTAGCTCCCTGGGGGGTTATCTAATCCCAAATGGACAGTTATAAACTTAGGTACAGAGAAGCACTGCTAAATGGAGTCAGTGCATTGCGTGCGTGCGTGTGTGCATGTGTGTGTGGCACACATGTGCACATGTGTGTGCATATATGCATATATGTGTATATATAAATATATGTATGTAACAATAATCAAAGAATAGGGAAATAAATTTGGGAGGAGTTGGGGGGACATGGAGGAGATGGAGGGGGACAGGGAGGTATTGAAATAATTCAAAGACAATACTTATGTATGAAATTCTCAAAAATAAAAAAGTAAAAATAAATTTAAAAAATAAAATGCATAGTTACAATCTTAAAATTTAGAGAAGCTTTTGGGCAGAAATGACATAAGTATCAAGTACGTACAAAATTCTAGAAAAGGTTTGAATTAAAACTTCAATAATTTAGAAGTAAAGGTCTTAGTCAAAGTCTGCATATAACATTAAGAGTGGGATAGGTGTAAAGCAGCTGGAATAGACTGAGAAAGATGAATTTATTTATGTGTCTCTCGGTCTCACAATATCTTCACTTAAACATTTATGCTTAATTCAGTGCTTATCACTGTGCTATTTTATTTAAATTATGGTTTTTATTAAAAATGGTGTGACTTTTTACATTATCTATAATGTGCTTAGACACATGCACACATGCACACATAGACATGCATATATATATATGCACATGTGCACACACACACAAGTACCATCTTTGGCTGATGTGATTGACAAGTACCACTGGTAGTGTGAATTTTGAGTATGATAATATCTATAAGAAAGAATGTTTCTTCACTGCTGGATCCAAGTGTGGGTATCCAGACAGAAGGAACATTCTACCACAGTGAATATATCTGTGTGGCCGCTACAAGTTTCCTTGATGCCTCTTTTTAAAAATTTATTTATGGCAAAAAACAAAATTCTAAAGTTTTAGACAACTCCAAAGTTGTTACAAGCTTTTTTAACTTCCATTTATGGTGATAGCATAGAAAAAAGGTCTACTAACATATTCATAAGAATATTAAAAGATGCAGTGTTAATATGGGACCCAACCTAAGCACCCATCTATAGGAGATTGAATAAACATTAGTATCCACTCAGTTTGGTACATTATCGAACAACAAAACACAGCACATTCTGGAATATCATTCTTTAGTAAAACAAAGATTTCAAAAATATGGAGAGAATAATGTTATTTATGTAAAAGCAAAAGAAACTATCATCCTTATGTGTATGTAAATTCAGAGAAAATGACTGAATGAAATACTTCCAAGCAATGACAGTGGCTGCCTCCATATACCACACATGACAGACACATGTAGGGAGTTGTCAAAGAAGATCCTAATCTTCTGATGCTTTCAGTTTTGCAAGAGCAATATTGTTGGGCATTACTTGTTTGACTCAATTCTATAATGACCTAATTACAGGTTGTGATGTCTAATCTTGGTTGTCAACTTGACACACCTGAGAAGAGGAAACCGCAATTGAGGAATTTCCACTGTCAGATTGACCTGTGGGCATGCCTGGGAGACATTTTCTTAATTGGAAATTGATGTCAGAGGCCCCACCTTCAGTGGACGGTGCAGTCCCTGGGCAGATGGGCCTGTGTTGTATAAGTAGTTGAGGAAGTCAGGGGAAGCAAGCCAGTAAGCAGCATCCTCTGTGGTCTCTGCTTCAGTTCTTGCCTCCGGATTCCCGCCTGTAGCTCCTGCCTTGGCTTCCCCTCAATGAGATCTGTAACCTGTAGTGTGAAATAAATCCTTTCCTCCCCAAGTTGTTTTTGGTCAGTGTGTCCTCACAGAAACAGGAAGCAAACTCTACACAGATATTGGAAACGTGTCCACCTGGGTTGTGACAATGCATTCTCTCTTTTAGTTCCAGGTAACCTTTGCAGCCTCTGAGGACATACCAAAGCAACCAGCTTGTCCTAAAGTGCTCCACACAGGCAGAGCATGATGGGCAAGGACTGATATGTCCACTGAGTGTCTGACTGGATACATTACAGATATACAGATATACTTCCTTCCCCAGTAGTTATATGTGGTTTTAAATGACTAATGAATGAATACTAAGTGTGTATATATATATGTGTGTGTGTAAGTATATATATACATATATATATTTCAGATGATATATAAATTAGAACAAAACAAGATATAAAATAATATATTGTGCTTAGTTTGGCTGATTGGTACAAAGTGTCCACTCAATATAAATTTCCTTATTCTGGTGAATCAGCATGCTGGGTATCAGAGGGACAGACTGAACCGTGTGGTAAAGAAGATATGTCAGTTATAAACCCTGGGTGTAATAGCACCTCTGTGAAATCCCGGCATCCTTTGCTTCTGTTAACAGGGACAGACTTCTTGGTTATATGCCAAAGTGCAATCATAGAACAGAGCTTTATTCTTTTGTTCGGACAATACATTAATTCTTGTCTGCTAAGAGAAAGTAAGCTCTCAGAGGACAGGAACACACACCCTTTTACTCACTTCTATACATATGCACAGTAACTGACAAACAATCAATGGCTGAATTAATTGGCACAATACCTGAATCTGCGTGATGGGTGGGGCCGAGAATGCAGATGAAATTTTACTTAATTTTTCTATTATCTCAGAAAATAGAACTGGAGCCACTTTATAAACCACAGAGCAATTTAAATGTCATTACTGCTCTTTTAGTGAAAATAATGAAAGGAAGTATCTACTGTGTGCCACTCATTAGCCTCCAAATAAGGAATATGATGACGGTGAAGGAGCAACATCGCATGTAATGGAAATCACTGGGTGGAATCCCACGTTGGGGACTGCCCACTATTATGACCAGCTCTGCCATAAAGCCTCGAGCCTTCGTCATTGTAATGCTACTGGTGATGTCTTGACTTCAAAATATTACCTAGCAGGTACTGGCATAGCTGTAGCAAACACCATGTTCATGAACTGTCCTTCGGGTTGATCTTACTCTGTACCAGACACTCTAATGAGTGGTTTCTCAATCTATTTTCTCTCTAATTAATGAAATAATAGCTGTCTATTAGAAAACTTGGAACGATAAGAAATTTCTGATTATTGTCAATGAATCCTTTGTTTAAATATTTATAGAATTATTTTGTTGTGCAAAAATTGAGGTAACTGGGTGTGGGTGTGCAGGACATTAATCTCAGCACTGAGGAATCAGAAGCAGGCCGATCTCTGTGCGATCAAGGCCAGCCTGGTCTACATATGAGATATGCTGGAGCTACAGGGGGACTGTGCCTCAAAAACAAACAAAACCTGGGACTTGAGAGGTGGCTCTGAGGTTAAGAGCACTGGCTGCTCTTACAGAGGACCTGGGTTCAGTCCCCAGCACCCACATGACTGCTAACAACTGTCTGTAACTCCATCCAGTTCCAGGGGATCTGATGCCCTGCAGGCAGGCATTGCACAATACGGGTGCACTTACATACATGCAGGCAATACACTCATATACATAAAATAAAAACCCAAAAGAGGAATTAACTTTTAAAAATATCATTCTCAGAGTCTAATATTTTAGTGGGATGCATAATGCATGTACGTGTTGTTTTAGTTATGTGTTTCATTCCTCCAACAAGACACCTGACAAAAGCAGCTTCAGGAAGGGTTTATTTTAGCTCACAGTCAAGGGTCCAGTCCATCACAACAGGGAAATCATGGCAGCAGGAACAGGAGCAGCTGCTCAACTGTGTCCACAGTCAGGAAGCAGAGAGTGAGGAACATGGTGCCCAGCTCACAGTCTCCTTCTCTGCCCAGGATCTCAGCCTAGGTAGTAGCGGGCTCCCACCCCAGTTAACCTAATCTTGATAGTCCCTCACAGGTGTACCCAGAGGCTTGTCTCCTAGGTGATCCTAGGCCTGTCTAGTTGACACGCAGCATTAACCACCACACATATGTTTTTCAAACGAATATGTTTGGCATTGGCATTTTCCACATTTGATGAATTCTGGGTTTTTTATTTGTTTGTTTTTGTCTGTCTATTCTGATGTTTAGTTTCTTGTCTCCCTAGATAGGCTACATCTTGGAAGGTTTTGTTAAGTTTCTGTGTTTATCTGGAAGACATTTTTAGCTTTAATTCTACCATTAATTTCTTTTAGCTTATGCATATGTCATTAGTCTGTATTGACTCAATTATTGGTGATAAAAAAAGGGATAACATTCCGTCTCTTTGGTGCTTAGAGAGTTTTTTAATAGGTTGGCAATTACAGGCCACACCTTAATCTTTGTTACCTATGGCTGTAGATGCAACGTTATTATTTTTAACTTTATAAAATTTTTCCATTAGTTATTTTTGAGATTACCACTATTCATAACTCCTCCTACCTTGAACTGAAAGCATATTTTATTATTACTTAATACATTTAATAGTGAGACATATGTTGAATGCTCTCATGAGGCAAATGCAGTGGTGTATATGTCACTATAAAGTCATTATATTTTTATGAATAAATGCCTTTAATCTCCATTTTCATAGAGAAAGATATGACATTCAAATAGAACAAGTAATTTATCCACATCATCAAATTATGCTAGTTATGTGTTCATGCTGAGATCCGAATCCAGGGCTTTCAATTCAAAAAAGTCTGACCATGTAAACCATATGATACCATCGTATGAATGTTTTAATTATCTACCTGTTTTAATGATACCTTTTATTTTTCCACACATAGGGTATGGAAATATGTGAATTTCTCGCAATAATTAACACATGATGTGAATTGTGGAATGCTACTCTAAACAAAGATTGCCCCTATTATGGATACTAAGGAGCATTGCAGAGGGAGGGGGTGTGTGGACAGAGACTTGCAAGGTGTAAACATTGGTGGTTAAGAACTGGAAAGAGGTGAATGCAACCGAAGTAAAGATCATTTATGATTTTAATAAGAAAAAAATGAAAATTTCTGTCCTAAGGAAAGGAAGGAATGAAAGATAAGATGCATTACAAACTCGTGGGTTAATTAATACTTAGATCGCCTTGATTTTATACTTCTACTTCAAAGAACGTTCTTGCATAAATTTGTAGAAGTACATTGATTTGTATCTTTGTGTTTGTCCATCAGTTTTAACACATGATGATGTTCAGAGCAGACACATCGGGTGCTGGAAATTTGTTATGTTCTTGTGAAACTTACAATGAAAATTTCACTTTCAAGAGCATTTACTGTGTTGAGAGGGAAGTCGTAAGATGGTAACTGTGAATTTCTATTTGTTGAGCCACTGGAAATAGTGAGAAGCTCAGTGGAGCTCAAACCCCCATCAAGTTATTAACATATTCCTGTTGGTTTTTGAGGAACGGGCTCTGAAAAAGTCATTGGAATATTAATGCAAGTTTTATGATGAAATAGAAATCCTACAACTAGAACAAAAAACATGCATTAACCAAAAATAATGGTTGGGCACCATTTCCGTGGCTACTAAAATATTATTCTGGTTTTCATTAGGCTGAAAAGTGAAATGAATATCTTGTAAAGAGGTAAATGGAGTTGAGCCCAGTTCCATTGGTTTAGAAGAAGCACAAATCTCTTTTTCATTTTATACCATCAAAATTGGTGAAGTGACTATAAAATCTATGACGTTAAACACCAAAGTAAGAGTATTTGTACTGCAAATATTAAATAGGAGAAAAGTGATCAATATGGTCCAAATAGAATGAAAGGCATATAAACATTATATAAATAAAATGACTTAACAAGGGGAGAAACGATGGGCCCTAACATTTTTAGAGATTCAAAAGTTGTAAATGTAATGGGTAGAGATCAACATCTCCCTTTCATATATAGAAATATACTTTAATGTTTAACCAAACCTATTGACACAATCACTGAAAGCCTGACTTCAGAGAGTTGATATAAACAATGAGGAAATGCATATCATATCATAATGAAAACCATAGGCATGCTTATATTACTTCTTCATCTCTTACCAAAGCCAAAACCCAAAGCCACCTCTTTACTCAGTAGACAGTGAGATCATTCTCATGGGGGATGGAAATGGAATTGATAGTGTACAATTACTCTCACATTTAAAGGAGTTTAAAAAATTGGAGCATTAGACAAAATATTTTTCTGCGAACTAGATAGCAGAAGATTTGTGGAAGATTTACAACTTTTTTCTTAGGATATTAATAAGTGCCTTTGGGGAAGAGTGCTTTAAATGAAATAAAATCTCATGAAAGTCACTAAATCAGAAGAAGGGGGGTGATTAAGGGAGTGGACTCTGGCTTTAAGCTCCCTGGGGTCCTGGCTCTGCCATTTACTAGTGAGTACTTTACCCACCTGTTTCAGATTCTCCATGTGCTAAAACAGAAATTAAAACGTAGCTCTCAGATTGTGGGCAAAATTAAAAGAGTGTGTATGTAAAGACCTTGGTTCAGTACCTCGTAGAGATGCTGCAAAAAAAGGTTAGACAACGAAGACAGCCACAGTGCCGACATAATGATGACAGAGTAGAAAGAAAACCTCAATTAAGTGAGCATGTGTGATCGTCGCTTCTTTGAAAGTGATTGCTGAGCATTATTCTTTAGTTGGAAATAATTAGGAACTAGAAGGCGTCAGCCCGACAAGCAGTGGAGGAGCTGCGCTGAGGCAGTGCAGGGGGATGTTTGGACGTGAGTCTTGTGACGTAGTGAGCTGCAGCCACGCTGCTTAAGGCAGATGGCATGACATGGCATCTGATCCGGGATATCCCGTCTTTCTGCCTCGTTTTGAGCAACAGTGGCTCTTCAGCGGCCTGCCAGTCCTCCTTCCTCCAGAACTAATATCTCCACAGGGCCCCTGGGACTCTCTCAGTTTTCCTCCCCTACTTGCTGAATGCTGGTTTGCAATTATATTTACACTCCCAACTTCTCTGTGAAGGAATGCCTCCAAGCTCCCTTTCTAGAACCTTCCTTTGTTCTTCACTCACATCCTAGCACACTTACCTAGTCAGGTGTTTTCAATGATTACTAGACCCTGAGAGTTCCCATATTTGCAGCTCAGCCTGACTTCTCCCCTGAACCCCAGAGCCCTGCATCCAAGGATCTACCAGTGCACTGATCTCTCGACTGTGTGACTAATCAGCACCTCAGTTTCAGGAGGGAAACTGAGTTCAGCAGGGACATGCCCTATGCATTGATTTAAATTCCAACTCCAAGTTTTATTTAGTCAGGTCCCTCAACCTGGTTTTATCCTTGATTTGTATTTCTTTATCTCATGCTATATAACATTGGCCAAAATATTATATCAGCTCTGTGTCCAACTACAATTATAAAATTACTTCTCTCACCACTTATAGTGACTTTAATTTCACCCCAGACCAGGAGTCCAGGCCACCATCTTCTCTATTTGGGGTTATGATAGAACCTTAACTGGTTTACTACCTGCCATCCGTTTCCCTTACCATCTGCTCTCAAGCAGCAACCAGCAATTATGTAGCCCAGGCTAGTCTTGAATTGGATATTCTTCTCCTCTGCCTCCTGAATGCTCCGGTCAGAGAAGAGCTCCATTGTACAAGGATTTAAGTACCTTCTAAAAAGCAAGTTGAAGTACAGGCAGGAATATCTGGAAAAATGGCTCCTTCATTAAGAGTGCTTGCTCTATAAGCATGGGGACTTGAATTCAGGTCCCAGAATCCACAGAAAAGCTGGGCTTGGCCACTACTGCCTGTAACCCCAGCAATGTAAGGGTTGAGATAGGAGGATCTCTGGGACTTGCTGGTCACCAGCCTAGTTCAGGTCAAGGAAAGACCCTGCCTCAAGACAATAAGGTAGAAAGTAGTAGAACAGGACACCCCAAATCCTACCCTGGCCTCTGCATGCACAGATGTGCAACCCTCACATGTGCACATGCAGAATACACTCATATACCACACTCAAACTCGTAAATGCAAAAAATAAATATTAAAAAGTAAAAATTTTTTAAATACATTGGGGGTTGGGGAGATGGGTCAGAATGTCTGGTGCATTCCGCATAAGCATGAGGACCTGAGTCAGGATCCCCAGCACACACATAAAAAGTAGGATGTGGCAGTGCACACCTACAATCCCAGCAGTGAGCAGAAAAACAGAAGGACCTCCAGGACAGACAGTATAGCCAAGTCAAGGAGTTCTGGGTTCAGTCAGATACCCTGTCTCAAAAATAAGGGGAAGAGGAATTGAGGAAGATACCTGATGTATATGTTTGACCTTGCAAGGGCTTATCCATATATACACACACTGACAAACACACACAGAGATAATAGTAAATTAAATTGTATAATACCTGTTCTTTGTTTAGAACACTTAAAGTTTGCAATGTCACTCTGAATGACACTGACCTATGTTTCCCAATTCTCTGCTTACTTTGGGTCCTGTCACTTTCCTACCCGTGTTGGCCTTCTTTGATGTTCTTAAAATATGCTTGGGTACTTTGAGCTTGTACTTTGCTCTGCCTAAGCTGATCGACTGCACATGCCTGCTCACATTCATTTTGCTACTCAAATTTCAGATTATCATTAAGGATTGCTCAATCCGGTTCATTCAAAAGAGCACTGTCTTCTTTACTGCATTTTTCTTGAGGTAGTCTGCCTCCCCAAATTGTAGATTATTTATTACTTGTCTTGTTAGACTTCCTGCTCTATTCTTTATACCTAGAAAAGTGCTTTCACAGTTGGGAGAAAATAAACATTCATTTCATGAAAAATGGATGCAAGGATGGAGGACAGTGTAAGAAGACAAGTATCATCTAGGTTTCGTTGAGATCCTTGGGACCAAGCTGAGTTGCGCAGTGAGAACTTAGAATAGAAGTGTGCTTAGAAAGAATCCAATACACACCCGATCTCACTAGGGTATCACTGACTTTGGAGACATTTTCCTCTAGATCCATGTTCTACTCAGTCAAAGAAAGTTTAGTGCCATATGTAGAAAAATTGTCCATAAATGGCTGGTATATTTTTCTGCAAAATATATTAACATTATTTGGGGAATATAAAGAAATCTAGTCATTCATTAAAATAAAATATTTGAGCTGGGCCTGGTGGTGCTGACCTGTAATCTCAGCTACTTAATAGGCAAGAGCATAGAATGTTCAAGGTCTGCTCAGAGTGAGGGGAAGGCGAGCCTGCGCAACTTACTCAAATTATTGAAACCCCTGATCAAAGTTGAAAAAAAAGTCTGGATGTAATTCATTAGTATACCCTTGCCTAGCATGTGTGAGGCCCTGGGTTCAAGTTCCAGTAATACAACAACAGTAATTGAGTTGGAGGGAAGGAGCTCTCTTCTACTCTCTCTGTGGTGGCTGCTGTGCTTTCCACTGAGACCTCCTGGTTCAAAAAGCTATACACACCTATTCATAAGAAAACAACTGTTATAAGAGCAATATCAGCAGCTAAAATTAGAGCAGTATACTTCAGTGTCAGAGACCAAAAGTTCAGTTCACCTTCACACTGTAACATTTTCACATTCAAAAAGCAGGGAGAGGAAGGTACTTCAGACCAAGAACTGAACCACCTCAGAAGAGACTGGGAGCTAGAGTTCAGGCCATTCACACTAGAATGGAAAGGGACAGAGCCAAACCCTCATGAACTTCAAGTTATAAAGCTTTTTTGCTTGTCTGATTCTTTATCTGGCCAGTATTGTAGGCCAGGTCATGTTGTTGTGGAACCAACTGTTACCAGATTCCCTGGCTGGCTTCCTCTGTTTTGCCACATCGGACGATCTCTGTTAGGTTACCTTTCTCCCTCTCTCCAACATCTCTCTCAATCCACCCATTTCTACTTTGCCTGATCACACCTCCGACAAGTATTCATTTTGGCCTTCTCTGGAATCTATGCTATTGATAACCTTTCTATCATCAGCCGCTGCACATGTAGGTTGTGTTGTATACTGATGATGTGCTTCATTTCCCTCAATTAATTTGTACCTCATTGAGAACAGAGGTAGGTTATATTTATTGGGTCACATTTTTAAAAATCTTAGTATATGGTCGATCTCCACGAAACCTCTCCAGGGAAGGAAGCGACTATGAGCAAGACTGTAGTGTTGATGGGGTGACTATGAGCATGGGCTCTGTGGTGTTGATGGGGAGGATCCTGGGCTTCATGATCAGGAACTGCTACCTAGTTCTGTGATTATTTTACCCGGTTTACATACAGTAGAAAATCAACATGTCTTCCCTAGGGATTGAAAGAAATAAGTATTTGGGAAGTTCAGAACCCAGAAAAGAACAAGTTCTCACTAAATACTGACTGGAAAGCAGGTGAGCAAGTAGAAAGTTAGTGATGACTTAGGTGTTTTTCCTGTAGAACACAATGGAGCAGATAGTGTTTGAGGGGAGGTTCTACGTCCTATAGACTGAAAAGTGGAAAGGTTGGCTATGAAATAAGACAGATCTGATTCTGACTCCTCCATATGTGACGGGTCTGACTTAAAGGTGTAAGTTTTTATAAGACCTTTAAGGTTTTCTTTTCCTGGTAGAAACATTAAGACATATCAGGGAGATGTTATAAGGATTTGGGGATTCTTTGAAAGGATCCCTGAAGGGTTGGTAAATGCTAAGAGGAAGCATTTCTAGACCTTTTGATTCTCAAGGTCATAAATGTTACTAGATTATGTCTGCATTTTCCCTCTGTTTTAAAAAAAAATGCTACGATTGAACATGCACCATTTTACCCTACTGGCTTTCTGGGCTGGCACATTCCTTTGCCTTCCAGTGTAATTAACACTGATCCTTAGCATCCTTTTAAGATCTGACAACTTTATCTTACTCAGTCACTTTCCTTTTCTTTCTAATTAAGCATTTGGGACCTAAGTGATCTGAGGAATATTTTTTCTTTCTAATATCCTAACTTTTATTTTGTCAGCATATCTCTCATATCTCTTCAGTTCTTTGTTTAATTTATTAATGTTCTTACCAATGCTTTGAAGATTTCATTAACATGCTGTTTACCCCTTCAGATACTATTAGTGAAGAAGGTTCAATAACGGAGTTAAACTGTTCCCCTATTATCTGATTAGCCAGTCTTCACATCCAACCTGACACCTCCCTATATTATATTCATCCCATGTTTGCTGTATTCAAATATTTAAAATCTACATTCAGCCAAATTAAATTAATTTAGCTATCAAGATTTCACAAGTTGCTGTATGCAGCATTTCACTATGTGCGCTATCAAGACAAAAAATCAAATAATCATCTAACAATCTAGCCTTTGGCTAATATCATCTTTGTGATTTCAGCCAAAAATTTTCTAGTTCATCTAATCTGTTTTATTTTTGTGAATCTAGGCTGCTGTGCTTCCTCGGAGTTGGATCACCTCCTAGACGAAGTCTGGGTAAATTTTCTTCAATATAGGGCTAAGAATGGAGTATTGGGAAGGCCAGGAATGGATCAGGTGCAGCCTGAGCCAAGCAGTAGTCTAAGTCCAATATCAGTTAATCAATCAATCAATCACTCACTCAACAACTTTAATTGAATTAGCTCTGCGCTCTGCAGGCTTTAGTGCTATGAGGAGTAGACACTGAGGAAGACATACTGCTATGGCAAGGTTCTTTAGTTACAACTCACTGAGGCAACTCAAGCTAGTGAAGGCACCAGAGGGGAATTTATTAAAAGACTCTGGGCTGCATCACAGAATTGAAGGAAACGATACTGCTATTGTGAACATCAACTGTGGAATAAAAACTTAAGCCTTTGTCTTTTAAAGTCACATTTCTCTTTGTCTGTGATTCCTTAGATGCCCATTTCATTCTCCTACAATTCTTTATTTGGAAAATGGTCACATGACTGCAGGGCTAGGGAATCTTGCAAGCTCCAGGATCAACAGGGACAGCCCGCAAGCTGAAGACCAGGGGAGATGATGACTTGGTTCCATTCTGAGGCTGAAGTCCTGAGAACCAGCAGAGGTGATTGAGTTTCAGCACCGAGGTTGATAGCTCAAGATCCAGGAAGAGCTGGTACCTCAGTCCAACTAGAGGAAGGAAATACAGCCAATATTCAAGCCCAAAGGCATTCAGGTGGAAGAACTACTCAAGGGAGAATCAATCTTTTTTTTTTTTTTTTTTTTTTTTTTTTTTTGTTTTTTTGTTGTTTTTTTTTTTTTTTGTTTTTTTGTTGTTTTTTTTTTTTTTTGTTTTTTTGTTGTTTTTTTTTTTTTTTGTTTTTTTGTTGTTTTTTTTTTTTTTTGTTTTTTTGTTGTTTTTTTTTTTTTTTGTTTTTTTGTTGTTTTTTTTTTTTTTTGTTTTTTTGTTGTTTTTTTTTTTTTTTGTTTTTTTGTTGTTTTTTTTTTTTTTTGTTTTTTTGTTGTTTTTTTTTTTTTTTTTTTTTTTTTTTGCTGTTAAGAACATTCATTCTTTAGATAGGGACCACTCAAATTTGGGAGGGCAATCCACTTTACTCAATCAACTAAAATACTTATGTAATCCAAAAGAACCTCAAAGAAATATCTATTACAAATGTTTGAATAGGATGTTGAAGAAATGACTCATCTGGTAAAGTGCTTGCCTTGTAAGTATGCAGACCTAAATTCCTCCCCCAGAACCCCCATTTACAAAACTGGGTGTGGTGGTGCTTGCTTAATCCCAGTCCTGGGGCAAAGGACCCAGTTTCCTGGGCTTGTTGATTAACCAATTTAGGCTCTTTAGTAAGTCCCAGGTCAATTAAAACGACCCTCTCTCGAAATATCAAAGTAGATAGCATCTGAGGAGCAATAGCTGAGGTGAGCCTCTGGTCTCCACATGCATGTGCTCATGCATGCATGCACACCCACACACAAAAGTACACCTGCATACACAAAATACACACACTGTTTTAACAAATATGTGTGTGTTCTGTGTCACACTCAAAGCAATGCAAAAAACTGTAGAACATTATCTGCTATGAATTAGGAAGTCCCATCCTAATGACTTGAGAACTAATCAAACAGCAAACCTTTCCTTCCTTTCATTCTCCCATTTGACTAATCTTAGATATGGATGCTTTTTAGTTATCCCATGGACAAGCCACCATGATCATCAGGATGTGGCGATGTAATTAACTGAGGCCTGGCCACCCAGTTACTTCTGTGATGGGGAAGATGGGGTGAATATTTTAATGAGTGATCTCGATTTCCAAGAGAAGTACATAGCTGAAATTGACGAGAAGCCCTCTGTTCAGGGGTGGATGGTGAAGTGGAGGCAACATAGTGGCCACCACACATCATGCTCTCAAAGAGTCTGCACACTATTTAGAGAAGCAAAGTCAACACAGTGATTCATGAGCGGCTTATAATGATGCACCCCACTTTGACATATCCCAAAAGTGCACAGTGGTGCATTGAATACAAAAGTCCAGAAGGCCACTTATAATGAGGGAATGCTTCATAACAGAGATATAGCTCAAACTGGGCCTTGAAAGATTGAGACACAGGTAGAAAGATTAGCAGAAGCCTTTGAAATGAGAACAATGAATGAGTGGGGCACGCTATTGAGGGGAATTTCCGGAGAAGAAAAAAAGCAGCTGGCGTTGTGCAATTGCCATGGAGGGATCTGAGGAACCACATGTACAAGACTATTCCCAGAACATCTCTTCATTGAACATCTCTACACATGCTTTATTAGCATTTATTTATTTTCATTTTATGTGTGAGTGCCTACAAGTATGTAGGGACCATGTGCATTCTTGGTGTGTGTGGACGCCAGAAGAGTGCCGGATCTCATGGAGCTGGAGTTATAGTTAGTTGTTAGCTGGCATGAGGATGCTATGAACAGAACCTGGGTCTTCAACCAAAGCAGCAACTGCTCTTAACCACACCACTGAGTCATCTCTACAGCCTCACTGCATCTTGAATCTATGCACAACATGTGCTTCCCCTTTCCTTGGTTAGTTGAATATTAAGTGTGTCTTAAAATTCATTTTTCTTTTAGTTAGGATGACTTTGTGCTTTATTTCTTTCCAGGCTGGAATACTTCTACCTAAAACTGGGAATGGGCTCTGTAGTCTCAATTTTCATGTGACTTATTAATTGATATTTCTTTATTTGCAGTAAAACCCCTTTGATGTCCTAATTATTGCTGTCTTCTATAGAACACTTCTCTCTAGATCTTGGTCACTGGAAATCTTTTAAACAGAACCATAGCTTTTCCTTTTCCACCCATGTTCAGGACTATCATGATTTCTGTGAAAAAAATCTGAAGTCAGTACTTAGTCCTGTAACAACTTCCTCTCTTTCAAATCAAGGTAAATCACTGGCAAGGTCCTTATTGTTTAAACTTTAAGAAACCTTGGTCTATGAACTCCTCTCTATCCCCTCTCTGGCCTCTAACGTTTGTATCTCAAGTCCTACACGTGACTTAATTCCAGCTTTATTGGACAGAGTGTCTCTTCTGTTCTAAGCCAGTTGTTCACTGTTGTTCTTGGCTCTCATCTGTTCTGAGGACGAACTCCATCTCTGCTTATGTTTACCGTGGATCTTTTCTGCCTTTGCTTTCCTGGGGTTCCTTCTTAAGCTTGCTTGGAAACGTGGTCACAGTCTTCTCCCACTGAACCCATATAGTTCTCCTGTTACCATCCATCGGTAGTTACGAGAATGGTTCTCAATTCTTAATTTCTAATTCCTTCTTAACTCTTATGGCAATTTTCCTAATTATCAAATCCAACAAACACTTTCCAGGTCACTGAAGACCAAACAGAGGCATCACTTCGTGCCACTGTACTCTCTGGACTCCTTGATTTTATGTTTCTTTTATGTCTAATTTGTGAATTCTATTCTTGCTTCTGCTTACCCAGAACATGACTCTCTGACATTTCCTGTAAGGTCAGCCCATTCCACAGTTTCTGTGTCTACTTCCAGGCAGATGATCCCCACATCTGCCATATTTTCTATGAGTTTTAAATCTACTTATCACTTTTCAGACATATCTGTATTAATATTCTCTGAATGCTTCAATATCATTAAGTACAAGTTTTAATTAGTTATCTGAACATGTTCCTAAAATAATATCCTTCTTGGGTTCAGGGATCTTTACCCATTTAGTCACTCAAGTTTATCCAGATTCATTCTTTGATTTGCCCCCTTTTTAACTATAATGCAGCAAGTATTATTAATTTAATATCCATAATTTTTTGTGACTTGCTCCCTAGTATGATATCCTTTGCTGCTTCTCCAGATTTGGCCTTCATTACTGTTCTAGTTACTTTTCTTTTGCTATGATAAAACACCATGACCAAAAGCAACTTAGGCAAGGGAATGGTTTATTTGACTTACACTTCCAGGTCACAGTCTATCATAGAAGGAACTCAGGTCAAGAAATCATACAACACTGCGTGCTGGTTCACTCACAGGCTCATGCTTTCTCATACAGTCCAGGACCACATCCTAGGGATGGTGCTGCCCACAGTTTACTAGGGCCTCTGCATCAGTTCACAGCATGTACAATCCCCTACAGACATGCCCACAGGTCAATCTGTTCTCCAAAATTCCTCAATCAAGGCTTCCTTCTCAGATGACCCTAAGCTGTATTAAGTGGACAATTAAAACTAACTAGGACAATTGCCTTTCCCCAGGACCACCCTAATAACCTTCTAAATTTCTTCTTCATCTCCATTTTATTCACTAATTTGTCCCCCAAACTTATCTTTCATGTAGTAAATGAAGTTGTTTATCTAAAATTCATCTGTTAGCATCGCCTCAATTTCCTTTTTAATGTCTATGGGTGACATTTTTCCATTGCCTTCATGAAATGCAACTTAATGAATCTTAACAGATTAAAAAAAAATGTCCCTCTCTAATCCCCTTAGCAGAGTACAAAACGTTTACCAAACTCAACTTCTGTGACCTCGGCAGATGGAATTGGACATAGATGTCCGTTATTCTTTTCCTTGCTCTGTATCTGTCATGATGAGCATTCTGTCTGAGCACACCCTTCTTTTACTTCACTTATTCCGTTCCTTATTTCAGACAATACAGATGATGCTTATTGCAGGAAGTCCCGCTAAATTATCTCCTGATTGGTTTGGGAACCCCCATCAGTTAGATTAGTGAAGAAAATAGAGCTATCTAGGTGTTTCCAACAGGAAGGAATAGGGTTGTCATATGACTACCAATTTTTGTACTACTCAGGAAACTCTAGTTTATCTTATAAAAGCCAATGAACCACAAAGTCCTTGACTTAGCACGCCAAAACATTGGCAGTGTTTCTCTCACTCTGATGCCCATGTAGCAGGGTCTTTACTGTGCTTCATGGACATCAGACACCTGAGTTGATAGAGGTTCCGGGGAATCTACTATGTCAAGTCCCAGATGCAACTCTTTTCTCTGCTCTCACCACATCATCCCATCCAGCTATGTGTGCAGTTTTCTATGTGACCAGACAAAGAGGGGTTGGATATACTTCTGTATAGATGTGGAAACCAAAGCTCCCGGAGCTACAGGGATTTCCTTACTGTTGCACAGTCCATGCTTGACAGAGCTGGAGTTTTAAATGTGTTACTGTTCGTCTTCTGACCTCCCCTATTAGCTTCCCCCTGAAGGTGAGGCCTGCTCTGGTTCCTATGATATTAGGCTTCCATGAGCCAAGGATGGTGAGGGGAAGCAACACATGCTGCTCCCAGGAAGAGGTTTCAGGAGGTGATTGCCTCGCTGTACTTTTCTGTCTGCCACCAATGGGACGAGTACACGGAGCATCAGGCATTCTCGAGCCAGCATTTAATATTAGCAAGATAGCATCTTCTGCTATGTAAACCAGTCAGACTTCAGAGTTCTTTGCTATGTTAGTTAATCTAGCACAAGGTGAAGAAGGTAAATACTGAAGACCTCATAGAACACAATAAAACATGAAGTATCCTGGAATCTAGGACACTGAGGAATCTTAGTAAGAGTCAGGGACAAACTCTACATGGTCTTGATATACAATGATTTATATTACGGTCCTTGGTTTTAAAAAAAATTTATTGAACTTTTAGGAATTTCATACAATATATTTTGATCATATTTAGATCCCCCTCCTCTATCTTCCTCTATCTGTGCCCTCTCTCAACGTCCCCACCTGATTTCATATATATATTCCTATCAAGTCAAACCCGAGTCCCCGAATGTCCTTTGAAGTTGTTCTACTGGTCAATCTGCCCAGTATCACTCTCTTAAAGAAAATTGACCCTCCATTTCTCAGCAGCCACCCATTGCCAATAATTCCTCAGCTATAGCGTGGGGCCTCCTACCTACCTCCTTGTTCTCCATTTCAATGCTGGGATTCTGTCTGGCTTGGGTTTACGTGGGCTTTGTGCATGTGTTACCATTACTGGTCCTTCTGGGTTTTTTATGTCTCTCTGAGAAGATTCAGTTTCCTTAGGAAAGAAATAGAGTCGGGGGGGGAGAGAGAGAGAGAGAGAGAGAGAGAGAGAGAGAGAGAGAGAGAGAGAGAAACACACATACAGAGAGAGAGAGACAAAGAGAGCGCGAGAGAGACTTTTTGCTTCTTCTTTACCACAGATATGGGGTGGGGAGTTGTTGCAAGACCATGAGGAATAGGTAATTAGCAATTCCCCAAAGCAAAAAAGATGCTGACATCCAAGACAAGGGGGAGAAATGCCATCCTCAATAGTAATCCACTGAAATCGCAGAATTATTCATCATGGGTATGCCCACTTTAACCCTCTCCTTCATAACTACACAAAACCACCCTCCCCCTTGGCTTTCCAAAGCGAGCATCTTTAATAACCTTGTAGAAGTCTTTTATTTGGCAATGCTCAGCTTCCTGTCCCCTCTGCTCAAATCAATAGGAAAAAATAAAAATAATCTGCATTAATTTGGTTGTAGTTGTTTTAACATCCTCTGAAACCTTGAAGTTCAGCAGTACTGGGCGGGCCAGCTTGAAGAAAACCTTTCTGACAGGAAAGCGAGTTTCAAAAAAAATGTTCCCCAGTTTGCTAGGCTTATAAGCCTAGGGCAAGTTTAATTAAACTCAATGGAGCATTTTAAAGTGAAGAAAAAATTAGGACAGCAAGAAAAACGTGTTGATTGTTTCCTAATTATGCTGTGGACTTTCTCTCTAATGCATCCCCCCCTTCTCTCCCTAAATAAAACAACTGGCACGTTAAGTTTGCACATAGAAGAAGATACCTCAACCATGTATCTTGCACCAGCTAGGCACTATGTCCCCCTTTGTCTGCTGGTGATGGTTTTCAGAGACTTGCCTACTTTTGTGATTTCATAGAGATATTGAAGCAAATACAAAAAAGAAGAAAATATAAGTAACACATTCCACTCCAGGACCCTCCAGTCTTTTGTCAGTAAGATTCCTGTTGATTAACAGCCTCTCCAACAAGGGATCCATGCTATAAAATATATAGTCTCCTGAACAATCTGAGTTTTAAAAGAAATTAACATTAATATAGTCTCCTATTTTGAGTCCTAGGCAAAAATGCATCAACACAAAGTAGTCGCATTTACAGAACAGGATCACCACACTGCTGATATCGCCATCCCATGCAAAAGTGAGAAAACAGATGAGCAATTAATTGTAACCCATTTATTTCACTGACAGTGGCCTTTATAATGCCAGGTACAATACAGGTAGCCTTGTTATAAGGAAGTAGATGATTTATAATGGGCCTTGAGAAATAACCTCTTGGATCTTGGAGACTGCTGTACCACTGCTTGGGATCCACTGTGTTAGTCCTAGCGGGTGAGTATTCATCTGCCCAAGACATGTATAGCCCCTTCACAAAGGCCTTATATAAGTCTGGAAATAAAAGGAACAAATGATTTTTATGTAAAATTCTCAAGCCAAAGCTTCTCTAGGTATCAGTAGGTAAAGAAAAGGCTCAGTGTGTCTTCAAGGGTATCACCAAATTCTATTAAAAATAACAATAGGTAATTCCTGGCTATACTAATTGTGTCTTCTGCTCTAAGGAGCTTGTCCCTATTACCTAATTTGGTCATGCTAGTACTCTTACAGGGCACAGACAAGTTATGTGATAAACTTATGGTTATAGCTTCATCCTGCACATGGAAGGGTCTTGACTATTCATGACTTAAGAGAGGAAACCACATTCCCAGCCCTTTTCATTAAGATCCACTGTTTCTTTTTGTCTGTGTGAACTTCAACACTTTGAAAGGTATTGGGTATTCTACCAGAGAAGGGGGCAAGAGGGGACTCGAAATGAAGTTAATTCAACATCATTTATAAGTGAATACATTACATAGAATTTTGGAAGACTCTGGAAGAATCTATGTCAGGAATGAATATTCATAATGATGCAGAGATAACCCCCTATCCCCCACCCTTGAAGATTCTAGTCATATTAGAAGGTGATGCATATGTTAAAGCCTTATTATTTCTCTCAACTGTGTTTCCCACTCACTGATGACCAAGAGAGAATAGCTCAAGTAGGCTCAGCAATAACTGCCAACTTTCCTTCCTCTGTTTAACCCGTGTAGATGTCTACATGTAAACATTGACTATGGCCAGGCAAGACAATGCCATTAGAGTCTTTCAATACTTGTATTTTCAATGGATACAATAGTATCTTCTGGAATCAGTATGAGTAACAGAAAAGAACCAAAACTGTGTTATGGTTTAGGCATGGAAAATCCTCCAAGGCTCATGTTTTGTGTACTTTGGTCCTCAGCCAGTGGCACTTGGAGAAGTGACTGGACTGTAAAGGTTCTAACCTCTTCAGTATATTAATCCCTACATTGTTTCATAACTTTATTCATTGTAGGGAAGAGTTAGAAAGTGTGAGGAAAGGCCCACTTTGTTGAAGCAGTTCCCTGTGAAGGAATCCTGGGTGTATCTTGTCCCTGGCTCCTTCAATCTGTGTCTGTTTTCTGGCCTATATGGGGTGAACAATTTTGTTCTTGCTGTTCCCTTCTTCCTTGTCAGAGATCTAAAAACAACAGTCAGCTGAGCATGGGTTGAACCCATGAGCCAAAACATACATTCCTTTTTAAGATGATTTACTCAGGTGTTTTTATCACAGCAATGAGAAGTGAGTGACAGAGGTAAAGAACATATGATAACCCTAGATCTTGCACAACTGGTTCTGTTTATATGACCAGCTCACTCACAAACCTTCCCTAGGCTTCATCATCCTCCCTAGTCACATGCAGATGCTTGGTCAAAAGATGTCTACCATTTATTTTCAATTACAGAGTTATTTTAGGACCTAAGGATTATCACCTGACACCACACTAATGCTTCAAATGAAGGAAAGGAAAGAGTCAATTCCCTAGTGTGGCATCTGAGGCCTTGAAAATTTCCTCTTCTACTTTTCGCTAAGTCTTCATCTTTCTCGTCAAATGATTCTGTTTTATTTACTATTATAAGCGCTCCTCTCCCAGACCGCAACATATTTTGGAAAACTGTATTTTTTCTTCCCTTTGCTAGAAATTTATTCTCTACTTCCTATAACTTGATATCCATCTTTTTAAAATCTCGTCTACATTTCAAAGCAAAGTCAAACACTACTTTCATTAGATCTTCTGAGATTAGATTCAGCCTCTGAACAAAGTGAATGCACCTCTCCTACCGACTTTTCTCATGGCCTCTCATATCAAGCATAACTTGTGATGCTTTAGGGTTCAATTTTCTCAACCTCAATCCTGTAGTGTGTGAAGGCGAATAATCCCTTGTTCTGGGACTGTCCTCTAGGTTGTAGATGTCAGTAGCATTTGTTAATTCACTTATTCATTCATTCACTAACCTGGATGCTAGTTAACACCAACTGACCTAGATGCTGGTTAACACAACTAACCTAGCTACTAGGAACACCTGCCCACCAGTTTTCTCTGGACATTGCCAAGTATCCTGTGGATACAAAACTGTACCCTGATAAGAGCCAAGTGTTTGTGTATCTATTTTAGCTTCTCCTCTTTAGGAAACTTAGGACATTACCTGATAGTATGATGACTATTTGCAGAAGGAATAAATTAATAAATCATTACAGAATAATTATTTGTATACTGGACAGATTACTTTCAAATCATTACAGTTCAGCTAACTGTTCTATTAAGTTCTGAGTTAGAAAGAGAGGCAAACATTTGTGGCAGTCAGCCTGAAAGACTGCATGTAAGACTGATATTTCCCTAAATTCTTTTCAGACTTATACTCTGTCTGAACTTCATGCTAAGGAAAGTAGCTTGAGCTTATCCAGTGGTCTCCCTTTAGATATCTACTAACTTTGACCTCTTCTAATTGTTCCAACAGTAGAGTAAAGTTTGCCTCCCCTCCATGAGACAGTACTGTGTTTGTGATGCTGGTCAAGACTGAAAACATTATGAGGAAATAATATCCATGGTTCAGGGGAGGGGCAGAGAGGAAAAGGCTGGAACTTGGGAATCAGAGATTCAGAAGAAAGTCTGTATTTAACTCACAAACATCAAGTCTCATGATGAACCACCCCAGAACCATGCTTACGGGAAGAATAGGCTTATTTTTTGCCCAGGAAGATGTAGAGTAATCATACTTACTAAAGAATATTCATTTGTCTCTGCATGGGTTCCACTTAAGAGGGGGCTAGAGAGATGGCTTAGCTGTTAAGAGCACTTGTTACTCTTACAGAGGACCTGATATGGTTCCCAGCACCCACATGCCAGCTTAAAACCATGTGTAACTCCAGCTCCAGGGCATCCAATGCCCTCCTCCTGCCTCCATAGGCAATGCATGCACTTTGGTATACAAACATACATGAAAATAAAATACATATACACATAAAATAAAAATAGAATATTTTTAATGAGGTGGTTAAGATCTTTGAAAGGAGGGCTTGTTTGAGGATGAGTAGACTTTCTGGTCCTAAATAATACATGGGCAACTGGAAAGGGTCAAGGTTTGAGTGAGAGAGTAGTTGAATAATGTGTGTGGGGTTGAGTCTCAGTGAAGGTCTTTCATAGCCAAGACCTACATGGACCTGTGACAGCCTCTTCAGGAAGGTGAAGTTCTCAAAGACACAGATAGGCTTCAGGTACCTGTCAGTATCTGGGGCCAGGACAGGACCCTCTAAGATTCAGAGCTTCTGTGAAAGAGAATAGACTCTGATAGGTTGTATGACTGTGTCTCTTGTGGGATTTCAGTTAGAAACAAAGTGCCAGCTTGTTGAGTCAGCTGTTGTTTAGATGATTCTTCTCCCCCTCTATTAGCAAAGATAATTGAGAGCTGACTTAGTATTCTTTGCAGCAAGATTGATGCCTGTTTCAAACTCATCCCCTCTTTGCCTTTCAGCTTCAAGCTTAGTCACTATTAATTTCTTCCACTGATTCCCTCAACCAAGAATTGTGCAGATCAGTCTTAGGCTGAATATTTCCATACTCAGCCCTTCTATATGAACACAGCAATACAATAACCATAGTAGTTATCACCACTACCATTAAAGCAATAAGTAAACATTTCAGAGAAAGTATTAGAAGAAAAATATGCTGAACATTTACTTATACTAGCAATAATCATGATAGTGCTTGAACCATTATGCTCATTTTTAATGTTTATTTTGTGAGAGTGTACACACGGGACCACATGTATGTGATGGTCAGCGAGAGTTGGTTCATTCCTTCTACCATGTGGGTCCTGGGAATCAAATTCAGGCCATCATGTTTGGTGGCAATCACCATTACTGCCCATATCACCTGCCCAACCATCATGCCCGTTTTGAGGGTAAGAGGGTAAAGGCTTAAGCAGTTTATTCAATGTCTGATATAACACAGTTGATAATTGAGACAATCTAGAATCTGAATCTTGATCTAGCTGGTTCTAGAAACTGCCCTCATAACCAGGGAATGGCACTTTTCACCATCATTTCCGACTTGGTGTCTGTGATAGGCAATGATTCTAGGAAGAACATAGTTCAAAAGGGCAGACAGCAACAGCTTACCGCAGCCCGGGAGGCCTCCTTCACATTGCCCAAATCTACCTGGAAGGCCGGCCTGTAGTAAATGTTCATCCATTCTTCTAGGCTGGATCATCACGGGATCTGGCTCTCGTGTTGAATTTTGAAATTTTGAAATGCAAGTAAGCTTGCAGAGATCCTTTGTCGTGTCAGTTCTTTTGTTTCGGTTTCAGATACTATTAATTTTTCAAAACAGAAAAATAAGCACCATGTATGTCTCGAGGCTACTTGGCTTCTGAGCAGGAAAAGAGAGAGCTTGAAAGAATTAGAGTCGGGTAGACGGTGAGGGACAGCAGCCCTCATAAAGCATGCTTGTGTCAAGCCCAACCTTTGTCCTGATTGTAGAATCAACATCCGTGGTGCCCTTCTTTGGTTCCTACTTTGAATCTGGCCCAGGTCAATAGCCAGTAAAAAGAAATTGTGCTGAATTATCACAAATTTTATTTGTGCTGACTTATTGGAAATCAGGCAAGACAGATGAATGTAGCATCTGCACACTTGATTACCCCCTTCCCTGGTTTTTTCTGAGGCTTCATTTTGGATCTCTCTGCTACAGCGTTTTAGCTCTAACTTTGGGCACTGAATCATGCTCCAATGTCCCATCAAGCATCCCAGTAATGTGATAAATCCATCCAAAGTCTCACAGTACCATCCTGCACGTGACAAATGCAGCGACACATCAGGCTCGGAATGATGCCCGTCTTAGGCAGATACTCCCTCTGCTGACGGCAGGTGTTTCTTCTCTATCTGAAAATAATTCACTGAATAGATAATTGGTGAATCCCCGGTGGGAACAAAACTTGATTCTGTCTGAGCAGAGGTTACCAAGTGTACCACTATAAAGTAATTGATTTTGTGATGTATTAAGTGGGGACATACTCAAGCCTACTGAACTTTTCACTTAGGGCCTCGGGCTGAAGTTGAACTAGAATCCCAAAGGTGAGGAACCCATGCATGACACGGGCAGGGCTTCGTGCTCCAACAGCCAATTTAACTTTCATTTTCTTTATTAATCTAATATGTTCCACCTTTCACTAGGACGTGATGTGCAGGGAGTTTCATTAAAACAGTTGAGTTGTTATTGGAGATAATCACCAAAGGAACACGCCTGCAAAAGTCAGGAAAAGTCTGGATTTTTATTTTTTTTAATGCTGTTGTTTTAAGGAAGAGGTATCAAATGTGATAGAGAAGTTACACTAGCTATAGGGCAAATTTAATTGCATTTTTAAAAACTTTTTTTAATCTTATAATAACAAAAAATTAAATCAGTGTTGACATTTTTGTTGCTAGAAGAAGGTAGTAAAAGGGTAAAGAAATAATTGTTAGTTCTGAGAATATAATTAGCAACTTTAATGCTTTAATCTAAAAAACGCATATTTTGAGCCTGGGTGAATGATTAAAGAAAAGATATTGAAAGTCTTTGAAATTTCTAACTGTGTTTGTTTTTAATTGTGAGTTATGATCACTATAATTAGCTTGTTTAGTGCATTTATAATGTAAACAAATACGAATTTCTACAAGTTCTGGGATATTTCAGGGCCAAAAAGATAGCATCCTGACCTCCCGCGCTGTCTGAAGCCTTTCTCTTCATGTCTGGCAGGAGTTTGTTCTTTAATTTCGAAGGAGGAAAGGCGGTTAAGGGGACTAGGATCAAACACTGGGAGCCTGCTGGCAAGATTGGGGTGTGTGCAGGCTTGGTCTAAAGGTGTGATAAGGATCTTGGGCAGCCTGAAGGGCCTGGGCTCTTCGGAATGTCCCTGCCACCCGCTGGCTTGCCTGGAGGCCACCCTGAGTCAGAAACAAGGAGACAGACTCTCTCAAGCACAGGTCACCAACAGAGGAAGCTCTCTGGTGCAGAGCCTCCACAAAACATCAGACCTCATTATTATGCAGTAGAACAGGGGAGAAAGGGGGAAAACCCAGAAGAATCTGGGAATGAACTTTTTGGGGGGGGTCTTATTTCTCTCAGAGCTGCACATTAAGATTCTCTCTTTCATTCATTAATGTGAGTGCAAGCTTCCTGAGAAAATAGCTGGGGGACCTCCCTTAATGAATAGCGGGGCTTCGCTATGCTCTGGAGGCTTAAAATTGGGTTTCATCCCACCGAGGATTCCTGCCTTGCCTTCTATTTCTCTCTTCTTAACGCTGCATGTTTGGTTATATTTCGAGGGCTCACCTAGGCTGTGACCTGCCACATTCAGTTCTAATCGCTCATATGATTAGTTCAGGCCACCCACAGGTAGGCGGGAGGGACTTTAGTCAAGAGGCTCCCCGAAGTTCAGGAGTTTTCCAACATCATTTGAAAGTTTCAACTCTGTCAATCACATGCAATCAAACTTCTCATGAAGTTCCTCACTCTGCTTGGGTTTCAAATAGGCTAGTTAAGAATGTAAAAATCTTTTTCTCTTGCTTTCAAGAATTTTACTTTGGTTTGAAATAGAATTAAATTTCCTCCTCATCCTTCTTCCCCCTCCTCCTCCCCTTCTTCCTCCTTCCCCCCCTCCTACCCCTCCGTTTTTCTGGATTCCTTCCTGTGGCGTCCAGCTGTGTGGGCTTAATTCTTAGTTGAAGGGGTCTGTAGAGTACACCTGGTTTCATGTCTTCATTTTACAGTCTAGAAAGGATATGATTGACTTGAGGTCAACAGTAGATCGGTTGAAACATATCTCTAGACTTAGGCCTGGTCTCTGTCCTCTTCAGATTCCAACTTAGAGCTCTTTCCTAACCCACTTGCTCAGGTTGGTCTCCTTTCTCTGAGATGCGTTTTAGCTAGAGTCACAGCTTGGATAGACTGGTTTGAGAAATATAGAATATATATAGAATTATATATGTTCTTTTTTAAAAAATATCTTTTTGAGAAAGGGTCTCCCTGCTGTATCCCCAGCTGGCCTAGAATTCAGTATGTAGACCAGGCTGGCCTTGAACTCACAGAGTTCCGCCTGCCCCTGCCTCCCCAGTGCTGGGGTTAAAGACATATGCTGCCACTCCCAGCTAGAATTATAGCTTCAATTTACTTTTCTCCCTATATCTCCAGATGCTATGCTCACTGATCCGGTCCCACTGCATTGCATTCATGTGGAGCTCACCCATGTGGGCTATGTTCATGAACTATATTATTTTAGGTCACCAGTTTTTTTCTTGTGTACATTTCTAAGTTTCCTGAGAAGATGTATTTTGCTTTTTACATGTACGTACACCTCTAGGGCCAATATAAGATATCCAATTTAGATTTTTTAAAAAGTATTTGTGGTGTGTGGGCATGTGTATATGCTATGCTCACATGTGTGTGGAAACATGGGAAAGTGCATTTGTGTGAGTGACAATGAGTGCTAGAGATTGGTGTTGGGAGCTTTCCTCTGTTGCTCTCCTCCACCGTATTTACAGAGAGAGTGTTTCTTAGTTGAACCCAGAGCTTCCTGGTGAAGCTAATGTGTCTCGCCAGCTTGCTCTGGGACTCTGTCTCTTCCTTGGGAGCACAGTCAGAAACATGAAGTCTGGTCTTTATCAATTTGCTCTTCACGCCCATCAGAGGGAAGCTAAAAGGACCTTGAACCTCAGTCATTTCATAATTCCAAAATCTTAGCCAAGTCTGTCAAGGACTAGAGAATGAGGTCATGGACTGGCCCCTATGGTCTTAGAGAAGCTGGGGAAGGAAGAGCAGTGGTAAGATCTATGTATCCAAATACTTGAGAATAAGGTGAGTAACTTACTCTGCAGCCCCAAGCAGATAATGGAAGTCCTCAGGCTACTAGGACCACAGAGACACTCAGCAGGGTACTGGCACCTCTTTTGCTCCACTGAGAGACACAGAGCTGTTTGTCTCACAGAGAAAGCATGCAGAGGTCTAGTTTAAAGGATGCTGGGGTTTTGTTGTAGTTTTTCCTTAAGAATTCTTTTAACTTGTGGTATTTCATTTACTTTTATTGTTCCCCATATATTTTAAGTGCAAACAAATAAAAAATAACAGTGTAGCATATTCTGTAGGACAGGATTAATTAGCAAGGTGTAAATAGAAGAAAGTGGAATGGTATTTAGGGTTAGAAAAAAAGGGGGCCAAGTTAGGAAACCCTTAAAAACAATGATACAATTAACCGAGGCTCCCGAGACAGCCCTAAAGCATACACGGTCCATTTGTTTAGTATTTATTGAGTTTCTACTATGCTCCATGTTAAGCTAGACACAGTTTTATCCATTTATTATTTAATATTGTAAAACTACTCCAGATTCTTATAAATCAATGAAATTTATAGTCTCATAGACTATCCTGTATATTGGGCTATTTAAAAATTCTGTGGCATATTTATAATCATGATATTCTGGGCTTCAAGCTATTGATAGAGTGCTACTTTGTCAGTAATTGCCCACCAATTTACCGGTAGGCTCTTAAAAGCTAGATAGTGTTTTCTGTGGGAACTAAGAAAAATTTGGAGACAGGAACACCGAGATCGAGAGAATTTTTATTCTTTTCAATTAGCTGTTAAAGGCTGACTTTGCGCACCATGTATGGATCTTAAACATTGGGCTGTCTGGAATGTAGTGCACATGGTGTAGGGAGTTAACATTGCACAGCCCAAGTCCGCACACTGATTAAGGAAAGGAGGTGCTTCATCTGTAGGGCTGGTTCTGCGTCTGTTATTTGGTTCTGCTACTGAAGGAGAAAATCAAGTGATAGATATTACACTGTTACTGTGACATCTGTTGTTTGAGGAGCCGAGGCTGCTGCAGTCACCACCTGACCCAGATCCTCACCATGACATTCTGTCCACTATTAAACTGTGAAAGGCTTGCCCTCCAGGTGGGACTTCAAGGGTGACATACCAAGGTGTTTGTCTCTGTCTCCCCTACTGCCTCTTGACTGAAAGACATAGCTTCACTAGGTGCAGAATTGATGGCAACCCAGGTCTCCCAGGGGTCAAGGGGAGCAGCTGAGAGCAAGAATTCTTGAGGTATAGCCCTGCTCTGCTTTTAATCACTTGTCACAGCACTGAAGGGCCTCAGACCTTTTGTTCTTGGTTGGTGGTGGCTAAAGTCTTCCTTTGGACAGATGACTCCAGATATTAAAATGACAAAGACACATATCTCAACCTACAAAATAGATATTAATAGTTATGTTATAATATAATGTAATATTTTTATAATGATATTAAAAGTTTTTAATCCTCCCCCAACACATGGAAAATATGTTACCTTTAAAAGGGCTGACTCAATAGAGCACCGTCTCTGGTTGGTTCAGATGGTTAAATGTGGTCACAGACTGCTTACTCGTAATTTAGCTTCATGGTGTAGCATTACAAAGTATGATAGAGCATCATGTGAGTTATCCAAATCAACCCTGCCTGGACACTTACTGGAATGAAATGTATATGGAAATCTAGGCACATATCTGCTTTGATGACTTTTCCTTCCCAGGATGCATTCCCTTTCTGTTCATTTGTCCGTTCTTTCATTCAGAATCTGTTCGTGGGATGCTATAATACACTGGGTTCTGTGCTGGGAACTGAGGCAGAGAAGGAGGAAACAGACACGTGTCCTTCCATCCTGCACTTGAGCTTGACAAGAAAAGCCAAGGTCCACATGGTATTTGTGAGAGAGAATTTTCCACACAGATGAAAAACAGAAAATCTAACTACACCTGGCCACCTAGTCATCTGCTAGCCAGCCAGAGGCAGATAGTTTCAATGTATGAGGAAGTCTCTGAATGATCTAAATTCACAAAACACCAAGGCCAAGCTAATGTTCATTGGGAATTTATTTTATTTTAATTTCTTTTTTCTTCTTTAAAAGTATTAACTTATTTTGGGGCCAGAGAGATGGCTCATCAGTTAAGAACACCGACTGGGCTGGATTTCCAGCACCCACATGGCAGATAACAACTGTTTGTAACTCCAGTTCCAGAGGATTCGACACCTTCTTCTGATCTCTGCAGGCATTCCACAACACAGGTGCACTTATACACACATAGGCAATATACTCATATACATAAAAAAAAACTTATTTTGAGACAGGCTTTCAATATGCAGACCAAACTGACCTCATTCTCATGATCCCTCAGCCTCAGTCTCCAAAGAGATAATATCGCAAGCCTACACCCGGCTCTTACTTCCCCGTAGTAATGTAGCCCTAATTCTGATAATAGTTAAATATCTGATTTTATACAAATCCCTTAACATACTTAAACTTGGATTTCCTCACATTTAAGGTCTCCCCTCTCTTTTTCTCATCCCCCCTCTCTGTTCCTCCCTCCCTCTCACCCTCCCTCCTTTCCTCCCTCCCTCCCTCCCTCCCTTCCTTCCTTCCTTCCGAAGGAATTGACTTGCACATGCTAGGCAAACATACCAGCCTGGCAAAATTCCTTTAGCTGACAGGTAAGATCTCTTTCTTTCCTTTAGAAAATTTTAAGCCCGTTACTGTTTAAGATAAGTTTTAATCCATAGCAAAATTAATAGAAAGGTAAAAGAATCGCCTAAATATCTCTTTGTTCAGTCTCTCTCATGGTCAGTTTTCCTCTCTGGAGTGGTACATTTGTTAGAGTTGATGAATCTCCATTGATGCATCACTGGCATGCCAAGTCTGCAGTTTACATCAGGACTCACTGTTAGTGCTGTACATAATATGGATTTAAGCAAATGTAAAGTGACATACATCTACCATGGCACAGTTGTATCACAGAGGAGTTTCACAAGCCTCAAAGTGTTCTGTGCTCTGCCCACCCATCCCTTCCTGCCTGCAACCCCCAGATCTTTCTACTGACTCCATTGGTTTGCTTTTTTCAGACGTGTCCTAGTTGGCCTCATACGGTCGAGTGCAGTCTTTCGTTGGCTTCTTTCACTTGGTAACAAGTATTTAAGTTACTGGCACATCTTTTCATGGTAGGATCTTGTTTAATATGAAAAACATGATATTGTCTTTTGTCATAACTCCTTTCTTAAACTAATATTTTTAGTCAGTGTACAAAATAATGGTTGCCATTGTACTTTTAAAAAAAGTTTTCTGCTTTATTTTTACTTTATGTCTATGAGTGTTTTACCTACATGGATATAAGTACACCTGTGTGTGCAATGCCCAAGGAGACCAAAAGAGGGCATTGGATCCCCCAGAACTGGAGGAATGGATGGTTGTTAGCTGCCATGTGGGTCCTGGGAACCGAACACAGGTCCTGCAAGAACAGCCAGTGGCCTTAATCACAGAACCATTTTCTAGCTGCTCAAAAGTTTTTAATTATGTTCTATGTGTCAGGGGTGGGTTGATAACTGTGTGTGCACACATGCTCTGGTACCCGTGTAGAGATCAGGGGACATTTTGCTGACATTGGTTCTATCCTTCTGTCATGTGAGACCCAGAAATCAAACTCAAGCACCTTTACTCACTGAGCCATGTTGCTGGCCCATTGTAGCTTTGCCTATAATCTCTTTTATAAGACCTCAGGACCTTTGTCACAGCAGCAGAGCCTGGGCCCTTATGGGTCATCCCCAGGGCAGGAGAAGGCAGGATCAGTGCCCCTCTGGCAGGATCAGTGCCCTACCAGCAGGATCAGTGCCCCTCCCTCAGCATCAGAGCCAGAAGCTCCCTGCTCATCTGGGAAGCCTTGGAGCCTGTGTGTGAACACAAACTTATCTGGACCCAGCAAGATTCATCTAGCTTAGAACTCGGCAGAATACCTGGGAAGTTCAAATGCAGAAGACCTCTGCTTTGCGGTCTCTGCCGTTGCTTTGTAGGCTGGGCTTTAGTGTGGGGTCTTTCTTGTTTATTTTCTTTTTCTAGTTGGCACAATGTCTACCTTGGTTTAAACAGTATGTGTTCAGACTTGGGTAACCAGAAGGGAAGAAGAGACACAAAAAAAGTCTTAAAAATTATGTTTTCTCTGAAATAAACCTAAGTCTAATATGTGATTAAATAATAAATATCAACAATTGTATAGCAAATGGAAAGAAATTAAAATTGGTCAAAGCGCAAAGAAGCAACACAGGACCTAAAGGCCTGCAAATGTTTATCCTACTCAGCCTGCAAATGCTTATCCTACTCAAGTTAAACTTTTGACCTTGGCATTAGTTATTCTTGGTTCTTTGTATTAACTTTGCTTATCAAATAGTTAATATTCCAAGGCTTTTTCTGGAAATCTTGTGTGTATTTAGACAACATGGTATCAAAAAACCATCTTAAGAACAAAATTGTGAACTAGCAGGAGCATAGAGGGAGTTGGGTCACAGGTTAGAAGAGTTCAGCGTTCTAGAACATGTTTTAGGATTTTTTTTTTTTTTCTGAGAGCATTAATTTGGAAAGGACTGCCCCGATTCTGTCTGTTCACTGCTGAGCTAGTCCATCACCAACTAGATGCTTTTCTGAGCCTTTCCAAAAGTTTGAGTCTATAAAAGTAGGAGGGTGTTATTTCACACTGATAGACTTTAAAGATCACATTCATGGACTATAAAAAATTTTTTTTCTAAAACTCTGAAAATGCTAGAAGAAAACATAGACAGTACCCTATAAGGTATAGGTGTAGGAAAGGACTTTCTAAATCGGACACCAGTTGCTCAGACATTAAGGTCAACAATCAACAAGTGAGGCTTCCTTAAACTGAAAAGCTTCTGTTCAGCAAAAGAAACAACCAAGGAAATGAAGAGAAAACCCCGAGAGTGAGAAAATCTTTACCTACTACACATCCAACAGAGGATTAAAATCCAGAATATACAAAGAACTCAAAAAACAAAGAAACAAGAAAATAAATGACCTAACAAAAAGATGGGCTAAAGACCTGAACAGAGAGTTCTCAAACAAAAATAAAAATGGCTAAGAAACACCTTACGAAGCTCTCAGCATCCTTGGTGATTAGAGAAATGCAGATCAAAACCACTTTAAGATTTCATCTTAACCCAGTCAGACTGGCTAAGATCAAGAAAACAACAACAACAACAAAAATACCAAATACTGGAAAGGATATGGAGAACAGGGAATGCTCATTCACTGCAACCACTATGGAAAGCAGTTTGGAGAACTCTTAAAAACGCTAAAATTGGCCGGAAATGGTGGTGTATGCCTTTAATCCCAGCACTCGGGAGGCAGAGGCAGGTGGATCTCTGTGAGTTCAAGGCCAGCCTGGTCTACATAGTGAGTTCCAGGACAGCTGGGGTTACAGGGAGACCCAGTCTCAAAAATAACCCCCCCAAAAAACCCTAAAATTAATTCTAAATCAATCCCAACCCTGCCATGATGAACTGTTCCCTAAAACTATGAGCCAAAATAAAACCTTCCTGCTTAAAAGTAAATAAATAATAAATAAAACAAAACAAAAAACTAAAATTGAATCAACCATATGATCTGGTTATACCACTCCTTGGCATAGACCTATAGGACTCATCCTGTTTTAGAGATACCTGTACAACCATGTTTGTTGCTGCTCTTTTCACAATAGCTAAGAAATGGAAACAGCCTAAATATCCATGTGAACAATGAACAATGAAGATGTGGTATGTTTATACGATGGAGTTCTTTCTATTCAGAGGAAAGGAAAGGTGAAATTATGAAATTTACAGGTAAATAAGTGGAGCTAGAAACTGTTATACTAAGTAAAGTAACAGACTCAGTAAAGCAAGCAATGTATGTTCTCTCTCATTTGTCAATCTTAGCACCAATCCCTTACGTATGAGTATATAGCCTGATGTAACAGCAGGAGTCAGGAAAATGGAAAGGAAGCACAGAGGTAAAGAGAAAAAAGAGTCCAAGAGTGGGAGAGAGTAGGAAACAGATGTCACTAAGGGTGAAACAGGGAAAATGAGGTTATTCAACTGGGAAAAGAGGAGGAAGGACATACAGGGAACCTTGGGGGCAAAGGGGAAGAAGGAACTCAAGAGGTGGGGATAATAGGAGACAGGTATTATCAGTGGGAAAATGGGAGCATTTAAACTGGGGAGGGAGTTTAGACAGAGACAGGAGAGAGATAAATAAAGGTTAGGTGGAATAAAAAGCCAGAGGGAAGTGTAATAACACCCCCCTGAAAACTACACATACCATATCTGAACATAAGTACGTGAGTGTACATGACGGTTATATAATAAGGAGCACAGTGCCAGACAGGAGAAACCTCCCAGTTGTTGGTCAGGGTAGTGCAAGAGACTCCCAAAATAACACAGGCTATTGCCACAGCCCTTGACTGCCTCCGAGAACTTGAAGGTAAGACCCTATTGCTGAAAATAGAACATACTTCAGACACAGAACTAGAACTAACCTGGAAGCCTCCTCCCTGAAGACTAGCTCTCATAGTTCTAGAGGATACTATGTAAGTTGCTAAGGGAGAAAATCAATCAATGGTCCAACCCAGCTCCAAAGCCTATAACCACAATGACTGGCACAGCAAAGTATCTCTATTGGTACAATAGTGGCCCTTTTATCTTGGGTAATCAACAGCTATCTAATTGGACTTGTAGCCCTCTCAGTAGAGGGGAACTCATGGGTAGCATTGTAAATAGCCAAATACACATGGCTGGAGAGGACATAGATCCTATCTCTGTCATATCTCTAGACAAATGAAATTTCATAGTGTATGCTCTATATAGATCCTTATATTTACAGACAAGTATACCATATACCACTTTTCAAAGAAGCTTCTTTTTGCAACAGATGGAGGCCATTATAGAGCTCCACAACTGATCACACACACAGAGAATATATGTCTGAGTCCTAAGTGACACATCTACAGTGGAACCTCTGTACCTTAGGCTCATGGAACATAGCAGAACAGAGGGTAGACAGAACACTAATACAGTCCTCAACTCTCATCAGCGAACCTTCCTCATACAATAAAGAGTGATGCACACAAAAGGCCACACCTGGCCAAGTTTTAGAGAACAAGAGACGGCAGAGTGCATGTCCCTGGACAGGACTCCTATATTAACTTCACCCACCCATGGCTCAAGGACCATTGCTGAAGAGGAAGCTGAAAGATTGTAAAAGTCAAGGTTGGTACATGAACATAAGGAAACAGGCTTTCAGGCCACTGGAAACTAACTCATATGAACTTTCATCAATGGTGACAGTATTCACAAGACTTATGCTGACTCAATTAGACAAAAACCCAGGATACAATGAGGGAAATGGGCTACAGGCCCCAACCCTAGCCAAAGAACTATTGGCAACTGATTAGTATTGGGTGAGAGAGAGAATATTCTTCTTTAAGGGAGTGACTCTAGATAGGCTGACAAAGGACATCTGGGTACAAATGCTTGACCAGATAGGACTTAACATATACGACAGAATGCATGAAATTCAGCTGGGGAGTATGGGGGCACACGAATGGGGAACAGGATCTAAATTTGATTAAGATCTATTATATGAAAAGCACAAAACAATAAAAATACTAATAAACAAATGCAATATATTTTTTTCCTAGGGAAATCATTATAGAGATATTTTTGAGCTTTTGTGATTGGGATGGGGAGAGAGAGCAGGAGGAACATATGCTTTGAGAACTTAATCTTTTTCTTCAAGTTTGTACTTAAAAGCTACCCACAGAGTTCTTGATTATCTCAAGGTGAGGACAGGGTTGAGTTGCTTGCAATGACAGCCTGTCAGACTGGACATGTAGCAGAAGGCCCAGGGAGGAACACAATCCAAAGACAGATTCTGTGTAGACGTGAGTCTGAAAATGCCCTGCAGGGAGGAGGCAGACCAGAGGAGCTGGAAACGGGTGACAGGCCTCAATACAACGCAATCACAGACTAAGATACGATGGTTTTCTTTTTGTCCCCCATAGTAAGAGCCCCTTTCTTCCTGCATCTGAAGATTGGTACTCATGAACACACATAAAGAAAACAGGCATCTTCAAAGAAGAGGACTTTATGTTCTCAGAGTAAACATTGGGACGTATCGGGTTCACCTCACTGGAGACCACAAGAGTCTGTTGTTATGTGATAGGTCCCTGGCTTTCCTCAGACCTTACAGGACATGTGAGGTTGTGAAACACATGGAGCTGATAGGAAAATGGTAGCGTTGATAGATGCCAAAGTTAATAAAGCTAAGAATGAAATCGGCTCAACCCCTTAAAGAATTACAATGTTTGAGAGTGTACAGGACTGCACTGCCTAATGCCATAACCACAGTGACTATCAAGTCCTTGAAGTGTGCCTGGTCCCAACCAAGATGGGTTGTCTGTAAAATACAAAATGGATTTGGAAAACTTCTATGAAAGAAAAAAAATAAAATAACTATCTTCAGTATAGTTTGAAACCAATTATATGTTAAAATAATATTTTGGGTATGTTGGGATAACATTGTTAAAATTAATTTCCCCTGTAACTTATAATGATTTTAGGCCACTAGAAAATGCAGTTACATAAGGGGCTTGTATTAGTGGTGTGAATCATGTTTCTGTTAGTTTGCATTGGAACGTCTGCTGGCAGAAGCCTGAACAAGGGAGAAGGCGGGATGGGTATTGGTGTTATGGATTTAAAAATGTGTTTCCAAAACACATCTTGTAGCCCAGTGTTATAACATATCTTACTATTACACAGATCTGGCGATGCCAGGGTCCAGCTGCATGTCTTAAACTGTAATAACATTTCAGCAAAATCCCATTCGCCGCCCTAGCTGGGCGTAGAAGCCTGGCAGACCTAACGTGGGAGGAGAGGAAGTACGAAGGAGCAGGGTTAACACTGGGGAATACAGACAATTCGCTCAATATATAAAAGTGCTTTTCAGCAACTCCCGCAATTAGAGAAATTCAGAACAATTAAAGGATTTGGAAGTCTCCAAGGATTCACTTTAAGAAAGTCTATTGTCTTAAAGAAACCCTCAAGAGAATCAGAGACACATACTGCTTTAATGGGATTCTGCTGTGTGAGGACTTCGTTCTAGGTAATTTCCAAAATACCGAGCCCTTTCCTGACTTTCATTCTAGAAGGGTTCTATATAACAAGGCCATCCAAGAGAGAACAATCTTTATTTCCTTTTGAAGCCGCATCGGAGACTCCTGCACCTTCACCCCTCAGGAGATGACGGACACCTTGGAAGGCCTGTCTGTGTCACCCCATCCTTGCTGCTCTTTGCCCCCCCAAGATGTTTTTCAATCTCGGTGTAATTATCTCCACCCTGGAGGAGGCGTCAGGTGCATTTACTCACCCCTCCCTGTGACTAGAAAATGTATTTCACATTCAGACGTTAGTAATTAAAATGGACTAATCTGCATCCACTTTGAAAGCACAGACTGGGCCTCCCCAGACTCAGCCAGGGATGTGGGAGGGCCGCTGCTCTTAACTCTCCACACGTCGCTCTGATTGGTTGGTGGGCAGTTAGGACAGGTGAAATAATCTAATCTGGAATATTGCTCTCCTCACCTTTTTTAATAAACATTTTGCCTCTGCACAGACCTTAATATAACAGCAGTAAAGGCAGAGGAGGAAATTGGAAACATGGCCAGGAGGGTGTCTTACGGTTCATAACAACCCCCAAATCGTGACCGTTTATTAAAACTAACACCCTTTTGTGAGGGTGTGGATCAAAATAACCAGTGATTTCTCTTCTTTGATATTTCTTTTTCTTTCTTTCTCTTCTTAACAGTGCTGAGTTTACGTTTCAGGTTTAGAGTTTAATTAAGTTTCCAAAATTGCTTCTGACTTAAACGTTAACCTAAAAAAACCACTTGCCTCATAACTTAGCCCATCAAATCTTTCCATCGTTTATTTCATTCTGTAAGAGATGTGTATGGATAAATTGCCTCTTGGGCCACAGCGACAGGCGACAGGAAAGAGTTAAAGCAGGTGAAGCCTGAGTGAGGAGACCAGGGAGCTGCCTTTCCCAGGCCTGGGGCTCTCCGGAGCTCTGGGGGAAGGACAGAGCACAAAGTCCTCCTTGTCCGCTCACCTCCTTTTGTTTCAGCAGCACTTTGGCTCCCACACATGCAAAAGTTTGAATTTCCTGTTGGCTCTGAGGTGAGATTTATAACGTTTATTAAGGTTGCTATTCATTGTGAGTTTACTGGGCAATAAGCCGAAGTGCTTTTAGGGGCTTAATTGCCTATGTTTATGGGGGGTTGCAAAGCTCCCCACAGCCTCACTGTCAGTCAGGTTGGCCACATGTAGACTTCTTGGTGTGTCGAGGGAGCATGCCGTGGTCCAAAGGAAGGTCAAGTGGAGGCCGAAAGCCTGAAAAGGAGGCACTTAACGTCACACATTAGATTGGCTTTCTGCTCCAACTATTTTGGTTCACTGCCCTCCGACATGTCAGCTCCATTCCAGCTGTTTGAATCCGTATTTGAATTTTCCATTTTCTCCAGCCACAGAAAGGAAAACTAATTTAAAATAATAAAGGGTGGAGGTAGAATGTCAGGAATGGAGGTGAACACATGTTACAAACATGGATGAAACGAACATTTTCACATATATTGTCATGTTTGATCCTCACCAGAGTGCCCTGAAGCAGATATTGTTCTTCTCGGGTTATAAATGAAAAGAGTTGAGACTTAAAGACATTAAATAAATTGCTGAAATTAAAACGAGCTAGCCACTGGAAGACAGGGGTTTACTTACTAATTTTTCTTGTGTATGTCTACACCCGCATGTGTATGTGTGCATATGTGTGGTATATATGAGCATGTGTTTATGTGCATGTGTTGTGGAGGCTAGAGATTGTCAGCTTCTGGTATCTTCTGTTGTTTTCCACCCATTTTTGAAATAAGGCCTGAACACCTGGAGCTTACTGATTCACTTAGGCTGGCTGACCAGCAAGTCCCTGATATTCTCGTCGTTAACCCCCCCATGCTATTGCTGGGGTTACAGGTGTATGCACCATGCCCAGCCTTTGCAGTGGTGTTGGGGGTCTGAACTTGGGTCCTCATGCTTGTCTGTCAAGCACTTTACCCACTGAACCATCTTAGGAGTTGGAAGAAGTTAAGTCATTTGTTTATGTGGCTTCTGGTATCAGTTTATAGCTCCCACTCACTCAGTCTTGTTTCAGTGAGTTGCAGCTTACTCAACCCAGATGGTGGTTTCAGTGTGACATGAAGACATTAGAAGTACAGGATTAATACTTGTTACAGTGTGGTCACAAAAACTAGCCTCTTCACCGTGGTCTAATTCCATAGACTTGGCAACCAATGAAGACTCCAGAAGAAGAGCATAAGAGGGAAGCCAAACCAGGGCAACAATTGTTTGACCTGACAAGGTTCAGGACTTGATGCCCTGCAGTAGGACACTTGGGCAAGTGAGAAATCCTGGGTGCAAGAAGGACCCACTGACCTTCCCTTGAATCAGATCACAAGATCCTTATGAGGAAGGGGCCTTCTTATACATGGTGCCCTGCCTCTGAAGATGGAGGAAGACCAGAGGAACTTCAGGAATTGACCTCGCTAAATTACCGTATTCACCACTCCCGGCTCATACTTCCTTATCCTGTTGGGACTTGATCCTGCTCCAGAGTGTTCAAACTCCCCAAGCCTAGCAGAAAAAGACTTTCATTTAATTGTTTCTTTGGGTCTTTAAGAATTTGTTTTTGTGAAAATTAGTTTCCTCTGTCATGTAAAACTTGTATTAAATAAATTTTCAGCTTTGCTCTTGTTGATCTGGTCTCTGTTATTGAGGCCCTACCCAAGAACCAAGAATTTTGAAGGACTAGAGACTGATTCTTCCCTACCGGGTGACACTGGAAGCAGGGAAGGCATCCTGCATCCTCTCAGAGTAGAAGCTACTCCGTCAGCTCTCCCATTTGGTGAGAAGATTGGAGGCAAAAGTCCTGACATCTAGTTCACTCAGTCTCTTATTCAATAACTGTTCGGAAAGCACCTATGTGCTTGAAAGAAGGCCTAGGAATGTCACGACTCGGCATTCTATCTGTCCCCTCCTTCGGTGCCAAGGTGGTGGCAGGATGCTGCCCCATGCCCATCTCTTGAAGGTTTTCTCAAGACTCCCCCAGATCTGGCACAGTGGCAAAATTCTCAGCCTGCTTCCTGGAGATACCTCTAGCAAAGGGAAGAAACAAACAGGAGGAAAGTCAAGGAGCTGTGTACTCTTTATATGAAATAAATAAAAATTAGCACATACCTGCACATAGATGCATGTGCACCTATGTATTCTGACAATCTGGTCCAAATTGTCTTTATAAATGTATGACTAGACTTCTAACAGGCAGTCCTACCGGCACAGAGGACCAAGCAGGTGAACCATCATTGTTAGAAAGGTATTGTTCATGGCATTTGCTAATTTATTGATGCAGCAGCAGAGGTAAAATCAGATTCAGTTGAAGAATAAATTGGAATATTTTGGAGCATTTCTCTCCTTTTTTTTTTTAAAAAGCCACTTTAAAGCCTATGTATTAAAATGACAACGTCTTAAATAGGGGTTCTCTTTTTCTAAACAAAAGATATGCAAATTGCAATTCAAGATTTATATTATGATAAAAACTGAAATACAAAAGAGTCATTATCCTTCAAAATGTAAAAGTGCAGTTGCTTTATGAGTCGGTAATGATATCATGGAATGTTGATGTGGTAAGAGGTGTCAGGAGGGAGACAATGACCTTAAAATTTTAAGTCAGAAACATTAGAATTGAACGGTAAGCATCTATCTACCCACCTAACTACACATCTACCTATTGAATACTGCATTTTTGAAAATTTGAGATGAAAAACAATCTATTTTTATCTCCTGATATTGTAGCCATAATAAAGGAGTGAAGGGAGCATTGGGGAATTAATTTTCATATAACCATTCCAACTCTGAAATATGATAAAGATTTACCTTGAATTCTAGGTATATCGGCCTATTTCTCATAAAAAAAAATTAATGCTGTGTTAGGAGGTTTGGAGATCATTCCCAGCCTAGGCACAGGGCCAGCACCCTAATATCAAGGGCCAGGGATTCTAAGGCTCCTTGCTCAAGAAAGATTTGCCATTAGATTTCAATATACAGCCCCTTTTTGAGGTCTCTTAAGACAGACTCTTCCTCTGTATCCCAGACAGCCATCTTCCTGCCTCAGCTTCCCAAGTGCTGGTATTACAGGTGTGTACCACCGTGCCTAGTAGTAAGATAACAGAAGTAATTTCCAGCTAGCTGGTCACTGGGCATCCCTGAGGGCAGGAGGCTGTATGAGAATACAATAGATTCTATCAAATCACATCATGGAGAAAATGCAGCTGACTAAGATTTAAGTTTGAGATTATCTCATTGGCTTATTTTTAAAAAGTGTGTGTGTGTGTGTGTGTGTGTGTATGTGTGTATTTATGTGTGGTGTACACATGTGTACATGTGTGCATTCCTAGTGGGTGAGTTTCCAGTGGAGACATGGTTTAAGTAACCATGTGATAGACCACATGTGAAGCAGATGTACCAGATTGTTTCCACTCCTAAAACAGAGCAGAATGCCTGCCTTGGCTTTGTTTGGCAGGAATTTATATACTTGTTTCACCATTTGATCTTAACTTAAACAAAGGACGTTGGTCTCAGCCACAACTGATTTCAGGACAACAGCTCTGTCTTATTTCTGAAGGGAAGTGGAATTGTGACACTCAGAAAAATCAGATGGCTGTACAACGTTGAAGGATCTTAAATGTTTATTTATTGTTTTAGTGACCCAGCCCTTCATTTTCTAGTTTTTTGGGTGTGCAATTGATTGCATTGCGAGTTGTAGGCAGAAGGATCATACTTTTATACAGATGTCAGAGCCTTGGATGTAATTCCCAAACTGCAGACCAAACCCTCTACAAACTGGGGACTGCAAGCAAGGCCTAAGAAAATACTCTGCAACCAGCCGCTGGTCGTTTTCCAGTTCAGAAAGCTGCCAAGGGTCTTCTGTCAGGGTGAGCACATGGTTTATGAGTTTTGAGTCTGCACGACGGTCCTTTCTATTTCATCTTGACTTAATGTCATTAGTCTTCCTTCACAGAAACCTGAACGTTCATTTTCTAATCTATCTAGATGATACGCTGACAGCATTTCCCCTGACCCAGACTTTGCCATTGATGTCTCTGCCTCTGTTAATCATTTTCAGAAATGAGATTTATAGTAAAAAAGGATTAAATCAATTCTGACTACCTCCAAATTTCTAGGATTTCGAGAATTCTTGATGAACACAGAAACCATAGCCCCTTGGAGAGGTTTTCCTAAGGAGATCTTTCTCGACTTTGTGTGCTCGCCTTTTGGGGCTGGTCTTCTCTCTGTGAATCATAGCAAACCAACTTCTCCATGTTTTGTTTGGCACCTGTACCATGGGGGCTGCCCTCCCGGCAGCACAAGCTAGTTTTGATTAGAAATAGATGAGTGAGGTATCCATCCTTCTCTCCTTTGTTCTCCAACCCTCCGTCTTTGCCTGCATCCCGGTGCTAAAATGACTACCCTTAGGAAAGATGTCAACCTACTTCAATTAAGTGTTTGTCTTTTAAGTTTCTCTTCACAGGGTAAATTATGGCATTTTTATCCGCCAGAGCCAAAGAGAAAAATTGCACCAGTCCAAATTCAATCTATGCTTATTTTCTTCCTTTCTAATTTCTGTAATCTTCAACTGACTTCAAATAACTTCACTAGTAGACGTTAGGCCCTGTTCAGTGTAAGCTTTCCCAGGCAGAGCCGTTGCCTTTGTCTCCCACCCTTCTCTTGTTGCTCCCTGTCTCTTTACCCAGATTTATTTTCATATCTGCCCCATCGAGCAGATTTTTACTTTCCCCTAGTGACCCAGTATCTCCTCCTCCCATACTCCCTGGGGAATAAGGACAGGGATTGCATTCCCTGACTTCCCTTCCTTCCTGAAACCTGCCCATCCCATGAGGGGCACTGCCTGAGTACAAGGACAATGGTCACACTGTCTTGTCCTTTGCCTTGTATCTAGGTGACCAGACTCTGCCTTTAAACTTTACCTTTAAGCTTTAAACTGAACCTACCAATCGTTCTAAGCTCCCTGCAATGTTTCCTGCTGCAGTCTGCTCCATTCTCAAGCAAGCCTGTATCACAATCTATCACAATCTTTTTAGCTTGGTTTCTAAGATAGTACTCCTCTCTTTAGGAATGCCTTTTGACTTTGCAAGCTCTTACCGTTATTGCTACATAGGTTCTAAGTCCTGATGCAACTTGCAAATCCTTTGGACTCTCCCCTTAGGGGTACTCTGCATAACTGCTAAAGATATAATCATCGTATACGCTAAGACTATTTTCCCAGTACCATCCTACCTGATTACCACAGGGTTTGCTACAGGCCCTGGGTTTGAGTACAGAGAAACAGTCATTCATGTAGCAAATGTTTTTGTCTTATTTTCTGAATAGCTTACTCTCAACAGGATGTGCTGGCCTGTGTCTGGATGTTATCTCTCAATTTTTTCTAATGAGGGCTAAGTATTTGCATATGTAGGACACAAATGTGTGTCCAGAATGCGTGGCTCTGGATACCTTTCTTATGTCACTTTAGCAGATATACCAAGAAGAGGTAGAAGCATCTTTATTTCCTTGTACTGAGACAGCACAGTATCTGCTAGTGTCCACGGGGTTGGGAAATAGCCAGAAGTTTTACTCCTATCACAAAAGTAACTCTTTAGGGTATGAAAATTTCCTAAGGAAGATCAGAAATATTATCCAGGGCATCTTTGTTAGTTGATAATAAAAGTTTTGGCAACTGGGAGTAGACTGACAAATAGTACTTACTCCTAGTTTCTGGGATTCCATGAATCAGATCATGCCCCTGGTGGTATATAAAGTTCTCACCAACACCTGTACCCACAGAAGACACTTGCTGTGTTTGCAGGATGCACACTAATCCACTGAAGACGGAAAATATTGTTTAAGATGTTATAAAAGACAGTCTTCCTGCCTTGGAATAAGTCATATAACATTTGTTTAGACAGTAAGTAAGTACTGGCAGGGTTCCAAGGAGAGTTCAGTGATTTACAACTGAGATAACTCAAGTAGAACTTGACCTAGGGTCATAGATGGCTTCATGTATGTGGGACCTGTAGATTCACCTAGTACCTCACAGTGGTTAAGTTGATTGCTGTTACTAGCCCGAGGTTCTAAATAATTTAATCACTGAATTTGTGTTTTATACGTGAGTTCCAAGTGGTGTAGGACTTGTACATGGACAGAGGGGACTCGTGGAACACAAGAAAGCGCAAGTGTCTGTTTTTGCTTAACTCCCTCTTCATGTGCAGTATGTACAATGTTAAGGAGCATCAAATTCTGACAGATCCATGTGTGTGGGAGTCAAGAAATTTCAAAGCAAGGGGGAGGCAAGTATATTAGATCTAGGGTTGAGTCGTTTGGGAAGGAAGGCAGAGGGGGAAAGGGACTCTGGCACCTGTGTGATGCTGTACTTTGAACTCTAGTGAAATTGGCTTCTGAGGACTGGAGAGATGACTCAACAGTCAAGAGTGTCTGTTGCGCTTGTAAAGGACCCTAGTTCAGTGTCCAGCACCCATGTCAGACTCATAACTGCCCTGTAACTCTAGATCCAGGGGATCTGGTACCTTCTTCTGGCCTCTTTGGGCACCCACATGTAGGCACACATACACATAAATAAATAATAAATGAATAAACCATTTTTTAAAATTGGTTTCTGATGCAGATCACAGAAAGAAGGCATGGAGCTCAGTCAAGGAACCGTGTCAGGTCCCTTCTTCCTTCTATATGATATCCATCCGCCAATGCTGGAAACCAGGACACAAGTAGAAAGGAAATGATGAAGCAGCCCATAGCTCCCGCCCTTTGAATACTTCCTTATTGGTTAGAAAGCTGAACGTTGCATGCTAATAGGGAGTGCTGGTTTAATGATGCCATTTATGTTTGTTCCACTGTTTTGGTAATGAAATACACATGTGCGAACAAGTTACAATTGTATGACTTCAGTAATTACATATACAAGGTGAGCAAGTGCTCTAATATTTACATTACAAACTAGCATCACAGAATATAAAGGTGAATAGCAAAATTGATGTCAATAGTTTTTAATTTTCCTTTACTTATAATGACATAAAGAAACTTAAAAACATTATGACAATACAAAACAGACGCTACAGAAGAAAAGGATGAGATTTATAACTGAATACATTTCATAGCACTTATTTCTGCTTTTTGAACAAGAACCTCCAAATTTTCTTTCCACTATGGCCACCACAAATTACACAGTGCCTGTTTAATTGTCTTGAAGAACCGAAAGAAACAGAGTCTCTATTGGAAGTAATATCTTTGTGACTTGAAATCAATTTCCTGATTTGGCTCAAAGGCATCAAAATGAAAATATGAACACTCAAACATATTTGTTCAATGCCATTATATATTAATAGCCTACTGACTTTAAGCTTAGAAAGTTAAACTTGCCCAAAATGTTTGATAAATTCAACTCTTAAATACTCACCTGTAATTGACTCTGGGGCAAAGTACAAATGTTATTCTTCCTCAAAATGCTAAATAATTTCTTCCAAAAATAGTTATCTGCCAGTCATCTGAAGACTTCTGTGTTGTATTCTTGAGCTCCCTATAGACTTTGTTTGAGTCCATTGATTTCTGTCTCTTGGCTGACCACACACGTGTTCTGTTGGACCCAAACAACACTGCCGTGTCCTGTTCCATGTCCACTTGGGTTGTCAGTGTCTTCTTAATGGAACTTGCCTCTTCTGCCTCCTGTTATCTCTCTATCTCTGTCTCTCTGTCTCTCTGTCTCTCTCTCTCTCTCTGTGCATATGTGTATGTGTGTGTTCATGCATGTGTGCTTGTGAACATGTGCATGTAGAGGTCAGAGGGCAACTTCAGGCACTGTTCCTCAAGTGTGGTCCACCTTGTTTCTTGAGGTTTTCTCAAGGGCCTAGAACTCATCTATTAGGCTAGATTGGCTGGCCCACAGGTCCTGTCTCCATGTCCCACCTCCTCATTGCTGGAATTAAAAGCATAAACCACCATACCTGGCTTTTTAATGTGAGTTCTGGGACTCACACTTGGGTCCCCATGCTTGTATGGCAAGGACTTTACACACTGAGCCAGCCCCGTGTGCAAGTATTCTTATATAACTGTGTGATTATGCTTTTTGCCACCTTCCTGTGCTAGGGAAAATGGAGCCTTCTCAGGCTCACTCTGCTTCTCACTGAATAAAGATAAACCAAAATAGGTAGAGGTTCTTTATAATTATTAGGCACCACACATATACAGCATAATTATTTCTGTCATTTAATTATATTGATAGTAGTTAATGCTTATTTAGGGTTTAGTCTATGTTGTATGTTCTAAACTATAAGTATATATTAGTTACTATATAATTA
>NW_008333469.1:1293455-1323439 GCF_000622305.1 Nannospalax galili
AGTAAATATATATATATTTTTTGTAGTCTTTCATCAACTCACTGAAGGGGTTCCTAGCACCATCTGTTTACAAGTGACAAAACAGAGGCACAGAGGGTTTATGAACCTTATCGAATAGTTGCTCCTTCTGCCTTCCTAAGAAGAGATGTTGTTGAGGAGTTTCATAGTCTCACACTTGGCATGATATAATCCTGGTAAATTCACGTGCATTTTGCAAGGTTCTTCTTCCACGTGGCCCAGAGAACAAGGACGCAGAATCTATCATGGTTTATATCGGGAATTGCTTGCCAGAAAAATCCACCCGCTTTCTGCTTCTTGTTTGTTTTTGCTTTAATATTAGAAAACACATTACTCCGGAATAATCTGATTTGACTTTGGTTTTCCACCTGAGACCAAAGCGTGGCGTGCCTTTCCACAGTCTCACAGATGCTTGTCCTAGCTCTGTGACCACCAGCCCACAACACTGCACTGTGATCCACTGCGAATTCCCAGCAAGACCACCCAGAAGCTGCAGCTGGTGCAGAGTGGTGGCCAGCTGTTTACATGAACATGGGAGCCCAAGCCAGTGGACAGTACCTGCTATCAGCAGAGTCTGCTCCCCCGAAAACATAAAGCATGCAATCTCGACATGGTCTGAGGCCTAAGACCCTAACTGTTTTCCAGACATGGAGGTTTTCCTTCCCAGAACTAGGGCAGGAGGCAGCTTCTTCCAGGTGCTGTCGGCTGTCGCTGGTCCAGCACAGCCAGCTGCAATTCTGGAAATGCGGTCAGACAGACTCCAAATGTGCTGATCCCCAGATAGCCCACATTCAAAGGGCCATTCTCTCTTACAAAGACTTTCCGTTGAATCATATCCTATGCACTATCTCTGACTTCTCAGAGAGGAACAGCACTGAACTTGTAAGGAAAACATGTCCTTAAAACCCTTGCCTGTATCTTTTGTGGACAGCTAAGTTCATGCCTGGCCACCACCCCAAGAGGGCATTTGGCAAGAGTTGCAGCTGAAAGCCTTTCTAGCTGGATGAATAGCAGTGTCTGGAAGGGCTGACTTGTGGGGTGACGGTGGCTATGGAAGGTTGCACAGTGCTCTCGCCACGGCTTTATCAATCCCTTCAAGAGACAGACTACAGGGAGCAGATTAGCGTCCCTCTATGCTTTTATAAGTCAAATCTCTTTCTACATTTCTTTTGGAACTTTCTTTAGAGAACTCACAATGTAAAGAATGTCTAAAACAGAGCACTTTATAAAATAATGGGAAGAATCATTCCTTGGAACATCTGCTTCACAGTAAGTTCAGACATTGAAAGATCAGGTTGCTTTAAATCGAGGGTGAACTGTATAAACAGCTCTGTCCCTTCCGCTTTGCCCTTTTAACTAGGCCACACACACCCTCTGCTGAATGCTGCACACAGGCGCACGGAATGGGAAAGAAGTCAGCCCCAGAGACAAATGTCACCAACAGCTGAGCCTATCCCTCCATTTTTAGTCAGAGAGCACAACTTCTTTTGAGATACAGCTTGGGAGGGAAAGCAGCTGTATTGTATCAATGCTGTATACCAGGCGGCTCACCCCAAATCAACCCCACCAGGGGAGAAGAGGAGGTGATAACCCTACTGAATGAGCACCTCATACTGGGCTTAGAGTTGCCACATTTTGTATAAAAATATAGGGCACCTAGTTAACTGTAAATTTCAGATAAACAAATTATTTTTTAGTGTATGCTCCACACATTTCAGGCATAGTTATACCAAAAAAACTTTTTGCCTGAAATTCATATTTAACTAGGTGTCTTATATTTCACCTAACAAATTTACTTATAATATTTATGAAGAAAGAGCTATTATTCTCAATGTATTATTGAGAAAACGAAGACTCAGCAACATTTAGAAAGTTTTTTTTTGATGGTAACTCATGTCAATGTAAATAACAGTCTGGTTTTGTTTGACTGTAAATCTTCTGTGTCTCTGTGTCTGTGTGGGTTGGTTTGGTTTGTGTGTGTGTATATTAGTCATTTTTCTGTTGCTGTGCTAGAAACACTGACTCAAGCAATTTATAGAAGGAAGAGTTTATTTGAGCTTACGGTTCCAGGGGAATTACAGTCCATCATGGCAGGGAGGCATGGTGGCTGGAGGTGACTAGAGCAGGAGCAGCAGAAGTGAAGCTCTCACATTATCACACAGGCACAGGAAGAGAGAGAGTGACTGGAGCTCTGGCAAGGCTTAAGAACTCTGTAAGCCCACCCCCAGTGACATGCTTCCTCCAGGATAGCCACACCTTCTAAGACCTCCCAAAACAGTGCCATCATCTGGGGACAAAATGTCCAAACACTTGGAGCCTATAGGGGACATTTTCATTCAAACCACTACAGTGTGTATCATGTATATGTGGGGGTGTTGTAGTGTGTGGATCTGTGGGGGAAGGTTGTGTGTCTCTGTATGTGTCTGTGTATGTGTCCCTGTGTGTGTTTATATCTGGTGTGTGTGTGTGCGTGTGTGTGTTATACATATGTGTTCATGTGCCTGCAGATTCTTGTTCATATGTATGAGCAGGAGTGTGGAGGCCAGAGTATGACATCAGGATTCCTTCTCAATTCTTCATGACCTTATTTTTGAGATACTGAATCTGGGATCACTAATTTGGCTAGGCTGGCTGGCCAGGGAGCTCCAAGAATCTGCCTGTCTTCACTCGCCCAGTGCTGGGATTACAGGTGCTGTGCTGCCATGCTTGGCTTTTTACATGGGTTCTGAGGATCCAAACTCAGGTCTTCGTGCTTGCACAACAATCACATTACTGACTGAGCCATTTCCCCAGTCCCTGATCATGTCTTCATTTTTTAGTTTCTGTGTATGTGAATGTATGCCATGTGTGTGGGTGCCTGCAGAGGCCAGAAGAGGGCATCAGTTATCCTGAATCTGTAGTCATAGGTGGTTATGAAGCACCTAGTACTGTTGTTAGGGACCAAACTGGGGTCGTCTGGAAGAGCAGAAAGTGCTTTTAGAAGCTGAGCCATCTCTCCAGCCCTCTGACTATAAATCTTATACATTAGCAGCTATACCATACAATTCCCTCATCTTAGTTAATATTTACTAAGTCAGTTTTGTTTAACTTTTGTTTAGTTAAAGTTTCTGTAAGAGAAAAAAGCTCGTATGAGTTTTAATACTAAATAATTATTAAGTATGTACCAGATACAAAGCCCTTTATCAGTACCAAAGACAGGAAAGAGGAGGGGAAGAAGAAGGGGGAGAAGAAGGGAGGCAGGATGGGGGAGATGGAGTTGATTTTGATGAGAGAGGGAAATGATACCATCTTCAATGTCCCTGAGGAAAATGACTCCAGATAGAGCAAACCTACCTCTCTGGTATCCCTGGCACCCTCATCTATGCAACCACAGCCTTGACAGTCTATGGTTCCAGGTCACCCAGTGTGACTTTTTGGTTCCTACAGTGAGTTAAGCCCTCACATAGCTTACCTCACTGATGGCCACAATGACCTTGTCCAATGTATCCAATAATAATGCTGCCCTTACCCCCCACAGTACCCAGGGTTGCCATTTTCTATGATGAAGATTATCAAGGAAAATTTAAAAGAAGGTAGTACAATCTAAAAATCACAAGTATGAAAGGATAAAAAATCAAACATATAATTATGTTGCAGTGATACTTTGTATCAAGTATCATATCAGATGTTTTAATGGCTCCCAAACCCCATGAGGAAACAGCTAGTAAGAATGGTTAGTTCTATCTTACCACAGAAATAGTGAGGCCCAGAGATGGCAGAGTAGGTCTAAGAATGGTTAGTTCTATCTTACCACAGAAATAGTGAGGCCCAGAGATGGCAGAGTAGGTCTACCTGCTCTGAAACCTTGCTCTTCTGTAACACCAAGCATTCTCCTAAAACAAAGGGAAGGATCATTTTTTCCCCCTAAACAGGCAGAGAACGTCCCTACTACACAGCAAGTCAAACAGAAGTTATTTAAGAACTTAATGAAAAGGGGCAGGCCAGAATCTGATACCATTCTGCTATCTCTTAATTGAAGCTAGGTATCCACATGCTCGGTTCTACAGCTAACATAAAAAATAGAAAGACACCTAGCTAATGCATATCTAATAGTGTAAGCAAGCTGCTGCCTGATACCCTTTTCTATAACATTCAAAATGGAAAGATTTGGGAAGAGAAGCAGAAATGGACAGAGAGAGAGAGAGAGAGAGAGAGAGAGAGAGAGAGAGGAGAGAGAGGAGAGAGGAGAGAGAGATTATATTTTGATGTTAAGGTCCTTTTAAAAGTTGAAGTTCTGTTTTTGATAAGAGGAAGCTTTTAAGATCGCTTTGTATATAGGCTGTGTATCCGAATTTACAGTCAATTCCTCCCTTTGCTTTACCTCTATGCTGCAATGCTGAGTTTCCTTTTGGGTCGTCCAACGGCTAACATTCTGCTTCTGAAAATTATCCATTAAAATTTTATCAATTTTGTATTTTGGTGAGACAGTATGAGGAAATGCCATCGTGAAATTAGATTTTTCCTTTGACATCAGGCGCCCAGTCAGCAATCCAATCCCATGTATTTCTATTGAGACATTAGGGTTTGATATAATTTTGGGCAGAAAACATTTTAAAAATGAAACAATTGAATTTCCTAGATGGTCTTGGGGACCACTTAGCTTAAGAGAATACACTTCCAAATCAAAAGCCTTTCAATCATTTTAAATATTATTTGGATGATATTTGCTCTGTGTGTAGTAGCAGTCTGAATTTGTATTGAATGTTTGACCGGCTCATGCACACATAGATGATGTATGAAATTATTATTTCATATTTTTCTAGTGTTTGCATTGCAAGTGACATCTGGCTGACAGGAACGTGGAGAAATGGGATACAAAGTGAACGCTGCAGTTACCACAAGCATCATATTTATCAAAAGGTTTAAGGTTGGTCTGTCTTTGTTTAACATATGAAACTTGGAACAGTGACTGGGAAGCTCCACACACTGGTGTTTTGTGCCTTTCTTAGTCAATTTGTTTAGTGTAAAAATAGTCAAAGAATAAACACTAATCGTATTATTTGTTTTCATGAAACTAAATATTTTACATCTTAATTTTAAGAAAACACACTTAAATTAGATATATAATTTCCATAGATTTTGCCTGTATTCTAAAATTTTACAGATTTTGTGGTAGATGAACATACGTATTGAGAACTATTCGTTACTCAGAAAAGGCGACGTGGGAGGGAAAACAGCTCGTTGTGTTTTAAATTTTATTTCTAATTTGTACATGTGCAAAATTGAAGCAAGACATGAAAATATACAGCACAATATTTGTAAGCTCTGACTGCCATGTCCACACATAAATATGCACTTTTCCCCCTTTCCTTAATGGTCACTGTATGATCCTTAATTCTGCCCTGAGAAGTAGCACTCATTTAACAAAGCTGAAGGAGCTTACTACAAACTAAAGACTAGTCAGGTAAGGGAGATGCAAGGAACCCAACCATTATCACATGTAAGTTCATACTCAGGTCATGGGGGCAACCAATATGAAATACCTACTTATAATCTGAGGCTACAGCTACTATGATAAAAGTAGAGAATCACCAATAAAGTTGAAGCAAAATGGCGACTGTGGTTCATCCTCCACAGTAAACAGAGAAACAGAAAACATGGAGATCACTGTGAAATCTTTCCAATATATCCAAGTAAGATTCTTTTCCTAAATCTTGAAATTTCAGTAAAATAGAAAGATGCTGAAAATTATTCTGTTCTTTTCACTTGGAGACAAATATCATAACTACTTATTTCCAGCATTTTTAATACCTTTTTTAGTTTTGAAGGCTTTGTGATGATAATACTGCAAATATACCACATATATTAACCATATTTTACCATTCCTTTAAAATAAAAACCCCGCCACTAATGGATACATTTCCATGTCATTTAAACTTCTCCTATGCATGGTTATTAATGACCACGTAATAATCTGATTGACCAGCATCCTAAGTTAGTCTTTCTCTGTGGGATCTTTGATGTAATCTATCTCTTGACCAGCACTATGTGGATGTCTTCTAAGAAAAAGGAACTCAGGAGAAGAAATATAACCCTCCAATGGTGAGATTTCTTGACATCAGAAAAAGACATTTTTGTGATCAAACTCTCTGATCAAGACCAATTGGGGAGGAAAGGATTTATTTGTCTCGCAGATCTCAGTCACAGTTCACTGAGAACAGCCAGGGTAGGAACTCAAGGCAGGAACCTGAAGCAGAGATCACAGAAGAATGGTGCTTTCGGGCTTCCCCCTCTGACCCGTGCTCAGCCTGCTGTCTTACGCCAGCCAGAACCACCTGCCAAGGATGGCACCACCCACAGCACACGGTGCCCTCCCACATCACTCAACAATGAAGAAAACGCCTGACAGACTTGCCCACGAATCAGTTCAATGGAAGTTCTTCAGTTGAGGTTCCATCTTCCCAGTGTGTCAAGTTGACAACTGAAGCTATCAAGCACAGACATAACAACAACAAGTGACATTTATTCAGAATCTGTTATCATGTTATATATGTCACGTGAGCTGTTTGTTTATTGCCACGAATATCCTGACTCAAGTGTGGTGTAGAGGAAGTAGACTGTGGATTCATCTGCAGCTGAGTTCTAATTAAACTTCCAGCTTTGGGCTGCAGAGGTCACTCAGCAGCGAAGAGCACTGATTGCTCTTGAAGAGGACCCGGATTTGGTTCCCAGCACCCACATGGCAGCTAACAACTGTCTTGAACTCCAGTTCCAGGGGATCCAACGCCCTCTTCTGACCTCTGTGGGGATTGCATGACACAGGTGCACGTACATGCAGGCAATACACTCATACATATAAAATAAAAATAATAAATAAGATATTGTTTTAAAACTCCCAGCATTATCTTGAAGGATGAGTTTCAGAATTAGTTCATAGGGGTGACACTCTTCATCCTCATTTGTGAATCACGGTGATACCATCACTCATTTCTTTGAAATTAAACACCCATTTTATAAAAGATGTCTTAGTGGGCATAGGAGATATTAGATGAGTCCAAATGCCCTGTGTCTTTGAAGTATTTAGAGCCTGGCGACAGAGGCAGACATGGGGAGAATGTCTCACAATTCCCAGGGGAATACCTTCTTCCTAGTGCGGCAACATTTGTGCTGGATCTTAGACCAAGAGAATAAGGTTCTAACTTACTCCTCTTCAAAACAGCCATTGTCTCCTGAAAATCAAGCCGTTCCATGTCCAGTGTGATACAGAGTTGCTCTTTCATCTGCCACAAAGAAACTTGAGAGCTGGTTTCAGTCCTGATATCCAGAAGAGTAAGTTTTTGTCTGAAGTACTGGTGCACTAACTTATTTCAAAAGTGACTATGTTGGATGATAGGTGATTGGGTTTGGTGGGCTTTCCAGAGTCCTTCTTTCTTAGACATGAACCAGGCCTTGTGAACAGAGCATCCTTCATCCATCAGTGGCTGTGCTTGACATTGCATTTGAAAAACCTCATTAATTGGAATAAATCTGTTACTAAAATGACTGTAATTTTACAAATGGACAATGCTGTTAAGCAGTGTACAGACCTACTCTGTAATCAGATTCAGGCCTACATATTTTCATATTAAGTCTCTCTGTGCTAAAACTCTCCAAATATTGAATTAAAACTAGAAAACTCAGCCCTAATGACAGGTGCCAATGTTTATCATTTGCCAACTTAAAAGGTTTTAGATGTTGTTAAAACTGCTGTTTGAACCAGAAAGATCATTTTAGTCTGTTTTTATTGTCCTCCTACTAAAAATTTGCCCAAATGTATATAATAAATGTATTTGAAAATGTCGTTTTTTGCCTCCAATTTCAAAATAAAACAGTCTACATTTCTTGTCTTCCATTAGAAACACATGATGCATCAGGTAGCTCTTTCTGTAAGCTGTTGTATAACAAAATGTCCCCAAATTCAGTGGCTTAAAACAGTAGTTCCTTTAGCTAGTGCTGACTCTGTCCTATATGTCCCTTATCTTCTTCTTGGAGCCTGTGAGTTGGTTTAGTTGTACCCATCTCTAAACTTTCATTGCTGGTCAGAGGCCAACAAAATCAAAATTTAACTCTAATACATGGACTCTGGGCTTTTGTGTCTCTTCTTTCTGTTATGTAATTAAGCTTGGAGTTACCCTTATGAAAATTATAAACAGAAAGAAATGTAAGAACTCATCGTATTTCATCTTATTTTATAATGAAACTGATCCAAAGAAGAGTGATTTTTTTTCCATGTTCTTATCATACTAACTAATCAAAAACAGAGACACCAGAACAAAGGCTTCTCAAGTCTTCATTTTCCCCATAATTGCACCCATTTTTAATTATTGGGCACACATTTATTGACTATCTTCTATATGCCAGGCATTATGTGAGTCTACGCTTCTGTTGCTAAAAATACTAACCTGATTATTCAAATGAAGAGAAATTCCAGGTCATATGAATACTTACTATGGGACTCAATGAATGCCCACCCCCAAATTTTTAAAAATTAGATTCTGACTTCTGCAACCATCTATTTCTACCCATGTACAGGACAGATTATCTCTTTGGCACTAGCCACATTGAAGGTTTCCTAGAGACCAGGTTTGCCCAGGAGTCTGCAGGGCAGCTGTGCAGGCAGCCAGAGTTCCACTCCTGAGGGGAAGGTGGGCTTGAGCACAGTTTGGCAGCTGTGAAACGATGCTGAAATCATGTGGCTGCCAGGTCCCACTGTATTAGAGCTGACCTTAAGATGGATTTTAAAAACATTCAAATAGAGCTCTCCTTCTGGAAAGTTTTCAGAGTAAAAAGGGAGAAAACAATGCAATGCCTGTAATTTGCAGTCCCTCCCTCTGAGGTCTGCTGCATGCAGCCTCCACGCTCTCCCCAGCACTGAATACCCCCAGTGGGTCCCGCAAGCCCAAGACTGATGGGAAACAAGGGAAAGGTAGCCTAGAGCTGCTTGCATGAAATCAGAACTGGCTTCTGCCTGGAGCCGGGCTTACTGGGAGGAGGTGGAGGCTGTAGAGGAAAGTTAGAGACAAATTTGGCTGGATATACTAGGTAACAACTGATACCAGTCATACACCATGCATTTCCCTCTCAGCACAAATGAACAATGCAGGAGAGGGCCTGGCACAAATTAGAGATTCAATAAATATGTGTGGAATGAATGATGACTGAATTGAGATCTCCCATAGTCACTGCTTGCCTAATTGTGCTTCTCTTGATTTTGAAGAAAACTTATTCATTCTAGACTTGGTATCACAAAGATAATAAAGCTTTGGGCTCTCTATTCAGTTCTTTAACCAATATGTTTGAGTGTTTATTACATCTAAGTATTGATGATTGCAGAATCCTGTGTAATTGTTATTCTCACGAGGATTATAGTTTAGTGACAGAATCAGACAAGGCTTTGAATCTCCTCCTTTAGTAGCTCTTTGACTATGGATGGGTCTTTTTGCCTAATATATAAAAGGGGCAAAATGATAGCATTTAAGTTAGTTGATGTACACAAAACACTTGAAATGTTAGCTGCCACTTCATAAGCACTACATAAAGTGTTTGAGGTTTTTATATATTTCTGTGGAGATTTAAGTGTGGAGATGCTCAGAAAGAATGGAGCATGGGGCTAGGGAGATGGCCCAGAGGATAAAAATGCTTGCTGGGCAAGCATGAACAATAGAGTTAGAACCAAAGATCCCAGTTAAATGTCAGTGGACTTTGTGGCTTGCCAGGAATCCCAATGTATGTGAGGTGAAAACAGAATTTTAGGGCAAGGTAGATTCAGACTAGCTGAATCAGTGATTTCTGGGTTCAGGTAAGAGACTCTGCCTCAAGATAGGTAAAGACCAACTAAGAAGTTGACACCTGAGATCAACTTCTGGCCTCCATAAGCACATACACACATGCTCATCCAGACATGTACACTACACACATGTGTACATACATATTAGGAACCTCATAAATGGTAAATAGCATTACTTATTATGTGTAATTTTAAACAAGATAGCAGCTCTAAACATAAGGTAGAAAGGGTGAGAAGGAGTCGTCAGCAATAGATGGGAGGCTGTGGAAATATGGGCCTCATGTAACTAAAAATCTATTTTCTTGTTTACAGGTAGATTCTTTGAGCAACACACACACACACACACACACACACACACACACACACACACAACCACTTTTAAGGGCACATTTAGAAGGTGATGTGCCTTGACATCAAAAACTAATCTCCCTAAAAGGTGATACCTATTATTGTAGATTTACATCTCATCTTAGGGCGACAGCTACTCAGATGAATGGCCCAGCTAAAATGCAACTGGAGGGAGCTGCTCAGAAAGGCCAGAAGGTGCCACACCAGATAGGGCACTGGGCATAAGTGGGGACAACTTCTGTTCTTCAGGGATTCTTTCCCTTCCTCAGAGGGTGAAAACATCTGCAGAGTGACATGTTTTCTTTCACACATTTGCTCTTTTCCAATATCAAGTGTTTCTTACTAAGTGTTGCCTGCTCCTTTGGATGCAGTGAAACCTCTAGAGGTCTGCCATTAATTATTCTTAATTTTATCCCCTTCTTGCTTTCCCGCTGGACTTGTATTCAGGCCTCTCCTGCTCTACATAATCACTCCAACCTGCTACTTCTTTTCTGTGAGTTTCTTCCTCCATTTAAATAGCTCACTCATAAACAGCATCGTTGAGACCGAAGATGAGGAGATGTTCAAGTGCCTCGGCACTCGAAGATTCCCATCGGGCAAATCCTCAGCCTCTCACTGACGCACGCCTAGGACTGAAGTTTCCACAGCCCTCTTCAGCACAAGAGGAGTGTCTGCTCTTTCCTTCCCTCAGCTTGTGGAGTACTGAATGGGGCTCACAGGGAATCACACCCTGGTTTGCAAAGGGCTCCACCTTAACAGCTAACCCAGCACACACCTGTGCTGCAGAATAGGAGACTGGTGATTGGGAGAGGGAAAACGTCTGTAAGGACATTCGAATACACCGTTTATGGGTCATGGCATGTGAGTGACTTCAGTAAGTCGGTACGAATAAGAAAAGTGGTTATAAACTAAGCTAAGCCCTGTTGTCTGTTTTCACAAAAATCAGAAGAGGATGCCCTTCTATAGCAACAGGAGAGTGGTTTGCTAAACAGAGAGAACTACTTGACGGCAGAGGTGAATAAACCCAGAAACAAGGGACCAAGTAAGTTCCTGAAAGATGCATTATGAAATGAAAGACAGCAATTTGTTTTGAATGCTTAGGAAGAGATGTGGTTGGGGTGGAGTAGGCCTAGATGATGTGAACCAAGCACATATTATCTTGGAACTGGGAGAGATGTGAAGGCCACCCCATCTGCATCACACAATTTATCCATGGTTACAAGGTTAGTGAGAGCCTGCTATTCCAGGATTCCTAGCTTCAAGTCCAGCAACCCAATTTAACGCAGAGATTCAGTCCCTCCTTGAGATCTGACTTCTTAGATAAAGGAGGAATTGGAGGAAGAGGATTAAAACAAATAACAAAAAGAGGCGTGGTTGGTTTAGCATTCTGGATCTGGTAAACCCAGGCTGTGTCAATGACAATCTTCTCTCCTGAGGAGAAGAGATAGTTAACTGATAACATTCACCCTAAAGCTAACACCAACCCCAAGCCCAGGAAGACTTGCAGTTCTTTCTCCATTTTGTAGTTTAATGGACTGGGCTCCACAGGAGATGGAAGCTGTGTTGAAGAGCGACACTTACCATTTGCTCTCCAAACACATTCTGTAGGAAGGCGTGGGATTTCACAGCAGTGAGAGCTAAACTATTCGCAGCAGCACATATGCTGCCCACCATCAGGAGCGGCAGCACCGGTCACCGAGCTTGGCAGGCGAATCCACTGAGTGGAAGTTCTCAAGACCACAGTAGGAGTTTTCCCCTTGTGAGTTTTGGATGGTAAAATCTTCAATCTGTTCTACAGGCAGAAATCAGGGTGAAAAATAATTCTATACAAATGGTGTGTGTCTGTGTGTGTGTGTCTGTGTCTGTGTCTATGTGTGAGAAGATCATGCATATGTGTTCCTTCTAGAAAAGTTCAGAAGAAACAAGGGCAGGGTATTTATCGTGTGCATTGCCCTATGGAGATACAAGGGCATACCCTGAGTTCCAAAAGAAAAGCTCCAAATGTGAAAGGTGGAGAAAGGTTTTTGTGGGGTTTTAAGTTCCATGTTTTTAGTGTTTTTTTCCCTAGACTAAGGACAAAAAAAGTAAGATTGAGAAGAATTTCCCAAATGCCAAGACCATTTAATAGCTGAATTACAACTAACGATAAATGCAGCGCTTTTTAAAGCTTGTCCTTTTCTCTGTTATTAACTTTGTTCTTTCAGTTGTGCCAGAGAAAGCACAAGAGATAGAAATTGGCAGAAATATGGATCTGAAGAACAGAAATTCAACTCGAATGAAAATACCATGAAAACCTCTAGTTAAAGAAAGTCTTTTGTTTGATAGCCTAACTTTCACCATCCGGAAAAGGGTTATTTGAATTAAAAGTAAAATTTAGGACAGTCTATTATCTAATCATTATTAATTCTGCATTCGGATGGAGTATTTTCTGTTTCCAAAGTGGTTTGCAATCATTAGTTAATCCACTCAGCATGCTTAGTCTAAATTATGTTATATGCATGTAACAGATAAGGAGAGCTGCTGATGTTCTGACAGCAGGACATAGCTGAGTGATGGGCTTGTCACCCCAACCACTTGGTTAGTTAGTCTACACTGGGCACCAAGCCTGCACCCACAGTACTTCCAGACAAGGACTCCATTTGTTTGAAAAATAAGTACACATGTTACATAAAATATAATTTCCAACAATTGCTTGAAGGTCCCAAGTTTTAATTTTCCAGTAACCGTCCTTAATATCATGTAGATCCAGTCTTAGGTTTCCTTACGGGTATTTTTTAAAAGGCTAGTTTTTCTGTAAATACGGACATGGAAAGTCAGAGTGGTGACTGGGAAATAGATATGCAGACACTTACCAACATCTAATTTAACATGAGGACATTGTTGAGAGTTGGAATGTTTTGGAATGAACCAGTGGTGTGATTTCCTCCTCTTCTCTCTTTCCCTCCCCTTTCCTCCTCTGCCCGCCTCTTCCTTCTCCTCCCCTCCTGTCTCCTCCTCTTCCCTCCCCTTTCTTTCTGTTTGGACATCAGCTCTACTAGGATGTATTATTATGTGCACTTTACCAGCTTCACTTTTGGCATTGAGAAGGAGAATCCTCTAAGTGAGGTGCTACAAGCATCTGCTGGGAAGAGATCAGACATGGACCAAACCCTGCGCCGGCAGAGCTGTCCACGTTCCGCCTGGATTAAAATTGTGTAGGTTTCCTTTATTTTCATGTTTGTTCCCACCCTATCCAAACAAATTAATTTGTGGTTCAGGCAACATATTCCATATATTTAATTAGCCATTACGTAAAGTATAAAAAGGCCAAACTTTTAAAATGAATTCTAATTTTCTCCTAGTTTCTTGACTTTTACAACTCACATTTTTTGGTTGTGATTACTTGTTCATTTGTTTAATTTACAACCAAAAGCCTTTGAGGGTCAAAATTATCTAGTTGTTTCAAATTTTAGATTTCCTTTAGATACTAAAGAGTTCATTTATTCTCCAGACAGATCAATTTAATTTTTCCCAGAATGCATAATGTAGTCATTTCTCAGGGAACAGATAATGTTAATAAAACAATACTTAAATGAACTAATGTTAGGGAGTTCCCTTTTATTTTTCAATTGCATTTAAGTATTCATAAATTCCAAATGTCTTCTTAAATAGTTTGGTAAGATTTCAATTTCTTGAAAGGTATCTTATTTGTTGTAACTGTAGTGTGTTGATGTCAAAAGAAAGAAAGAAAGAAGGAAGGAAGGAAGGAAGGAAGGAAGGAAGGAAGGAAGGAAGGAAGGAAGGAAGGAAGGAAGGGGAGATCAACACTTGACTTGGAGAATATTCAGAAATTCTTGCACTAATTGATTCATAGAAACGTCTCCCTAAATGGCCCCGTGAAGGACATGGTGATTCACTGTGGCGTCAGGAGGAGCCATGGGGAAGTCCAGGCCTGTGATGGTGCCAGTTGATGCTTCTCCTGTGAGAAAGCATTCAGGTTACAGGGAGCGTTAATCTGGCCACAGAATGGGAGCCGGCTAAGTCTGGCCTGGAATGTCTGGCTGCTGTTTGGCAGATGCAGCCTTTCCTCACCTTGGATCTGCTAGGCTAGGAGGCTTTCATAGTAATTTTCCTCACCTTGGATCTGCTAGGCTAGGAGGCTTTCGTAGTAATTTTCCAATGTCTTCCTTGATCAGTAGACTGCAGCATTTTATCATTTTGCAGATTTTGTTTTCTTCATGGGTTATTACTTCCACTGAACTGCACTTAACATCTATTAGCTCAGGTCTCCAGAAGATCAAAGTCCCTCTGTATCTGATTATTCTGCTCTTTGCAATTTGTGTCTCTCCCTCACCCTGCCCCTCCTTACCAATCCAGGGGCCTTGCACGTTTACAGATTTGGTTTCAGTGACTTCTCCTAAAGCATTTATAGACATAAAAGCATCATAAAGAGGACACCGTGTCTCTAAGAAGCAAATAAGACAGAAAAAAGTGAAGACAGCAATAGGGATTCTTGTAATACTTCTGTCTCAATATGAACCTTTTAAAACTCGTGTTTAATTATACTTTTTGAAATGGGATGGGTAAGGGAGACAGAACGAAGTGCTAATGTCACAGAATTATGCTAATGTCAGAAACAGAATTCCTGTTGAGATTTAGTCCCTCCACTAAAGCACTCACTCTCCTCCTTGTCTTCCAAAGCCCTGTCCTGTGTCCTCACATTTTAGTTGAACCCATTTGCAATGTGTTTGGGGAACCTGTACCCAAGGCCAGCATTCCATTCACCTTAGGGTTTAGTGTTAATTGTAATGACTAGGTTTTAATGGAGGATTGCATTGCTATTCTGAGTCTTAGTAAATAATAATCATCCTCTAAATTTGGTCTCACAGCTGTGATATACCAAAGATCCCTGTCAAAGCTTGACCGAGTCTCAACAATAGACCAGAGCCTGCCCTAACAGGGCCTTTGCACCAGTCCGTAAAGGAATATTTTTAGAAGTTATATAAGAGACCCACTGTAGTTGATCAGGAGACGTGAAGAGGGTACTTGTGAGTTGAGACAGGTATTAGAAACTCAAACTAAGTCTGGCAGCCGCAAAACTTTAAGTTGAAGGAGATTTGAATCTGAAAAGATTATTGAAATGAAGACCTGGAGCCTTTTTTTTGCAAGGATATTTCCTTGTCAGAAATATTCAGCACTGCTTGTAGTCTGCTAAGTCAGAGGAACCAAAGCAAGAAGAAAAGGAGGAAAGGGAGGAACAAAAAGAATCAAGAAAGAAAGACACAAACACAGAGAGAGAGAAAGAGAGAGAGAGGAGAGAGAGAGAGAGAGAGAGAGAGAGAGAGAGAGAGAGAAACACTCAAACTGGACCACTTGGAAACCTTGCAAAAATGAAGTCTATGGTCTGCAGTAGAACTTCAGAGCCTTAAACATTCAGCTGATTCGCGTGCTGCAGGTTCCAAGACTGCACACAGAAAGTGAGACTGTTTCCTAGAGTCCCATAGCTGGTCTGACACTGAGGAAGGTCCTTATCCTCCGCTTGGCCCTTTTCCTGTTCTGGAGACATTGGTCTCCGAGGCAGGATGATCAGGAGTCCTTGTTCAATAGCCTTAAACTTGGCTGTAGAGAATACTTCCCTGCGGATGTAGAAAACTGCCAGGCCATAACCTATGATAATTAGACTAGGATACTTAGGTCTAGGATATGGAAATCAGTCTTTTTTTTTTAAATTCTGTAGATGATCCCAATGTATACCCATGAATGAGAACAAAAGTTTCAAGAAAAAGAGTGTTAAAGCTACTCTGGATAACAGAGAACATGGCTGGCTGCTTCCCTGCCAGTACGTGGCATTGCTGTAGGCATATACATTATTTTTCATGCCTAGTAAATCCCATGTTCAGACCAGAAAAGTAAGGTAAACATTATATAACTTTCCCCCAGGTAACAGCTGGTGAGGCTGATATTAGGAGACAAAAAAAGCCATGTTTTCCAGGAGAAAGTGCAGGAGAACTCTCTGGGCATCACATTTGTATATGACTACAAAATACAAAATTTGCTAAGTTTGATTTTAAACAATTGTAGGGTAGTATCACCGTAAAAAATTCAATCTTTAGCTTGTCCTACCTCCACCCTCAAAGATGTGCAGAGACCTGCATGAGTCTCAGGCCTGCATGTTAAAGGCTCTACCCTCAGGAGCTGATTGCCTACTACAGCTCCTGGGGCTGAGTTGACCGCAGCTGTGTTCTGCTTTGTCTCACCATGGACTCCTTTGGCTTCTGTTGCCCCTAACTGGGCAGCAGCTGGGAGCTATGCCTATCATGAAAAAACAGCCTGTGACCTGCCCCAGAGGATTTTCATTTTTTCTTCTGAAAGCATTTTTCCTAACAACTCTTCATGCCAAGGCCATCAGGCTTACTGTTCCAGGCACTGGACCATCTAAGTGGGCAATCAGTAAAGGAATCAGTTACAGCTTTCCTGGGGTCCACAGATAACTGAGAGGGACCACAAGGATGAAATAATCTATAGACTCCAGTTCACTTAAGACAGCCACCATGTATTGTAAACTACGTCCTTCTGGACGATAGTCCTCATTTAAAAAGGATAAATCACTAAAACAAGATGTGCCAAATATAAACTTGAGCTCACTGTTTGACTCTAACCAGTGACTGGAATGGAAATACTCTATCAGTCCTCAGTTTTTCCAGTGTAAAGTGGGTATCTATCAGGTCAATAAATGTTCATGTAACTTAGCTTCTAAGTGTCTTGTAGGACATTGGGTTGAGTGAGGACTTGGGCATCTCCATGGTGATAATACCACAGCCTAAGAGCTTGAGAGAAATTTCAAAAGTCCTGAGAAGGAAATAATTCTCTCTAGATTCACTTGATCCTAAAACATAAATTCAGAGAGGCTGTCTCCCAAGCCTTAGAAGAGATTTAAAATTGCTGTAGTTGAGCTCCTGAGGCCAGGATGCTCTCTAAAGAGACCAAGCAGTGTTGGTACAACCTCGTTAAAATGCCTCACTGTGACTGCAAGAGAAACTGACCAACTTACTCCATAACAAAACCTTCTTTCCACCACTACTCTCAGAAGTGCCTCGGCCCATCCTTCCCCCTCTGCCCTGATAGGGAGAAACACAGGACGAAGACCACAAGCATTCCTGCTCCTTTCCGCTTATAGTGAGGCCCTCTTTAGAATTCTTATTCTGGGCCTATCACATGTCATCACTGGGTGGAATCAAAAGATGATGGAACCAGAATTTTTTTTTTTTTAACCTGTATATAAGTTGGTCTGCTCTGATGCTAAAAGGTTCTAATGTGTTGCTATGACTGATGAAACTCTGGGACAAATGACATGGAAACTTCATGAGGGGGTGTGAAGGGGTCCCTGATGGATTTTCAGACCTTAAGAGCTACATGGCTCTGAGCCACTGGAGCAAGGGCTAGCTGTATGATGTGAAAATAGATTCAGTGCTCATTAGCCTTAATTTCACTTGCTGCATTGTTCACAAATGTATCCTAATTGTGGGTGAGCTTGCTTTGCTTCCCCTGGTTGCACTCAATCTGGTAAAGGAGCTGGGCTATTGCACTGCAAGCAGACAGATTAGTAGTGGCACAAATGCATGCAACGATACACAGACAGGTCTCCATTCTGCAGTCAGAGTCTGCCTGGTAATTCTCCTATGTCCTTGACATTGAGTTACCACTTCACTTAGCGCAGCTAGGGGGTCTGTTTCTCCTCATCCAGCTCTGTCTGGGGCCCATGCTCTGCCCCAGCCCCTCTGAGTCTAGTTGTGATTGTCCACCAGGCTGGGACATTTATAAACACACACAGTTGTCTCTCCAGGGAAACAATTCACTGGAGAAAAGAGGAAGCAACAGTCTTCCTAAGGAAGCAGACTTTTTTAAATGATTTTTTTTTCCTTTTTGAGTCAATGATTATAGAAGCTTATGTAATGGTGTCAGCACAAAAGAAAGACAATTTGAGAGGCTTCTCTACCATAACCCAGCAGAAACTAGCCAGTGTGAGGAATGGGAACTTAAAGGGGAAAAGGTGGGTGGTCGGGCCGGAGGGGCCACTCTGCCTCTCTAGTCAGACAAACTGCTATTCTATATGTTTTGTTTTCAGATTTAAAAAAAAAAAAAGCAGTGGAAAGTTGTCCCTTATATTGTAATGGGCTGCCTGAGGCACATAACGTGAACAATAAACCTTGTTAAATGGTAATCTGAAAAAGGAAAATTGAGACCTGATTGAAATTTGATGGAGAAATCACACTAACTCATTCCCTACTGTCTTGTCATAGGCAGAGGCAAGCTCTCTCCAGGGGTCTTTGGAGGACCCCTGTACCCAAGAGGGACCACCCAGCCAGAAAATTGAGAACACGTGTTTAGCTGACTGATGCTGAGTCCTGTGTCCCCAAACACTGGGTCAGTACCATTTCAAGGACACAACACTGTATACAGTTTGGCTCTGGTTTCCTGGACTCAGTCTGAAATCATACCACCACCCCATAATACATAAGTCAAAAGGGTCAGAGACTAAACAGACTTCCATATGAATTGGCTTGCCTTCTACTTTTTCAAATACATCTTTGTCTCTTGTCTCTTCAAGCATGTACTTTCTATTGTAGATCAGGTACCCTAGCTAGATTAAAAAATAATAATAATTCCTTGTAATTTACCTGCAGGAGTGAGACAGATTTTCACAAATTGAACCAAAACAATTACTCAAAACCTTCTACCATTCCAGGCATGGTAGCTAACACCTGTAATCTCAGGACTCAGGAAGCTGAGGCAGGAGGATGACCATCTAGGAATTTGAGCTAGCCTGGGCTACAGTGGGAGACCATATCTAAGAAAAACAAAAAATATAAAACAGGGCTCAGAATACAGCATAAAGCACAGTGGTAGAGCATGTGGCTAGCATGCATTAGGCCCCTTGCATGAGCACCCAAAACAAGCAAGCAAACACAAAGCTTCTGTCAATTAAGCAAATTCCCAAGGAGCTATCCCAGCCTCAGCTGCAGCTTAATCTTTGATAATCCAGTTCCCTCAAAGTGATTCACTTGCCCATGTCTCAACTCTCAGCCTTGCTCTGCAGGACTAGCAGGTGTGGCAGCACAGCCACTGGGCCCACTCGGCCTCTACGCTCAGCCTCATTCCACTGAGGAGACAGAAGGAACTCCATGAAGCTTGGAGTTGCCAAGTGGGCTGCCAGTGGACTGTGGTTATGTCCATCCCTGTCTGCCTCAGTCCTGCCACTGCCTCTGGGGACACGTTTTCTTTCCTGACGAAAGGGAGAGGTGCAGCTGGCACCACCTGTTCTCACTTCCTTCCTGTGCTAGGTAGAGACGCCTTGGAAGTATCAGCTGCTCTACAGCCGAAGCAAAGGCCATCAAATCAGAGCAGAAACCCAGAAGATCCTGGGGCCTTGGTGAGTTGCAGTGGCTCCATACACCTTGTATGCATGTCCTGCTTAGCCTTTGCTACATACACAGGACACATTCACATGCAAATTATACATACTGTTCTAGTTTGCTTTCGTGACAAAACACTGACCAATACGAACTAGGGAAAGAAAGGTTTATTTGGCTTATATGTCCTGGGTCACAGGTCATCACTGAGGGAGCCAAAGGTAGGAACTCAGGGCAGGAACCTGGAGGCAGGAACTGAAGCACAGACCATGGAGGAATTCTGCTTACTGGCTAGGTCTCCTGGCCTATGCTCAGTCTGCTTCCTTATACAATACAGGACCAGCTGCCCAGGGGTGGTACCACCCACAGTGGGCTGAGCCTTCCACATCACTCAATAATCAAGAAAATACCGCCCACACATGGCCACAGGCCAGTCCAATGGAGAAAATTCCCCAACGGAGGCTCCCTCTATCCAGGTGTGTCAAGCTGACGACTAAAGCATCCAGCACACACACCATTAGGTATTCACCAGAGATGTCAGATATCCTCTTCATTGAAGATCAGCCACACAAAACCCAAACTTAAACCAACATCCTTCCCCACCAAACCAAAAGCCCTCGAAAAGTAAAGCAAAAATTCAAACAACAAAGCAAATTACTGAGTTCTAAGCACCGTGTGAGGGACTTTGCTCCATGGTCATTCCTGTGGTCCTTTTATTTTCGCCATTTCACAGACAGGAAAACTAGAGGTTGGAGCCGAAAACAGCTTCTCAAGGTCACACTGTAAGCTGCTCAAGTCGGGGACTAGAGCCAAAAGCTCTATAATCCCTAGGCGAGGCCTCCTCAGCTCTGTCTCTCCTACTCAGTTGGGAAAATGTCAAAGGATTTATCAAAAATAGCCTGAAGCTAGATTAGGTATTTTAATACCCAAAGCACTTAATTACTAATACAGTTTAAGGTACATTAACCTAATTGGAAACTTTCTGCACATGGCATAGGGTTTTTTTCCCTTTGAAAAAAAATTAATAGTAGTGTTTTTAAACTTCTCTGTGAGTCTGCCTCATCTTTATGTGCTATTATTGCTTTCCAATTTTACAAAAAAAAAGGCCACCGTGAACAGCTGAGTTAATGATATTTTCTTATATAAAGACAAATAAAATGAGAGGAAAAGGAGCAATCAAATTTTACCTGATAATTGTGTGTCACCACTCAGCCGGCCAGGTAGGTGGCTGGCAGTGTGCCTCCATCAAAGCCCAGGGGACATCTTTGGCTGTTGTTTCTCCTCACATGCCATAGTCTGTTCAACCTTTCCCACTATCCAGCCTCCTCCCCTGGACCACTGTGACCACCATCTAGCAGCCTCTCCTCCTATTCCAATCTATTCTCCAGACTGCAATTGGAAAGATATTTTCAAAATGCAAATTGGATCTGTCACTCCCATTTAAGCCCTTCAGGCACTCCCCATGGCTCTCAGATAAAGCAGATGCTCCTTGATGGGGCAAGGAGCAGCACTAGTCTGTATGTACATCTCCAGTCTTACATTAATGCCTCTGCCATACTGAACTACCTGCAATTCCTCAGATTTCCAATAATTTTCTAAGCCTTTGGAGAAACTTTGGGGACCTTCCCTGGCTTCTTTCCTCTTTCCCTTCTTCCCACAAATCCCCAAGTTAACCCTTCATCGTCTTCTACTGTCCAAGCACAACTTCTTCCAGAATCCTGCCTTGACCATCTCTACCCCAGACTGGGCTAAATGCCTCTTTCGAGAGTTCCCATAGCAACTTGGCACAGAGCATATAATGTATCAATTATTTTCTTAAGATTTCAGTCTTCTTAGAGGCAACTTGAGAACTAAGGAATTATTTTGTGTATCTTTTCATCATTACCGCCCATCATAGAGATGATTACAAAACAGATACTCAGTAAAAACAGTTGTTGAATGAATAAAAGACTAAGTTAACTAAACTTGTATGAAGCTCTACACAAAAGAGGAACAGGTGTGTGTAAGGGGTACATAATAACAAGGTTGTGTGAAAAGGCTAGAAGGATGTCTTTGAAGTTCACAGAGGGCTTTGCTCACAGTTCACAGGGCCTCTTGGTGAGGAAAAGCACAAGCCTAGCATCTAACAAGCTGGGTTATAGGTTGTGCTCCATTAAGAAAATCCAGAGGGAGAGCAGTGGCAGAGTTAGAAGCTGCCTGGGCTGTCTGAGAAGGAATGGATGTGAACTGTGCTTGAAAATCCTTACCTACCACATGGATATTGCACATGCAAAAAGGAGGGATTCCTAAATCCCCCTTACTTAGAGCCCTTCTCTCCCCTTTCCCTCTCTTCTTCCTTTCCCTCATTCCTCTCTACTAATGTCATCACTCTGGTGTCTTTCGACCAGAGGCCCTTCCAGAACCCACTCCTCCTTTATAAGGAGGTAACTTCATAAATTACCCACACAGAAATAACCTGTAGAAGCCAGAGCTGGCATTCCATCCTAGACGATTATGTCTGAACAAGTGTGAAGGGAACTGATGACATTTCTCTGCATCCTCCGCTAATACAAGGTTACCTCTACATTGCAGAGTAGTTGGTGTAGTCCGAACTGACTTTCAGTCAGTGTTGCCTCAAACACAGATGGATACTTCGCTTTCTCGTCAGCTTGTATACATAGTTTGCTTTTATAAACACAAACGGGAGATCTGGGTGGCAACCCCACTCTTGGGGTCTTTATTCTTCATTATATAAGTGCAACAGCTCAGGAAGTCAATGTCCTTTATACCAATACATGTGGGGTTGGCAGCATGTGGACACGGTAGCCCAGGGTGAAGAGGGTTGCCTCAATATTAGGAAAGCTACGCATGGTCTGCCAAAGGCTAACTGCCTCTGAGATCCATCATAGAGGATTGTGGTGACGTCAGCAGCACAAGAAGAGTTCCATGTCAGCCTGAGCTAATGAAATGAGAGGGCGGCCGCACATGCATTTGGAACAACCGTCTTCTCTGTGTATTTAAAGTTTCCATCATGGGGCAACTTGGGACAAGGGTTTGATGTGGGGAGGTGGTCTCCAAAAATACCCAAAAAGACTGGGTTATAATCCAAACAAGTGATTGGAAGGCTCTTAAAAACAATATAAAAGCAAAAGAAAGCAATGGACGTGGTAGCTGTGGGGGCACACAGTCTTCCTGACTAGACTTGCCTTTCAGCCACTCAATAAACATTTATGGAGGGAACATAACATTCTGAGCTATGTGTATTCCACAAAGCCAGTTACACTGTCTCAACCTTCCAGAGGCTTCCACCCTATTGCAGTGATAAGAAATTTAAAATAATGCCTTGAGTAGACTAAAATTGCAGAAGTAAAGCAAAAAATGTATAAGTAAAACAAAAACCAGACAGTCAGGAAAGCATGAAAATGACAGTCAGCGAGACTAACCCAGGACAGTCTCTGGAATGCCATCAGGCCGTAGACTTTGCACAGCTGATAGAGTTACCTAGAGTTACCTAGCACTGTCTTCTCCCTCAGGACAGAACTCTTACCTGCTGTCCTTGAAAAAAAACCAATCAGTCTGGTGCCAGCCACTCAAGAACATGTAGAAACAATGGCCAACTTTTAGTGACTTTTTAAATGAAATTTAGTGGCTCTGAGCACTTGATTATCTTTTATTTTCCAGTCAGATCAAATTACTCCCACCTGAGGCAAAGCTTCAGTCCTCTCTCACAAGAGGCCAAAAGGTTTTTCTTTTCCCCTTAAAAAGTTTTTGCCATCGATGCCAACCCACATTTATGCTTTTTCTAAAAGTCACTATGAAATGTTTTTACATGGAAAAGATGAAATGTTTTTACATGGAAAAGATAGAAACTTGTTTTGTGAACCTAACTTTAGGGTCCCACCTCCCATAATCCTGCATTTCTGTGAGGATTAGGTTGTTTTTTTAAATCTTCTGCAAGTTTCTGTCTATGCAAAATGCTTAACCATTATGACTAACATTTTGCACCCAAAATGTAAAGCTTTGTTCTTTATCCTGCCTTATTGAGCACGAAACCCGCTAAGCATGTATGCCTTCTCCAAACCTCGTCTCAGTTTCCCTTCCACTCCCACCCTGGTTGCAAAAGTTTGGTCCCATACAAAGAATTTCTTTTGAAATCTTACTTATCACAATGCTGTTGTTCTTGTGTGAATGTGTGTGTGTGTGTGTGTGTGTGAGAGAGAGAGAGAGAGAGAGAGAGAGAGAGAGAGAGAGAGAGAAGAGGCGGGGAGGAGGAGGCATATTCTAACCACTTTTATACTATTATTTTAATTGGTTGTACAGGGGTAAACAGCATCAGAGATCACAGTAAAAATAGGAAGGTACTGGTTTGGGGAATTCTACTGCAAATTGTCTTTCTTTTAAGCTTGTGTTGGCAAGATTCATATTAGGTGTTTCTGATGTCACTTCTGCACATGAGTACATACATGTAGGATATGGACACAAACACACACAGACACACACACATACACACACACACACACACGGCCTTGATACAGGTATGGAAACTGAGCTAAATGGTGGCAAAACACTCTCATCAGTGAATATTGTGATAGGACCTAAGAAGCCACACCATGACCATAGACATTGTCATTGGAGTGCATCCTATTTATCGTTTATTGTGTACTTAGTTTCTTCTCCTTAAATGTGGAGCTAGCAATAGTACCTGCCTCATGGGTTACACAAATGCTTATGTTACAAAGCACTAAGACAGGGCCTGGGACATCGGGAGTACTATAGAGGTGTTTGGAAGATGGATTAAGCAGTCATGGCAATCAAGAGCCTAGCATCCCAGCAGTGCAACTGTGTAAGTCCTATTTCTTGCCATTGCTCTGGAAACCCTTTACCCCTTTATAGACACCATCAGCTCATCATTCCTTCAGCGAGTAGCTGTGGGATGCTTCTGGTTCCCCATTCATGCCTTTCCCATGTGGTACTGCTTTGAGAAACTTTAGGGAATAATTAATGCATGTACAGCCCAAAGCAAGCAGAGATGGCATCAACTGTCTTGAAGTTTGAATAAATTTGTCATACGAAAGTGTGACCACATCAGTATTCTGATATGATATATCAGTTAGTTGCAAACTTTTTTGATATTAACCTACAGTGAAAGTGAAAAGACAGATGATTAAAATATGTTGCCTATTGTGATCTAGGATACAGACACATGTATTTATGGCTGAAAAAAATGGTCTTAAAGCAATACCAATGCTGCACACAGCACATTCAGTTTCTCTTTCTTCTAGTTCATTTTTAAAATACTGCTATGACCACTAAATTGATCTCATAGCCCACCAATGGGTCATGATCTGCAGTTTGACAAACACCAAGTCAGACCAAAAGCATCTTTAGGAATGGGCTAATAACAAGAAATGGGATCGTATAAAAGACTCTAAAGTTCTTTAATGGAAGAAAGATGACTATTGATTTGGTCTGTGTACCCATGTTTCATTCTCCTTGAGAATTTAAATTGCAAAGATAAATTCCCAGCTTCAGGTGTGTTTAAAAAGTGCCTTTGGTTCATAAAATAGGAGTACCAATAATGACACATTGGACAGCACTCAGGCACACAGGTTTCTGTAGAACAAGTAATTATAGTGGGGATTATCCAATTGAGCTCCAAATAGGCATAACTGTGTACAGAGCATGGAGGAAACAGGGATCCAATTGCTTCTCTTTGGCCCTGATCCTGACTTGTAAGAATCTGGGAAATACACAGACATGTTATAATCTGTGAGCTTTTTTAGCAACTTATACAAGCATTCAGCATTGAGATCCCACTCTTAACAGGACAAGTTGCTATGGCACTCTGATTTCCTATTTAACAAACATCAGTAATGTCTTACTGATAGTACTGAGCAATGTATGAAGTGTTTTAGTGCATAGTATCTCAAACTCATAACAATCCCCTGGGATACACTGGGCAGGTATTTTTATACATTGTATTTATGACCCTAATGCCATTTAAGACTTGAATGTTTCCATTTCCCTCATAAAGAGGCATCATTTTGGAGCATTCTGTTGGAAAGAGTCGATCGTTGGGCCACAGAATATGAAGTAAGAACCAGAGTGTGCTAATTACCAAGTGTATGCCCTTGAGACTGTCTCCAGGCTGGACACACACACACACACACACACACACACACACACACACTATTCTCATAAGTACAAGTTGATACATTGGAAAGAAGAGTGACTTTGACTGTCAGAAAGAACTGGATTCAAATCTTAGTTTGAATTCAAACTCTGTCAATTTGGGCAACTCAATAGTTTTATAATTCTTCATCTATAGAATCAACATCATAATGCAAAATCACTGGCCAATTAAAATGCTCTCATGAATGATACACTGCATCTGCTTCCAACCGTCTGTAATTTATTCTCATAGCACCAATTCACAAAAGTAAATATATGTCATTTTCTTACTTAAAAATTTTCCATACATCTCATTGCAATTGACATGCACTAAAATCTTTACCTTTGCCTTTGAGGCCGAAGAGACACAGCACCTGTCTGTCTGCTCAGCCTCACTTTGATGCTCTCTCTCATTTCACTGCAGACAGTTAGCCAATACTGAGTTTCTCTTAATTCTTTGCTCCTCGTTGAGCCTGTGCTCTGTGCTGTTTCTTGTGTTTGATGATATTCCCCATTTCTCCAGTGAGTGCCAGTGCCAAGCACGTTTGTCCTATTGGTCTCAATGTAAATGTTACCACCTTGAAAAGATGTCCTTGATCTCTTAAACCAGATAAAAGTTCATATTCTATATCTCCATAAGAGCCGTTTCATGGTCTTTAGACCTCTACCACACATTGTAAATAATTATTTGTGTAACTAGCTGCATTTTATTTCTCTTCATTCTTGAGAATTTAATGCATGTACACTATGTAATATAACCATATATACCCACATCTCCCCTTTCCAGCACCCTACATATCCCCTGCAACCTATCCCCCTTCCAAATTCATGTCAGTATATTTGTTGATAAGATTTTCTCCCACTAGAGTTTAGACTCCAAGATAAGAGGAACCATGACTGTTACCTGAAGGCCTGGTCTTTAGAATCAGTCTCTTTTCACTCAGATCTTTCTAGACAGGTAAACTTGAAGAAGTTACCTCCCTGTCTGTGTCTCATCTCCTCTCAGCAAAGTGTGGGTATTGAAAGTGTCTACCCTACAGAATTATGTGAAGAAAAATGGGAAAATATATGGCAAAGTGCTAGATTCTAGTACTTAACATGAAACAATAAATGCAAGTTGGGGGTGATATTGGAAGAAGTAATGCATAAAACTTGCTAATTTTTAAAATATATTTATTTTATGTGTGTGAGTGTTATGACTGCATGTGTGTAAGTGTACTAGTGTCATGCAGTGTCCAAGAAGGCCAGAAGAGGGTGTTGGATCCCCTAGAACTGGAGTTACAGAGGGTTGTTATCTGCCATGTGGGTGCTGGGAATTGAACCCGGATCCTCTGCAAGAGCAGCCAGTGTTCTTAACCACTGACCCAGCTCTCAGCCCCTAAAAGACACAAACTCATAAAGAACCACATGCATACAAAGCTTGGAGTAAAACTAGAGAATAAATACTGGCATTTGTCTTCTTTCACTCTTGAAAGGATCCTCTATGAAGCTGTAAGCAAGGAGCCAAGGAAGCAGAGTATGTACAATTCTAAGGAAACTGCTACTATTTGAGAGGTTGACGTTTACCTGTGAGTTGGTCATCTCTGAGGTGTAGTGTTAATAACTCTTACTACTGAGTCCACATTTCAGCAATGGATTGGGAAAGAAAGGGGGCCTGTAGTGAGCTAAGGTATGGGGGGCCAGGTTTGGCTATGGTTAGTGCTTAGGAAGGTGTGAGGCAACCTAGGGATTTAGCAATTAATAGACACAAAGACTTGGAAAAGAAAGCAGTTAAAAGAAAAAGAAATCTTGAAAATCTTGAGAACAAATTCCTAAGGGAGTTTTAGGAACAAGAAATAAAGGCAATGGAAAGTCTTCATCTCTGGCAGGTCCCATAAAAGAAAAAGTAGTTTCTTATGAAAAGTGAGAGGGAAATATATTAGTCAAAAAGCCTACTGAAAAATACTTGTACAATATATATGTATGAATACAAGTATATAGTGGAAGGCAATATAAGAAGAAAAACAGTGCCAGAGAGGAAAAACCTCCCTTCAAGTTGTTGGTCAGGGTTGTCCAAGAGACTCCTAAAAGAACACGAGCTATTGCCACAACCTTTTATTTCCCAAAACTTGACGTTAAGACCCTATTGCTGAAGACAGGACATACGTGGGACACAGCACTTAGAGTAATTGACTGGAGTTGACCCGGAAGCCTCCTCCCTGAAGACTAGCTTTCACAGTTTCAGAAGATGCTATGCAAGCTGCTGAGGTAGAAAACTAATAAATGGTCCAACACAGCTATAAAGCCTAATAATACAACAATGACTGGCTCAGCAAACTGTGGCTTTTGGCACAGTAGTGGCACTTTTATCTTGGGGGTAATCAACAGCTTTCTAATTAGGCTTACGGCCTGTTCAATGGGAGGGAACTCATCTGTGGTACTGTAAACATAGACAAATACACATAGCTTTAGACAAATGTAATTTCTTACTGTATGCTAAATACATATCCTATTTACAGACAAGTATACCTCTCACCACTCATCAAAAAAGCTTCTTTTTGCAATAGATGGAGACTATGATAGAGTTCCACAACTGATCAAATTCAGACAATAAGTATCTGTGAGATGCCCAGCCCTAAGTGACACATCTACAATGCCTCTACACCTAAGGCTCAGGGAATGTAGTAGAACAGGGGGCAGAGAGAATATTAATGCATCTCTCAACTCTCACCAGGGAAGCTTCTTCATGCAACAGATAGAGAATAACACAGAAAACCACAGCTGGCCAAAATGTAGAAAATAAGAGACTGCAGAGTATGTACCCTGGATAAATCTCCCATATTAAATCTCTGCCACCTAGGGTTCAGGGACCATCATGGAAGGGGGACAGAAAGGACAAAAGAGCCAGAGTGGTGAAGGACTGCAAGAAAACAGTTTCCCAGGTGGCTGGAGACTTACTCATATGAACTTATAGCAATGGTAACACATTCACAAGACCCATGCAAGCTCAAACTAGACAAAAACCCAGCATAGAAGTCAGGAAATGTGTAAGAGCTCCCTATCTTACCTGAGGAACTATTGGCAGTTGATCACTGCTGGGTGAAGGAGAGTTGGTCTTCTTTAATGGAGTGAGGCTAGAAAGGCTGACCAGGCTCCAGTGGATGAACTCACACCAAGGGATATCTGGAGACACAAACTTAACTCAATAGGCCTTAGCATATATCACAGAATGCATGAAATCCAGCTGAGGGGGAGGCTATGGAGGTACAGATAGAGGTGGGGGCAGTCTAAGTATTATTGAGATACATTGTATGAAATGTAGAAAAATTCAGTGAAAAAATTCTATAGCCAGGGTTACAGAAAATTTTTGTAGCAGGTGCAAGGCTAGGAACAGTTTAAAAAGGAAAAGTGAATGTTGTACCCTGCCTTTTAGCTCTGAGGCAGGCTGGGATTCAAGAGGGGTGACAGAAAACCCAATTTACTTTTGAGGCTGAAAAAGGCCACTTGGAATAGCCCAGAAAGATGGACAGCCTCAGAAAGCACCACATGCTTAGCATGGGATTTAGGAACAGAGAAGGGGGGATAGTACTCTTTGCAGAGGGGACACGATGCTCTTAGAATTCCTTGAACTCCAGTGGATATGATCTGGTGTGTATTCACTGAATGTTCAGGGAAAGCACTCTGTACCCGAGAGCAAGTCAGAAAGGACTGCCTGGGGATCCCATGGTTCAGATATAGCTGTAGACTAATCATTAACCACATGTAAAATTTAGGTTGTCCCATTATTAACGTAGATGGATGCCATTTTGATTAAAGAGATATTGTTTATTTCAATATGTCGTAGCCTGAGTAGACAGCAATAATTGAGGACCTTGTAGCCAACTTCTCTACCCAAAGCCTTAGCAGTCAAGTAGACCAAGTGGTTCCAGACTTAAATTCAGAGTAAAGAAACAGAATGCTACAATTATTCAGTTGACGGCTTAACCAAGCTTAAGTTTTCAAACCCTGATGGAAATGCAGCTCAAAATAACAAAGTTTTATTATGGGAAAATAGTTTTATTTATATACATATTTTCTGGTATGCTGTTTACTATTTGGTTCATTATTAAATAAAAATAAATTTTTGGAAAAGCCAAAAAAAAAAAAAGCACAGAATGAAGAATAAAAACAGTTCGGATTGGGTTAGCAGTTATTCATTTAGCAACAAGAAAAAAAAAAAAGGCAAGGGGAACGGAAATTAAAAGACAATTAAAACCCTTTCCTGGGGGTTCAAATGCAAGGGAAGGTCTCATACA
>NW_008333469.1:1324311-1331279 GCF_000622305.1 Nannospalax galili
GAATAAAAACAGTTCGGATTGGGTTAGCAGTTATTCATTTAGCAACAAGAAAAAAAAAAACAGCAAGTGGTACAGAAATTAAAAGACAATTAGAAGCCTTTCCTGGGTGTTCAGATGCTAGTGCATGTCTCATATCAACAGGGTTGGACAGCTGGAGTCACTGGGGGTTCCACTGAAGATAGTGAAGATCATAGCTCATCAAGGCAGAGTGGGACGAGGAAGTGAAACTGAGGAATTGCCAGTTGAGCTCAAATATGGGCAATGGCTACAAAAGGCAGTGATGTGTAGATAAATAATAATAGACATCAGTCAAGAATGTAAGAGAGCAAGAAGAGCCATCTTTGACCCTCTCTCCAAGAGTCAAGGTAAATTTTTACATGTCACCTCAGCCCAGGAGAATGGGGTATGCATTTGGATATGGTACATGGCTTTGGACCTGGTAAAATCCTCATGTGTTTTCTCAACAAACTCCTTACATCTACCCAAGCTTGCAATGAGGATTTGACATCTCAAGTACAAGCTACTATCTGGCAGCTAGGAAGGAAGGAGTTAAAGAAATGGCCTTTGTGGCACAGCTGGGAGCCATTAACAATTAGGTTCTTGGGCAGAAACCCAGCAGGAAGCTGAGCCAGCCTGTGGCCTCTAAAAGCCAAGCTTGATTCACAATGAATAGGCTGCCTTTACTAGAGAGCTCTCCGCAGAACCCAAATCCCTCACTAAGAATGAATAGCAAGTATTAGTGAAGAGTCTGTACCACCACACCTAGCTATAAATCAGGGCTCTTAATAAGGGAGACCAGGAGAATGATAGTATGATAGTAATTTCTAGAAATAGATTTCAAACACTGCATAACTTAGAGGAGGGATACTGACCTGATTTAAAAATCCTACTTGATGAGGCAACCTGAGTGCTTCGGATTTGTCAGCCATTTGCCTCCAGTGTGGTTTAGTTTTGATGGTAAGAAGTTTGAGTTTTGAAGACATCCTTGTGAATGACCTCCTCACTCCTCAGAGTGAACTCCTCACAGACAGTTACGCTTCCTTAGTCCCTTCTCTCTTGTGCTTCCTCACATCAGCAGACCATCTTCCTATAGATTTCTGTTGTTCCCTTTATATGTCATGAGTTCCATGCCAGATATTTTAATTTCTTTCTCCATTGCTTTGACAAAATACTCTGACCAGTGCCAACTTGGGGAGGAAAAGGTTCATTTGGCTTACATCTCCTGGGTCACAGTTCATCAGGAAGCCAAAGGTAGGCACTCAGGACAGGAACCTGGAGGCAGGAGCTGGATCACAGGCCATGGAGGAAAGCTGCTTACTGGCTTGCTCCCCTGGTCTGTGCTTGATCTGCTTTTTGATACAATACAGGACAACCTTCCCAGGGGTGGTACCACCCACAGTGGGCTGGGCCTACTCACCTCACTCAAAAGTCAAGAAAATGCCCAGAGACATGACCATAGGCCAGTCTAATGGAGGAAATTCCCCAACTGAGGTCCCCTCTGCCCAGTCAAGTTGACTCTAAAGCTATCCAGCACAATTGACCCCTTCTCAACTTGATACACAAACAAATCACTATTAAACCATATCCTGTCCATTTCTTGTCCCTAAGATATAATCTTAACAATATCACAACATAAGTCAGTACAACCTTATAAGCCCCACAGTCCTTAAAAAATCCGAACACCTAAAAATCCATAGTCTCTTTTAAAAGACTCTTGACTGAGGCGTCTATAAAATCCCAAACAAGTATTGTCTTATTTCAGAAGGAAAGAATTGGGCACACCTACGCAAAAACCTAAGTCCAGCAAAGTAGCTCAAGGCTGGACATCTGGGATTCACTCACGATTTTCTGGGTTCCAAAGGGTTTCAGAAACTCCACTTCTCTGATTCTGCTATCCACAGCACACACAGTTCATCTTGCAGGCCCAGGCTGGCTCCGTTCCTCACCCACTGCTGCGTATCATCCTGGCATCTCTAAAAAGCTGGGTTCTCCACTGAAACAGAGGCTGTACCTTCAGTGGTCTCTCAGGGTGCACAGCCTCAGGTTCATTCCAAGACCCCTTCAATCCTGGGGGTCTTTACTGCAACTGAGGCTATACTTTTACCATTGGCCTTTCCTGGCCCCTCCGGGTGCCAAGCCTCAGCTGCTCTCTGTGACCTCTTCACACTTTTAATGCCAGAAACAAGCAAGAGATTCTTACACATTACCAAGTCCTGCTTCCAACTTGAGGTAGAGGTTTGCACCCCCTCTGGACTACCGCTTCTGTGGGATGACCCCAAGAAAATACTTCCCAGAAGATTTCACCTCAATGATGCTGGTCTCTTATTTCTCACAGCTGATTATTCAACCCCAGCCAACCAGAACCCACAGAGTCTCAATTTGAGATATAGCATAAACAGCCCTAATAGTCTCTGCTTCCCTTTGAAGCATCACAAGCCAGGCCTCCATTATCTACAACTCTTTTATCATAACTGTTCCAAGCTCTACAGCAACAAACTCTAAGCACTCAATGGCTTTTCCAGTCCAAAGTTCCAAACACTTCCACAATCCTCCTCAAAACGCCAAGGTCAGGTCTGTCAGAGCAATACCCTACTTCTCGTATCAATTACTGTATTAGTTGCTTTTCTGTTACTGTGATAAAACTCTGTGACCAAGGTGGCTGGAATAAGAGCAGAAGTTAAGTTCTCACATCGTCAAGTAGGCACAGGAAGCAGAGAGTTACTAGAGATCCAGCGAGGCTTAAGAACTCTCTAAGCTTGCCCCCAGTGACATGCTTCTTCCAGTATGGCCACACCTTCTAAGACCTTTCAGAACAGCTCCACCAAAAACAAAATGTCTAAATACCAGGAGCCTATGGAGGACACTAAGTGCTGATGGTTTCCTAATATCCTATTATAAGACTCAGTTCCTAACAAATTTGAAACCTATGCACTACTTTAGTTTTCCAACAGTGTGCTATGAGAATTTTCTGGACAATTCTAGTTAATCCTTATTTCTACCTCAGCCTGTAGTTCTCATGTGTACTCTATCTTTACCATTCCCAGTGTAATATGATCCCATTCACTTTGGCATCTTGTTTTACATTGTTCTGGGGATATTCTGTTCACTAATGTATAAAGCATCACTTTCCACAAAAGATAGCAAACCCCTTGATGCCAGGGACATGCATCATAACTCATTTCAATCCACTACATGGTTTTACCTGGTACTATTTACTCTACGGACCTTTTAATGGCAACAAGTCATAAAATTGTATTGAGAGAACCATGAGGAAACTACACAGGCTGCCTTAGAGAGAGTAGGCAGAGAGGGAACAAGAGTATGTTGTCTTATTAAAACAGGAGAGTTCATCAAATAGTTGCCTCTGAATAGGATCCTGGAGGAGATGCACTAAATAAATAAACAAATAAATGGAAGGGTATGTAGCCAACATAATTTGTAGTACTTTCATGAGACAACCACATAAATGAATATGCAAGTGGAAACCATTTCCTTACATGACCACCATCTCTAGTGGCTAGCAGAAGGCCTTATGCAGAAGAAATTTAGTCTGGTGTTCAGTGAATGATTTGTCAAGGATCCATGATAATATTAGTGCTTGGCTAGATTAGGGACTAAGTCCCAGATAAATGGGGGAAAATATTATTAGTTGAATGATAAAACACTTCCCACAAAGGGTAACACTCTTCAGGCAAAAGTTAGGACCTCAGGAAAGGAAAAGGAAGTAGAAATTTCTTGTTTCAAGAGTCAAGGTTAAAAGATGATGAGGGAAAGGTGATCATGATTCCCAGACAGTTCTAAGCTTCAAGAAGGTAAGTACAAAGCAAGTTTGGGATAGAGAATAATCTAACTTGACACAGTCAGAAGTTTGAGAGGCCATCCATAAGTTAAAGCAGAAACAAACACAAATACATTGCTTGAATACATCTCTTGGGGTATGAAAAAGAAGGCTTGTTCTGGCTAAATGCCATCAGATTATGATAGATTATGGGGCCTAGTTGTTTCGACTTTGATTATGTTAAACTGAAGGTAATAAGACTGGAGAATGACAAAGACATTTTACTGCCTTCATTTGGAAGGTAAAGTTACTGACCTCAAAGTCTAGGAATATGTTACTCTGTTCTCTTAATAGCAAGGAACGTTCGAGAAGCTAAGAATGTAGAAATGGAAGACAGCTGGACTGAGTTGGTGAGTTTTGCAAAGAGGATGGTTCAGATAATGACTGAGCCTTGGGCACTTAAGTCAACAAGACCAGCTTCTAACCAGCAAAGTGATACGTTCTGACCCTTTTCCATGGCCGAATTAATAGATGAAAAATTGAGACCAAAGGTCCGCCTACCATTAGGCTATATCAGGAATGAAAAACTAGGTAAAGAAGCTGCATTTTCTGGGGACTGAGAATCATTCACACCCTTTACCTCTATAAAATATCAATTACAATTTTATGAGGTCTGTGGATGAAACTATAGAAATTCATAGTGACTGTCAATTCATGAAAATGGTCATGGTGGTCTACAAGATGTGTAAGCACAAGCACAGTGCTTTTGGAAAGATAAAAATTTTAATAGGGTCCTTAGCTAGAAGGAAAGAGGAGGACCATAGCACTATCAATTATGATTTATATTAATTTTCTTGATGAAATTGACATACATTTTTTCAAGTGAAAATATTTCACAGAAACATTTTTTAATGCTGTAGGTAGGAATGAGCTGTACTTTCTAATTAGACCCTATAAAAAGCCAGTTCCCACATGCATGAAAGCTCCCTTGAGTTACCAATAGCAGGCCCCACAGGAATTCTGGGAAATTCAGGCAGTTTCGATGAGGCTAATCTCATGCCATCTGCTCAGCATCCTCAAAAATGCTATTCCAGGAGGCAGTTCTTCAAGTTCTTAAACATCTTTTTGACTTGACTCAATGTGGCTGATAAAAATAAACTTTGTATTTTGAATCACAATCCCTTGCACACTTTGTTAAAAAAATTGGACAAAAATTGGTTAGTGCTGTAGTCTCAGTTGTTATCTGTCTACAAAGTGTACTCTACTGAGACCCCGTCCCCTTTCTTAATTGCTGTATACTAAGTAGTATGAGCATCTTGTTAAAGACCGTGCTAAGTGGATGTCCCTCTTTAGTCATTTCTTTTCTGTTTCTGTGGACTGAGTCGGAGAACCCTCCACTGTGTGAGTGGTGAGCACAAGAGTTCTTGGTATCTGTGTGAGAGGAATGTCTTTAACTATCTATTACTTAATTTCTATAACTGCGCCTTAAATATAGGAGACCAGCAAAACCCAAAATGATGTCTTGTTAAGATTCATACTCCTTTCTCTGAAGAGAATATTCTTTATCTAGTATTAAAAAGTATCCTTTTATTACTTTAGTGTATGAAATATTTACTTGTTAGGCCTCCTCTGAAATAACCATTTTCTGTAGAGTGACCTGGCCCATCAGTGTTCTGGTTAATTAAGTGTGACCTAAACCAACTTGACTTGAGCCCTACATTAAATGCTCAAAACCCATTTGAGCTGACCAGCAGCAGAAGTGGTTCTCAGAGAAATTGGAAAGGATTTTTCCCAAATGCTTTCTACTTACTTACAGCACTCGAGTAATGGTTGAAGATTAGCATATGACATGACAGATTACATTAAGTCATGTCTTGCCAGTGCTTTATGACAGCAATATCACATTAGCTTCTTAGCACTGGTACATCGAGGCATGCAAATGTTTTCAGACCCTCTTATTCAAATCTACAAGCTGACATGGCAGCCCTGATATGATTATTAGTCATTTGAGAGACTTTAATTCACGTCATCAGATAACAGGTTCTGCTAAAAGGTTAGAGAAACTGTCTGCTTTTAATGAAGCTCTCAAAGAAAGACCCTCAAAAACCCTGTTACATACCAAGAGGCTGGTTTGCCTTTATTGACAAGATTCCTCTAAGAATGAACTTGAGTGGAATAATTAAATAGGCCTCCAGACATTGGAAATAGGGTCTAGTTTCCAGAGAAAAAGAGTGTGAATGGTTTTGGTTGCCCCCCTTCTTCCTTCTCCCATTTTAATTTGACTGTGGCATATAGAACAACACAGATGACCCCAGGACAGTTAAAAACATGATATCCAGTGTGAGTCTAACGGGCAGAAAGATTCCTAAAACATTCATTACCATTTGGGTACACATGCTGCCATTGCTCACAGTGATGGGTTAATGGACGAGCATGATTTAGCAAAGGGGGTACAAGATTGAAAAGCCTCAATGGTTATAATCTGGACTTTGCTGTGATTCAATTTTGTGGTCAAAAGTTTTGTTTTATAGTGTGGTAATCTGTACATAGACCTCAGAAGAACTCTCTTTTAAAAATGCTTTTCAAAGAAGTCTGTGGACTTCGGCATCCATCAATGTCTGATGGGACTGAGGGGAGATGGCCAGATGAGCAGAGCAGCCGAGGAACAGAGAGACCTCTATGCAGGAAAAAGAGTTTGATGATGGAGCAGAGAGGTATCTTCCTCAAACCTGGAGGAGGGAATGCAAATACTCTCATTGTGTTGCCCAGGCCCCTCACCAACCCAGTTCCTTCTGGGATCCCCAGGAGCCCTTTGGGCCTGGTCCCACTCTCACCTCCCTCTGCTTCCCTGGGCTGCACACCCCCCCAGCCTCTTTCCTGGACGCCTGGGCTGACCTTTCCTCTTCCTGATCCTTTGCATCCAGACCAACCCAGTTCCTCAGTGCAGTCCCCAGGAGCTCTTGGGGCTGCTTCCCACCCTCATCTCCCTTTGCATCTCTGGGTGGCATGGCCACCAGCTGTTCTAGACCAGCATCTTTCCTGGGTCCAGCTCCCATCCCAGTCCAACCTCCATATCCTGAGGCCAAAATCTTTCCTGGAGGGATCCAGACCTTAGGAGAAGCCTGAGAGCATCTGATCCTTATCTGACTTGGGCCTCTGTGGGAAATCCTGAAGACAAAAGCAATCGGGT
>NW_008333469.1:1331380-1364882 GCF_000622305.1 Nannospalax galili
CGTCTCACATAAGAATCAGAAACTACAAAAGAAATTCACGTGTCAAAATCACAGAGAAAAAATAACATGAAAAACCAAAATAACATATCCCCACCAAATACCAGTAGTCCTCTAGAGGAGTACAATGAGAACCCCCTAGAGATAATGCAGGACATGGAACTCAAAAGAACAATTATAAACATGATAAAAGAATTCAGTGAATTTAAAGAACACACAAACAAAGAAATCCTCTCCTTTTTTTTAAAAAAAATGGTTTAAAACAATGACTGCTTAAAAGCCACTGCTGGAAAAGGTCTTAAGAGCAGACAGTAGAGGGCTGGAAAGATGGCTCAGTAGAGAGCATGTGCTGCTCTTGCAGAGAAGCCCATTCTGCACTCATGTGAACATATCCCCACTCTCACACATACAAGTACTTAAAATAACAATAGTGACTTCTTTAAAATAAAGAGCATTAAGTGAAGATACTGAGCTGTCCCCACAGCCTGCTTGCTGCTGTTGGTGTTCATGTTTAACTTATTCATGCTGACGCCCAGAGAAAACTGTATTTACAGTTTAAGGAAAACTACTTCATCATCATTCTACTGTCTAAGAAAATGATCAAAATTATGTAATCTGTTGATTTCATTCCTTTCTATGTATAGATATATGTTACAGCTTAATAAATGTGAATTTAATGCAAGTCATATTTCCTGTTCCTCTAACTCTATTTTCCTTGTTTCTCTTCAACTTGACAGCTCTTCTTATATGTATGTGCTCTATTTCAGTTCTTGTAGCCTCTCCTCTAATCTAAATTATGAAGTTTTATAACATAATCTTGGCTGAAAAGTGAATAAGTGACTGAGCATGGAAAGTACAAAGGGGTCCTGCTAATGGTATCACGGACAAGTTCTTATTTAACCACCAGCTGATGTAGAAGAAAGCAAAGAGGCCCAGAAAACCAAGGCGTTGCATTATATACATCAGACCCTTCTCCCTGCTCTTTCCTTCATCCTTCTTCACTGTCTGTGTACCCTTCCCTGCCAGCTGTGATCATGAGCCTTGGTACCAGTAGACAGCAAATTCCTACTGTATGTCTGACACAAGCTTGCTCTCCAAAGAATGCTGGTGGCCATCAGGAAAACTTCACCAATCTTTTCTTCCTTACTCACTGTTCCCAGACCAAGGAAGACCTGAATGGATCTCTCAGTTATGTAGCACACAGTGAATGTATGTCCTAAACTAGGCACATATCCTAAACAATGATGGAAACACAAGCCAACTCTACAGCATGTGTTCCCTGTTGCCTGAGGCTGAAGTGACATGGCTACACTTACATACATGCAAGCAATACATTCATACATACAAAGTAAAAATAATAAAATAGTTTTAAAAAAGAATCACTGCTTTAAACTTCTGGGGGAAATATTTTTTTTTTCTTTCTGATATCATGTTTAAAAAAGTCATTTGGGGGTGTGTGTCTGTGTGTGTGTCTGTGTATCTGTGTGTGTCTGTGTGTCTGTGTGTGTATTTGGTAGACGTGCACATGTGTATGTGTCTTTACACATCCATGGAACCCTGATGAGAACATTAGGTGTCCTGTTCTATTGATCTTCACCTTATTCCCTTGATACAAAACCTCTCAAAACCTCTCACATGACACCAGGTTGGTGCTCATCAAGGCCCAGTGATCCTCCTTTCTCCCCTGCCACACACAGTGCAGAGGGGTACGGGCAGCTTTTTATGTGCTTTCTGGGGATTTGAACTCAGATCCTCATGCTTGCCTATCAAATGCTCTTACTGCTGATCTATCCCCTCAGTCTTGACATTACATCAACATTATTCAAAAAACAAAATCAAACTTCTGCAGGCTGAAGCGGGTTTGTGAACATCTTAACTTTTTCACATTTTAAAAGCAATAGCAAGTCTACCCTTAGTGTCCCTAAGCATGCTTTCTACCTAGTTGATACCTCTCCTGTATTCTAATGCTTTCAAACATGCATTAGTTTTCATCCTTCAGTTTGAGCTCATGTCCCCCACAGCCTCCCCAAAAAGTCTTCTTGATAGTTTTTTTTTTTTTCTGAAAATAATTCCCCTAGATTCTAAACAGATTAAAAACAAACATGACATCATGAGAACTAGATTGGTGGTAGTACCTTATTCCTCTCTCTACGTCCATTTTGTTTGCATGTGCCTGATGTGTGTATGGCAGGTATTCACAATGTTTAGTGACTGAATGAATGGGCAAATGGAGAAATAACTGGAAACTCTAATACATATGCAGAGGTCTATATTCCCATTCTTGGTCTTATCCCCCTTTGCCCCTTCTAATAAGACAGACTTTCTGCACCAAGGGTCTATTTGCCTTCCCTGTAATCCTCACTTTATTTACTCGTGTCTTCACGAATACATATGTGTGTGTGTGTGTGTGTGTGTGTGTGCACATGTTGTGTACTGAGTTCAGATTTGATCTTTCTTCTATATCAAACTTAGTAATGTTCTTATTTTAAATTCATAGAAACTTGCCCCATGGATTGTAGGAAAATTATGAACATTATATAATCAGCTCCTTTTGGTATTTCAGCAACCTCCTCCTCCTCAATGTTGAAGCCTCCATTGAGACTGGATCTTTTCACCTGTACAAACTCACCTCGTGTCTGGGTGGGTACCTGAGTCTCTCAACAGTTTTCAAATAAAGACTTCACAAATGTTCTAGAAATGTCCTTGGCTCACTTGTCTCATCTGTGGGCTTCAGAGACCAAATCATGGCTCTTTGAGTTCCAAAGCATATACAGGATATACAAATAACTTAAAAATATTATTTGAATGCCAACATTTAATATTCCATAAAATTTACACAAGCTTAAGCTAATTTCCCAGCACAATGTTCTGCCATTTCTATTTCTTTCTGACTCAAAGTTTTAAAAGGAAACAAATATCTCCACGCATATATTGGAGCCCTCCCATAAACACATGTTCCTATCAAAACCAATCAAAGTGGAAAAAAGAAAGAACAGAATCATGTACATTTTTCTTTAGATCTGATGTCTGATTTTCATTAGGTTTAACCTTATTTCTTTTAGATCTTAGGCATTGACCCAATATTTATTTTCCTGGCTGGGCCTTGTTCTTGCCAATATTTCATCCTGGCTCCTGGAGGCTTTGCCGGAGGAGTTCAAGGTTCTCTTCTCTTCTGCCGCCCCTTAGAGACACAACATTTGTCATGCGAATCCTGCATTCCGTCTGAACTAATTCTGAATGCTTTCTTTCCTCCTCTTTGCTACTTCCTAATTTCTCTGTTTCTTATTGAATACATGGCTAAATAACTTATTCATTACATAACATATAACTATTTTTATATGAATTTACACAAGACCATGTGCTTTCTGCTGTTGCCTCCCATTATATTAATCTGTAAAACTTCTGGGGGCAAAGATTAGCATTAAAGAAGCTTTGCAAAAGGAAGTTACATCCTATTGGCTTTCTTCTGAGCAAAATATAGTTCGGCATTCTCCATATAACATAAGACATTTCTTTAATTGTGCAAGATTTCATATATCTATGCAATACTTTTTCTGAAACTCAGAAATCTTTAACATGAACAATGGACATAACATTAGCACAGTCCTCGGAGTCATTGCATTGGTCATGTTTCATAGATTATAGTCAAACAGTTCCAAAACTTAAAATCTTCATAAAAGGAGTTGAACCACATAGCAATTAGCTCATTTTCAGAGGGCATTCTGGGTTAGACCTGTCTGATCTGTTTGCATAGTTCATATGAGATAAAACGTGAGTTAGGCTTTTGTTAGCTCGAAGGATGGGACTAATTCTAGGGTAGAAATTGTACTCAAAGGGGTGGATTCATCTCTCTGATTTCCTTGTGTGGAAAACAAACATGACATCAATTTCTTTATAAAAGAAAACTCTCATGTAGTTATAGTCTTTGTTCTGCTTTCAAAGACATGAGTATGTTCAGTTGTTTCATAAAGTTTTGGCTAGGTTATTTGCATTAACAAATAATATGTTGTATCAACTTAAAGATACCAAGGAATTAGCGTCTATATAGTGCTATATTTCTAAACAAGTTCTTAACATGTCTTTAGTGTTTTGTAGTCAACAAAATAATAGAACCAATAACTAGTCCAGTCACTCTTTAGTGACCCTTTATAGATCACAGCAGACTCTGGTGACTTTTGCTTCTATGGGTCATACCAGGAATAAACTCAGGGCCCAATCCTTTGTATTAGTGACTTTTCTCATTGCTGTGAGAAAATATCTGACAGAAACAACTTAAAGAATGATTTATTTTCTTTTCCTCCTGGGATGTAGTCTATCATGACAAGAAGGCATGGCTGGCTGGGAGAGAGTGAAGCAGCTTGTAACATTGTGACCACAGCCAGAATCAGAGCAAAATCGATGCTGGTGTTTCTCATTTTTCCTTTTGCATTCAGTCCAAGACACAAGCCCATGGGATGATGCCATCCATAATGAGGGTTAAGCGTTGCCACCTCAGTTAAGCCTCTCTGGAAACACCCTCACAGACATATCCAGAAGTGTGTCTAGTAGGTGAGATGAAATCCAGCCAAGCTGACAATGAAGATGAACTATCACAACTTTAAAATTGACTAACTTTCTAAAGTCAGACATGGACTAGGAAAGACAAACCCCATGAGAAGTTTGAGACAGTACCTTTAGTCAATTTCCTCTGCAATTCTATGAAACAATTGGATTGAAACAGAACTTTGTAAATGTTGTATCAAGAGAAACCTGCAGTCAAATGCAGCTTAAAGGAGAGCCCATTTTATAAAGCAGATTTAAACTGTTGATTTGAAACTGGGGTGGGCATCTAAAACCTTATGAAATGAATACTTCCATATCATCCCCTGTCAGTTTTACAGTTAAGAATCAAGGCACCTTGGGAAACCTTTGTGTGTAATGATTTGTCATAATTCTTAGAGCCTCTTTATAGAAAGCCTTTCCCCTTGTGCCCTACATCATCCACTGCTTAGCTTGCAGTTCTCTTCTATCCTCTTCCTCCAGTCTAAAACTTCCCCCTCCATCCTTTGTCCGTCTGTCTGGGACTCCTCAGTCCTGAGATTACAAGTATCTGCTATTGTGCCTAGCTTATACAGGTTGTAGGGATTGAATGTGGGTCCTCCTGCTTGTGGGAAAGCACTTTACTGAGTGAGTTACCTCCCTGGACCCTGCTATCAATATTTTATAGAAATAAAATTTGATATATACTAACACAGATTATATAAAATGTACATATATAGTGTATGCATTACTATTAACTATTTTCCCTTCCCAGAAGCAATCACTTCATTAATTTTCTGGGACTCTCATTCATAGTTTCATTAAAAAAAATGAAACTCACGCATGCTTCCACAAATAATAACATTTGCTCTGATTTTAGAATATTTTGTGTTTTTCCCTCCACTCGGAATGAGTAATTATGAAAATGAGATATAGGCAGGTTGATTAATTTTTGAAAAAATTTTATAGTAGTTATCATGTGACTATTCTACACGTGTTTATTTGTCTATTTTTCTGTGAGCTTTTAGGTAACATATTTTCTCCATTCAAATGCTCCTAAAACAGGTTCTGTAATGTTGGGAAACCCTGCTGTTAGGGTTGTAGTTCTCCATGTCCTGATAGCCCTGAGGGGCTCGATGCCAAATGGAAGGACTCCCCTTTTCAGCAGGGGGCCTCCTGCTCTCTTCCTGGCTCACCTGGAAAGTGCCACCAAGCATGGATGCCTGACCTTATCTGGAACATGACCTTTGGCATAGTTACCTGGAGTAAAAACCACCCCCAGGTTTTTGCTATATGATAATCAGGCATTGCCTGATAGTCTGGAAGATAGGAGCCCACTGCCACATGTAAATAAAGCACACTATGAGCACCTATCAACTGAGGCTTTTGCTACTGCCTCCACACTATAAATTCTCTAGCTCTCCCACTGAATAAATGGAGCTCTTTCACTGTGTCTGGAGTTGTATCACTGCTGTTTCACTGCACCTGGGATCAGCCTCCCTGGAAGGGCTTTCTTCCATCAGTGCTCACTGGCCGCCCTGACCCTGTTCGCCGCTTCTGCTCTTCCTGCCCTCGTGGGCCGGTGGCCAATGACCCACAAAGAGAGGGAGAGACCCCCGCACTGTAATAGCTGAACTATGCTCCCAGCAAGACTCCCTCTCTACATTGTGCACCTAATATTGGTCTTACTGGACACTGACACTAAGGTATGTACTTTTGTCAATGCCTATAAATCTATAATTTATCAAAAATAAAAATTCTAAATAAAAAATATCTAATTCTTTTTGAGATTCTTAATTGTATTCTTCAAATGTTTTCTTGAAAAAAAGTGACTTTTTTGTTATTGGTTCCACATTTCTATTTTTCTGTGCTTCAGGGGAAAGGATTTCCTGCATTCCATCATCCAGTTAGTTAATTCTCTCTTTAACTATATCTGCTCATCAGTCTCTTCAGGTTTTTTTAACTGAGTACATTATTTCCATTTATTTTTGGTTCTTTTTCTATGTCTAAATAATTGTTTATTCTTATTTTATAACCTCACTGCTAGGTATTATCTCTTATTCCCTGGGGGTTATCTCTCACTCTCTAATAGTAGAATTCCTCATATTACATGACTATGTTCTCCTTGGTGTAACCTAGATCATGGTGGTCCAGTATGGGATACTTTCATAGTTCCCATGTAATCAAGTCTTCAGTGTTCTAATTAATGTCTCTGCCTTGTATATTTCAATACCATATGGCTCAAATTCAGCCTAATTCCCAAATGTGGACTTCCATCTGTTCCAAACTATTTATATTTATGGGCCCAAGTAGGCAGCTAACTTTAGTGTTAACCAAAGTGGAAGGTAGAGGGATATCCAAGTTACTCTTTGGATCAGTATGTTCTTAGCTATAAAATTGAGATTGTGATTCTTATTTGACCTCCTTTCACATACAGCCTACAGTTTGAGCTGCTGTTATCATGTGAATGTTAAAACCATACCTCTAAAGTGTTCTTTCATAGGTTATTTGACTTTCAGTTACTACTAAGATTTCTATAACCTCATGATTTCCTATCATTTGCATTTTACTTCAGATACACACACATATGAGAAATTATTTTACTTGTTGTTTCTAAGCACTTAGAGCAAAAAAGGAGGTTATTTCATATGCTCTGAGCATCACTTTTCTCTCCTAGAATCCTGTTATATATTACTTTTTACCATTTACTCCTGGACTTATCTGAGTTCTATTTAATCTTTGAAACCAGGGGCCATAGTTCATTAAACTCAGAATCCCTCATGACACCCATAATTGTCCTTGACCCAGGATAGATTGAAAGATTAGATGACTGGTTAAGCATTTTTCTTGCCACACCCTACTTTTGATAAATATCTCTATTAAGACATATAACTCATGCAAGATTTATTATCTCTAGATGTCTGAGATTCTGTTAATTACCTTGTCTACTACCAAAGATGGATAGTGGTGAACACAAACACAGCAAGACATTTAGTAAGTTATTAATTCCATCCACTTCCAAGTCTATACCATGATTCAGAATGGCTCCAAACTTTCTGACAGCAATCTAGAGAGAATTCCACTCATGGTAATAGTAGAGCTAGAGTGAAACTACACTTCACGATTACTAAAGAAAGGACTTTGCCATTCAGAGGTCAAGCTACCTGACAAAGGAGTCAGGGAAAGCAAGATAATGAAGAAAGAATTGTGCTTCTTTCTAATGGTTGTGAAATTTAACTTGATTCACTATCTTTAGAGTACTGTATGTCTCCAAGTCTTCTCTTTCTCAAATATTCATTTTCAGGAATGTACTAAAAATAAATCAAAACTTTAGTCTTAACAATGTGCTGAATTTCTCTTCTGTTTTCCATTGTTTTGTTGCCTGTAAGAATCCTTAGTAGACTCAAGGTCATTCTCAACCACGCAAGGCCTTCCTCACCTGACTCAGGCAACCAGCTTTACTTGCCATTCATCTTACATTTGATTCTTAAAACTGGCTGAGTAAGTGAGGCATCCTGACCTTGTGCATTCCATGATGGAAAAGGTAATGGTCTCACTCTCATCTGCCTGGCAAATCTCTGCTCAAATTTCAAAGCCAGATTCCAAGTCCATCCATTGTTGTTTGCTGCTTGGGAAAAGTTAATTGTTTCTTAGAATTTGTCCCATAAATTTTTATTAAGATCTTTAATGGTGTGAAATAAATTTAACAATTACAAATTTAAACAAATTTATGACTATTCCTTGTGCTGTAGACAAGAACAATTTTAATGGCAGATATTTTTAGGGCAATGTCTGGTACTTAGCAAGTACCTCAAACAATTGAAGTAGAACTATTTCCAGAAACATAGTTACTTTTCTTGTGACTGTGACACATAGGCCTAAGGAAGCAACTCAAGGGAGGCAGGCTTTATCTTGGCTCATGGTTTGAAGGGATTCAGGCCATCATGGTGGGGAAAGAGTGACAGTGGGAATGGTCACCACTGGTTACACTGTATAAGCAGTCAGAAAGCAGAAAATATGGATTCCGGTTGTCTACTTACTGGTTATCTTCTTTTTCCTTTTTAATTCAGCCTGAGAACCCTAGTCCACGGGCTTAATGTCACTCATCGTTAGGGTGGGTCTTATCCTTAGTTATTCCTTTGTGGAAACACCCTCACAGACACATACCCAGGTGTGCCTCATTTAATGCCTTTGACAGACTTTTTAATCTAATCAAGTGAACAATCAAAATTAACCATCACACTTACAATACAAAGACATGTTTCTATAATGATGATCCTCAAATGAATAAGGGACTGACTCAGGGAAGGCCTAAGCCAAACACTGAAGCCCATGAGTGCCCGGCCCTTCCACTTCCTTTAGGGGATCTCCATTGCCTGATACCTGCATCTGCTCTTTTCTGCCTTGGCTGACAAATGGCTATTTGTTCTATTACCAGAATGACTGTATCATCTATCACAGTGTTAATAATTATGCCAAGACAACAGGTATAAACTGGAATTGTCCTTGTCCCAACCAAACTGGGATGTATGACCATTCTAGATATCGACTGCTTAACTTAGTATTTTTGCCTGATATTTATAGCCCAGTATTTTTCTAACTGAAGGTTGTATTCCTTAGTAATAACCACCACTTACAGTGCACCCATTATAGTCTATAATAAAATACTTTTTGACAGATGAGGAAATCAAGACTGATAAATTAAGTGGTTTAGCCAAGACCACCCAGCTTTGGCTCAGTGGGTTTAAGATTTGAACATGAGTCTCTCTGGCCACAAGACATCTTTGCTTTTTGCCTTACAGGCCTTACTCTATACCACACTGAAATGTTGTTATGCCTATTCCATTGCTGCTGACCACTTTTATAATATAAAGTCTACCTTAACATAAGTGAGGTGCTTGCTAGCATTTAGAGGCAATTTGAGGGATTGGAGAATTTCTGGGACGTGGTCAGATTTAACTTGGGACAGCTTGAATTTTCATTTCCCACTAGACCATTTTTATCCTTTTTCTATGACATCCTTATCTCCCCTTTAGCCTTCTTTATCCACTTTTCCCCTCACTGTTAAAAGTCCTTTGCATCTCTTATTCAGAGTAATCAGTTTAAGTGTTGATTCAGCTTTTCAGTATGTTAATATATAGTGCTCACAGCAATTTGTCATTCTACACCTGATGAATTCTTAGGTTCCTTGAATTGCAGTTGTTATGTTTCTCCAGGTTGTTGTAAGGTTTAGTACTTACAGTCAAGGGTGTAGCTCCAGGGTCAGACTAGCTTTTCCAGGGGTTAGTGAACCTCCAGGCTTGGTTTAGGTTAATCCTCCCTGTTAGAGGCTCTCATTACTCTTCTTATGAGCAGGGCAGCCTCCAGCACCCGGGCTGCCCACCGACAGGGAAAAGCTCAGGAGCCTGACTCAGGTGGCTACAGATTTTAGGTGCAATGTGGGAGCTTGTCCGAGATAAGAGACAACGAAAATGGGGGAACTGTGAAAAATCTATTGTACAGGAGGTGAGAGGGGAGAGATTAGCTCGGTAAGCTGTCAGCTCATTTTCTTACTGTGCTATCATGAGCTTTAACTAAAAAAGATCTGTTTGATCTCCTGTGTTGGAGATGTATTTCAAGGCCTATATCTGTCACTGAAATCTACAAAGTGTGCTTTAGCTATAAATCTCTATCCTTGAATGTACACATGCAATTATCTCAGAGAGATCTTGCTTCCATAAAAATGACAATTGTCATTCCTAGGCTTGCCTTCCTACTTATAAATATAATGTTTATGTTTAAAAATAACCTTCGATTGATCAGTAACAGAGAAATTTATGCTATTATCGCATTAAATGCCATGCCCTTAAATGTCGGTGAGCAGTCAGGAAAGAACAATCCTTTCACTTAAACTTTATTTCTTGCAACGGGGCTGCTCTGAAAATCATCAGTAGAATTCTTTTAGAAATTAAACCTAGTGAGATGTCATGGGTTGAAAGCACTGTGGATTTGCATGCATTGTCACTGTCAAGTCATGACCAGTTATAAGTTGATTTGAAACAGCCTTTGCTCCAGCTTGACATGCTCTGGACCAAGAATTGCAATGTTCAGTCCTTGTCAGAGTGGCTTTTCCAAGTCACGCCAAGCTCTTAGTAAACAAATATGCTCTATTGTAACAAACTACACTAAAGGCAATGTGGTAGAATTGGATAAATTGTGGGCAGTTTCTCTCTAAGGATGTCCACTCATGCAAATCAGGCTGTGTTTGTGGGGGCAGGATTACTTCCGGCACATTCTGTGACTTATTGTGTGAACCAAATAAACATTCACTATTGAAACTGGTATCTACTGTGATAATAATATTAACAGGTAACGTAGAGTACTCAGGAGGCCTAAATTCTATTCTTCGTATGCACACACACATACTTAATTTTTTTCCATTAAAACATTAATAGATAGATGTTGCCCATGAGAATCCCGAAGCCCAGAGAAATTCAGTGACCAGCTACCAGCCAAGCCTCTCAGATGAGTAGACAGAGCAAAACTTTGAATAACGGTGACGTCTGTCCAAAACCCATTCTTGCAGTTACTGTTTGCACATTTCTAGGTTAACTAAGCTATAGGGTTAGCGTTTGCTGCCCTGTTGATTGTTGAGTTGTCCTGCTTTGTGGAGCTGTGCTTCTGTGTCAAGCTCAGTGCAACGTACTTATCTTGCTTCTCTCGTTTCATATTTTCACCAGAGCAAAGTTGTCACTCTGATTATACTGACTAGGTAATAAACTGTCAAAGAAGCCAGGACTAAGCCTCAGGGAGTGCCAAGCAGAGGGTGTGAAGTCCAGTCTATCATATTCCAAAGACTGTTCCCTTCCTATTTGATGTATGTAGTCAAACTATGCCCACAAATCAGATTTGTTCTTTGTTATTTCTCGCCAAAGTTAGTGCATGTGTGTGTGTGTGTTATATGCATGTTTGTGCATATATCTGTGCAGATGTACATGTATGCACATTCATGGGTCTTCACAGACCAGAGGAGGACATTGGTATCTGCTCTATCAAGCTCCATGGTGTGCCCTTGAGACAAAGTGCCTCACTGAACCTGGAGCTTACTATGTTCAGCTAGACTGGCTGGCCAGCACTCTCCAGTGATTCTCCTGATTCTCCTTTAGTCCTTGTCCCCCCAGCTTTGGGGTCACAGGGACAAGTAGCCAAGCCCTGCTGAAAGTCACCAAGGATGAGAAGACTTTCAGATGTAAACATCCATAATTTGGACAGAAAATCCAAAGTATCTTTTCAAGACTCTGCATGACTGTAAGACACACATGCGTGCGCGCACACACACACACAAACACACACACACTTTATATCAATACATTGCCTCCTGCTATTGTGGGAGCTACAATGTCTGAATCTGTAGGGCAGGCTAGCAGACTGAGGAATCACATTGGTGTCCTCAGGCATAGACAAATAAAGACCTGATATGCTATACACTGTGTCCCACCAAACTTTATTCAAAAGAGACCCTTAAGGATATATATGGATGATTTTCACTTTTTCTGGTCAATATTGCTGAGATTTAAGAAAGAAAAGCTTTTGGCTAGGTGGCTACATTTCTGAGCACCTTGACTTAGTGGCCATAAATCTCTACCAGAGAATTATAGACTGTGATCTATAGGGCTGAGAGGGTGAGACCATAGGCAGCCTCTGCCTGCTTTCTAGACAACTTTCAGGATATTTGTGAACTTAAACTTCTCAGAAAAGAATGGTTCCTTCTGTTTTACCTTCAAAGGATGTGGCATAAGAGCCATTTGCTGAGACCGTGGCAGGGTTGCCAGGTATGGCTAGTGTCCAGAGAGTTCATGTGAAGTCACACAGGGGATGATAGAGGCGGAAACTGTGAAAAAAAATTAGGCAGACCAGGATGGATACTAAAGGCAAATGACCAGGAGCTGATCTTCCTTATTTCTAGAATTTTCTCTCAAAAAATAAGGAGTTCAAGAATTCTAGACTTAAATATGGTCATATTTTACAAGATGACAGTGTGTTTGTCCAAATGGGAAGTTAGAATATTTCTTGCAAAGTGATTAATTTTATTTATGAAGATTCATTATAAATTGACCGTGAGGCCTCCATTTGTTCCCGTTTCTTAGGCGCCATGAATGTTAAGAATGAGCTTCTCTATAGGATTCCTTGAATATCTGCCTGGTCTTTGAGATGAAGTGCAGAACGTGGGCTCCTGAATCCCATCTGCACTCAGAGTAGGAGTCTCATTTATTGGTTTTGTGTGGCAGAAACATGGGAGAAACAATACTGCTGGTTTAAAAATAAATATTTAAAAACCATAGACATATTAAACCTTGAAAGGATTTCGGGCGGGGGGGAGCTGAACAGATGACTCAGCCGTTAAGAGCACCAGCTGCTCTTGCAGGGGATCAGGGTTCAATTCCCCCATGCCAGCTAACAACCATCTGTAACTCCAGTTCCAGGGGATCCAACACCCTCTTCTGACCTCCATGGGTATTGCATGACATGGGTGCACTTAGACACATGCATTTACACATAAAATAAAAATAATAAATTTTAAAAAAGAAAGGCCTTTGAAGGCTTTCCTCAAATTTCCTGATTTTAAATAGTGAGGGAACTAAGGGTCCCAGAGGGCTGGAGAAGTCCCAGGTCCTGCCTCTCCTTGTCAGCTTGGTTCTGATCACGGTTGGTCTTTGCCTTGATCCTTGGAGAAGTCACTGGAACCGGAGTTCAGGACAGTTATGTTTTCTTCAGAATATCCCGCATGCCTTTTCAGGTTCCTCCTGACGTCAGTAAGAGTGGCTCAGAGGGTCTAAATTTTCTCCTTTCGCAGTAATGCAATTGAGACGTGAGGTATATGGCGCTGCTTCCTGGCCCAAAGCATTTTTATCCTTTAAGATGACGTATTCATGACCAAGCTAAGGAAGGATTCTGTGTGTACAACTGGTGTGAAAGTGGAATCTAAGAGAAGTGACCCCGCCCAAAACCTGTCTTGGATTTGCGTTTTCCCTGATGAAATCACAGGATCTTACTGAAAGGTTTCTGTGAGGCTAGAAAAGAACCTGGCCCACCGGAGACACTAGGGTGATCTTCAGCCTCTTGCTTGGGAGAGAGCAACTCAGAGTCCATCTTCTGGGGAAAGAGCACAGATCCACAACCTCTGCTTTTCTCGATCTTCCACAGGCCATGTCTCCTTCTGGGCTCTCTGCCAAGCCCTGTTGCCCCCAGTCTCCCCTCCCTTCTCCCTTGCGTGGTTTCCTGCTTCCCTGTCCTCGCCACTACCCTCCAGCACAGCCAATACCCACTGTCTGTGAAGCTCTAGCAGCACATCTTCCCTGTGCCCTCTCTCTCATGCTTTTCCCATCCCACGTTCAAACATGCGGTTTCATCACTGTTGGCTCGTGACTGAGCTAATATGAGAGTGTTGCCGGCAGCATCGAGAGCTTCCATCTTCAAATGCCCGTCACCATGAATTCCCTTGGCCTGAAGGGTTAGGAATACAGAACTCTCAGTTTATGCCTTTTACGATCTGGACAGAAGGCAACTCTGTACTGACTCTAGGAAAACTACACTTTGGGTCTGAGAGGGTAGTGGAGGAAGAATGCACAGAGCAGTACCTCTAAGTCCTCAGGATCTAGGCCTTGCAGCCCTGATGACCTGTATAGGAAACCTAGATGCTAGTTCATCGTCAGGATGCTGTCTCCTAACGCACATGCCAGTGTGGAGGTAAACAGGGTCTAATTATATGAGTTAGAAAAACCTGCTGAGAGGGATGACTGTCATAGATGCTAGGGACTAACCAAATGGGAAGAACAATTGAAAAGCATAATTTTTCTACATAAGAGGAAGCAACATTATGGCAATTACAATGTGTTCTTTAGCTTCTTACTAAAATAATTATGTATTTTTCATGCATAGTTTTCATCAAAGGATTTTATGTTTAATATGACTGGCTACTATTATTTCTTGGTTTGCTTTCAGAATGTATTGCTCAATATTTTTAGCATACGGTGATTAATTGTTCTTCACTTACAAAAAGTCATAATAAACCTTGACTACAACCCAAAGTTTGGTGGTAATTCAATATATTCACAGCAAAATCACATATGTAGTATGTAGTTTATACACATACTTTAAACATATTTAAAAAATTTTTAAATTTACTTTGGTTTTATGTGTATGAGTGTTGGCCTATGTGTATGTAAGTGTACCCGTGTCATACAAAGCCCATGGAGGCTAGAACTGGAGTTATGGAAGGTTGTTAACCTGCATGGAGAACTGGGAATTGAACCTGGGTCCTCTGCAAGAGCCACTAGCCATCTCTTCAGCCCCTACACAGATATTTTAGAGCTCCACGATATTTTGCACAAATATATTACACTTTGTATAATATTAAGGATATACTAAAATAATGCACACTTCATTAACTAGAGAAAAAAGATTACTCTCTAAATTTGAAATGGGTTTAAGGATATGTTGTGAGAACCATAAAGGACAGTAAATAGGGTGGGAAAGATGGCTCCATGGGTTAAAGTACCTGATAATCTGAGTTTGATCCCCAAGACCCACACTATGGAAAGAGAGAACTGACTCTCACAAGCTGTCTTCTGACCTCCACAAGTATATCATGGCACGTGTGCCCATACACAGAAGTAAATAAATTCAATAAATTTTTGAAGAAAAATTTTTTTTCATTCTTTTTTTTTGCTTTAGAAGAAGCATTTCATTATAGCTTTAACATATTCAGTAACACACTCCAGAGCAAGAGTATGGTCTTTCACAAGAAAATATTTTAAAAGAATGGAAAAAGTTAGATTTTGCTACCTGTGCTTTAGTGTCAACTTGACACACCTGGGTTGAGGGAGCCTCAACTGGGGAATTGTCTCCATAGGACTGGCTTGTGGCTATGTCTGTGGGGCATCTCTTGATTGTTGAGTGATGTGGGAGGGCCGAGCCCACTGTGGGTGGTGCCACCCCTGGCCAGGTGGGCCAGTGTTGCATAAGAAAGCAGGCTGAGCAGGGGCTAGGTGAGCAAGTCAATAAGCACGGTTCCTCCATGGCCTGTGCTCCAGCTCCTGCCTCCAGGTTCCTGCCCTGAGAGCCTACCTTGGGCTCCCTGATGAACTGTGACTTGGGAGATGTAAGACAAATAAACCCTTTCCTCCCCAAGTTGGTAGTGGTCAAAGTGTTTTGTCACAGCAATGGAGAGATAGACTAGAACACTACCACATTCTAAGTATAAAAAGTCCTGCTTAGAGAATGAACCGACTAATTAAAGAAGTTGGAAATAAGGTGTTTAAAAATATCGACTCTGAATATCTGAGTTTGAATCTCAGTTTTGTTGCTTACTGAACAATTACATAGCCTCCTTGTGCCCCAGTCTCTGTGACTATAAAAGGAAATAATAGCGTCAGCAGCATCAGGTACTGTAAGGACTAAACTTCTTTTCACTTCTTTTGTTCACTTCCCCAGTGTTTGTCTTTCCCAAGATAAGGGGGTAAAACTGTGGAGCTAGGTGTTAAAGGAGTTGTTTCATAGTTCTAGCAAGGAAATGCCACCTCCTATTTGTGAGGAGTTATACACTGAGATTAGCAGAATCCAGAGAAAGGTTACACAACTTTGAAAGCTCCCAAGTACTGGACTCAAGATTAAGTCCAAAGTTTTTGCAAATGCTGTTTTCTATTTGAGCAGAAGACCAAGCTTGGACTAGCTAAGATTATATAAAATTGTCACTTTTACAGACTATCTGAACTTGAATAATGTTTAATGAACAGAAAGTCATTTAGTTCATGGATCTAGAAGCTAAGAACTCTAGGACTAAGGTACCAACCATATCTGGCAAGGGTGCTCTTACTGAGTCATCCTGTGACAGGAGAGAGAAAAAGAAAAGGAAGAAGAAGCAAGAAAGGTGAGGGATAAAGGCAGGAAGGAGAGAGAGAGAGAGAGAGAGAGAGAGAGAGAGAGAGAGATACAGACATGAAGAAAGACACAGGAAACTCGAGCATCCTTTCCAGCTAACTCATTCTTGTAACCTAATCACCTCTTCAAAGTCCCACTTGTCAACACTGTTACATTGTGGATTTAGTTCCTAACACATGAACTTTTGAGATCGTGATCAAATGATAGCAGACTGTATTTACTTGCACTAAAGCATTATATTTCTTTATACATTATATATTATATATGCTTACTTCTAAATAACAAGTAGGGCATATATATGTGGGGGGCTCCATATACAAAAACTATACACACCACAAACACACAAATAGGAAGAGGCATGAAAATCAGATAGTCTATTTGAGAAGTCTTTCCATTTACACAGAAAACAAGACGGCAGCCTAGACACTATCATTCACCTGGTGACAGGTACCCAAGTTGAAGATGTGGTATCTCAAGGGAAATAAACAGCCTTACACATGCAAACCTTGCAAACAGAACCTGAAAGTGATGGTAGTTGTCACTTCCCCAGCAACTTGAACAGAATTCCCTCATTGCACTGAATTAAATGAACACAACTCCGGGAAGCTAGACTCTAAGGCTGCCTGGTCACTGAGTATCTCTGTGGCCGGAGGCTGGTTAGGTCACATTTTTGTGCCTCAGTTTCCTTATGACAATATTTGACCTAATGATTTGTAACTAATTTTCTCACTAAGATTATGTAGCCGAATTCTTTCTTTTTGAGGAGTTTCAAGGAAGATGTAGAAAATTAATTTGGGCAGGAAATTGAACTTAGCTAGCTCTAAAGATACTAAAATAAAAATAAATTCAAGGGGCTGGAGAGATAGCTCAGCAGTTAAGAGCACTGACTGCTCTAGCAGAGGACCTGGTTTTGGTTCCCAGTACCTACGTGGCAGCTACAAACCATCCTTAACTCCAGTTCCAGGGGAATCCGAAGCCCTCCTCTGACCTCCGCAGCATTGCATGACACAGGTGCAATCACATACATGCAGGCAACACACTCATACACATAAAATAAAAATAATAAAACATTTAAAATAAATAAATAAATTCAAATGTAAACTCCATAAGAAACTATTCAGAAAATATATAATTTTTAACATTTTTTCAAAGTCATCTTCATCTGCCCAGTAATTTCTAGTTTTATGTCTATATGTTTTCAGCAATATATGAAAAATATAAGTAGCTTTATTAAAGACAAGTAAATGTTATTGTTCATGTAATTTGACTGATTTTCTTCTTTTCTTGGTATAAAAGAAATAAAAAGAAAGATTCTATTTCATAATGTTCAGGAATAAGCCTAAAATATGCTCCCAAAGAAAAGGAAAGCTTAAAGCTTTGGTTAATCTTCAAACCTGATTCTTGCTGTTGGAGAACTTACAATTTCTGGAATTTTAATGCTTTTAGAATTCTATTTCTTGTTAAATAGACAAGATACTGGAATTTCATGGAGAAGGACTTTTTATGGCTGATGAAGTGGAATAGAGATTATCCAGGTTATTATGCAGGCTTCATGCATGAGACACTGTGAGAAGCAGCTTGCAGGCATTGCTTCATTCAGACTTCACCAACTTTGGTCCATGGTAAAATCCATTTTACAGATTGGGAGCATAGGCTGTAGGATTTTTAGTTACACGGTTTATAAATGGTGGAGCTGGAATTCAAAGCCCTTGTCAATAACACTCTCAGCTTTATCTAACTTGTTTCTATTTTTTAGAGAGATTTTAAATTTTATTTTTAGTATTTTAATTATGTGTATTTGTGTCTGTGTGTGCATATTTGCCCATGAGTGCAGGTACCCACAGAGTCCAGAAGAGGGATTCAGATCCCATCGAGATGGAATTATAGGTAGTTATAAGCCATGGGACATGGGAGCTGGGAACCAAATTTGGGTTCTCTGCTAGAGCAGTATGTGCTCTTACCCACAGAACGGTCTCTCCAGCCCCCATCTGATGTCTTTAAATATCATTGACAAGGGTCTGACTGTTCAGCTTCTAATATTTTACTTGAACATTTACCATGACGCTAGAATACTTTATAGTTAATGATTTCATTCTTTTGTGAAGGATGTGTATCTTTGTAACTATGATGGCTTTTGAATCTCATTAGGAAATGACAACATCTATTCAATGACCTGCATCTTGAGATTGTTCTACTGAAGAGGTACCTAAGTGCACTTACGTGGGAGACTCTAAACATTTACAGACATGAACTCAATTCATTTTCATTCAACTAAAAAGAATAAATACTACTGCTGCTCCCAACTTTACAGAAGAGAAAACCAAGCCACAAAAGGTTGCAGTAATCATGCACTAACATATAACTAGAAAAGGGCCCAAACCGCAGCTCTGGGTGTCTGGTTCTCACAGCTCAGATTTCAGCTTTTGCATTGTACCTGAATTCTCGGTTTGGGGGTTCACTTGCTTGTTGTTGCGTTTGCTTGTTCATTTAATACTGTCCTCCCATGTCCTTCCTCAGTTTCAAAGACGCCAACCTAAATTACCTAAATTAATTGCTCTAGTTTTTGACACCTACTTTTCTGTCTCTCCCAGGACTATCTAGTGAGACCGCAGTGCATGATCCAGCAACAATCCAGCCGGAAATTTGGCTGCATACTAGGTACTGTACAAATGCCATGTGTCATGATGCAATGGACAGGAAAAGTCAATATGGAGAATATCATGCTTTCCATTGTACTTGGTCATCTCTATCCTACAGATAGTTCTGTTTGGTCTTCTGACAACTTTGCAATGGCAAGAATCCTAGAAGTGGAAGCATCAAGCAGAAAACTCAGTTTTGAAGTTAGTCCACGTTAGTTATTGACAGTTACCTTTAGTATCTGAAAAGCCAGTCTTTCCAAACATGGCCGTGTCCCTCAAAGACTTAAACTTTAACTTGGAGTCTTGGCTCTCTTCAGTAGATGAACTCTTCATTTTAAAAAGCTCAGCAAACAAGAAGGCCATCAGCTTGCTTTTGGATGGGGGGGGGTCCTGAAAGGTGGGGGAATTTGGCAGTATGCCTGCTGTATCAATTATATATGCTCACTTTCATTTCCCTACCCCCCACAGGGTGCCTGAGAAAACAATCATGTTATATTAACTTAGCTTTATGGAAAAACTCAGCTACCATATTTAACACACTGTTATGGGTTCATTAAAAACTGCCTTAAAAAGTTGGCCCTGATACTAAGCAATACGAAGAGGAAGAAGCAAATTGTATTGAAAAATCAGGACTTTCCAGCTGTTAGAATGAAACACCCCAAGGTCTGTGGAGATGAAATGTCTCAAGCATGGAAAGGAAGTGCTGACAGGGATGCGTTTCTGAGGGCACCCACAGTTAGTAGACACGCAGGTGATCCTGATGAGTTAAAGCTTCCTTCCCAGTCAGGGGACAGATGCTGCCACTGTAGTAATAATGGGTGCATAAAGAGACCCCAGCAAGGGCGTAAGGGAAAGCGATGGAGCTTTCCTGAAGACATGAATATCAAAGGCGGATGCTGGTGCAGGACACAGTCAATCAGCTTAGCTGGTGATGGCAAGCCCCCGCTGTGATAAAAAATACGAGGCAAAATATGAGGCAAATCTGATAAAACGGGTATTTTTTAACCGCTGTGCTTGAGATGGCACGGTTTTGTGTTTGGGCTTCCCAGCTCAGCTTCAAACTGCTCTGCTCCGAAGCCCTCTCCCTGCTTGGGAAGGCTGCTTCTCCCAGCCAGGGTGGACATTTTTTGGCGTGGCAGAATGCAGAAGTTTGCGTTGGCACCTCTGCATTGAAACAGGACTCTGGATAAACAAAGTTCAGCCGTTCTCAGTACCGCCAGACCCTTAAACCCCATAAATATCAGTATTCATCCCGTTCTGCCCTCCCCAGTGAAAACTACGAGAAAATGAAACTGTATTGGAGATTTTTTCCCTTGAATAAACACCAACATACTCTGAAAACCCAAGCTTTCTGATATTAAACCCGGTAATTACACTGTGAAACCTAAGCCTATAAATTCAAGTTTGGGAAAGGAGAACTGTGGAGAGGGGGAAACAGTATAACGTGTCCTCTCTGGCCCGTGTGGGCATGGATCTCTTTGGAATGCTCTTCAGCGAACACAAAGTTCACTCCACTGCAGAACAAATCATTACATCCTCCTGTTTCTACAACTGTACCTCCTTTCATACTCAGAACGTCTGGCTGAAAGTGTAAGCAAGCATTCCAGGTGTAAGGAAATCAATGGCCTCCAATGTTAGAATGTATTTTGTATGCCTGGGAAAGAGTGTTTTTCCCCCGTTTCTGAATTGATGGAATCTCTGAAAGTGAATGCCAGGGCTATGGCATCCTGTTGAACAGGTAGCTGCCTTACCAGGGGGCCAAGAATCCGAGGAGAAGCTGTGCTGCTTCAGACTAAGCCTGTTTTCTGGTTGTCTGATTGGGTGGTTACTGTTCCCTTAAATGAAGTAACATCATTCAACTGTCCACCACTCTCTGGTTGTGGTAACTCACTTCTTGTGGATACTCAGGCAACAATTCATTGAAACTTAATTATATGACAGCACCGGAAATAGAGAAAGAATGTGTGTGTGTGTGTGTGTGTGTGTGTGTGTGTCTGCACATGCATGCATTTGTATGCATACATGCCCACGCATTAGTGTGTATATGCATGTGGGGTCCAGAAGTCTCTTCAGGTGTCATTCCACAGGATGCTGTTCACCTTGTATTTTGACACAGGCTCTCCCTGTGCTGATTCAGCTAGGCAGGCTAGTGACCCCCAGGGACCTGACTGTCTCCACCTCTCTGGATTTAGAATTATAAGCCAATATCACCAAACCCAGCTTTTTTAAAAACACGATTTCAGGGAATTAAACTCAGCTCCCATACTTGCACAGCAAGCACTTTACCGACTGAGATATCTCCTCAGTCTGAAAAGAAATTATTTTTAAATCTTTATTTCTTTATCTTTACTTTGCCTCTTTCTACTAATGATTGGTTTGTAAATAACAAAAGAAAGTCCTGTGTTTCAGTTTAGAATTCATTTATTTTATTTAATGTTTTAGTATAAAAAGATTTATAATAGTTTAAGCTACTACAAATAGACTTTTTGAAACTACAATTTTTCTCACAGTTTCAATAAAAAAGACCTCATTCTATTTAATAGATCATCTTATACACCAGAGAGGAAAAAGTTAAAATACCAACAGAATAAATGAACTCTTCACCCGGTTGGCCAAATTCATCCTGAAGACCTGGCTTTTCTCAACTTTGTGTTTAAAAGGAACTTTGTCTATTCTTCCAGATATTTCTTTCTACTTTTGTCCTTTCTTTCAATCTATTCTATTAACAATCTCTCTCTTTTCAGAAAGATGAGATTAGGTTCTTATCTTGTTTTTTTAATGTCTTTCTGTGTCCTTAATTTAGGTCACAACTACATCTGTGCCAGCCAGGGCCTTGTCCTGGTCCATCTTGGCACATCTGTGGGTGGGGCGGCTTGCTGGATCACAAGGTCAATGCCTCCTAGCTCTAAGTGGGGCATTCCCTCTGACTGCCCCAAATTGGAAACAATTTAAACTTTGCTTGTGGCCCTTCTTTCTCCTTCCCTTTCTATTTCTGAGTTCTCAAGCCCTCTTTCCCTCAGGTGGAGACAGATGATAGTTACCACTTTTTATTGTCACTGTGCCACAGGGTATTTTATTCTACAGACGATAGTCTTTCGCACACCTGTGAACACACAGATAAGCAGGACAGGGCATAAAAACTCTTTTCTTAAGAGCTCAGATATGGCAGAGACCCAGCCGGGTGGGGCTGTGGGCCCCCATCCCAGGACAGCTTCCTCCACTCTTACCTCCAACTGCTTGTAATAAAATGTCACTTTAGTGTTTGATTTTTACAATTGTTTATTAAATTCTGTGTGAAAATGGCATGCTACAGAATACGATGAAGAGAAAAATAAAAAGTTCGAGTTGAAGTAAGCCAAGTTTCTGAGTTGAATAGTAAAAATAATGTTTACTCTCGGATGGACAGACATTTATAAAGTGGCACCAATTATAAAAGCCCAGGGCATATGAGAAAGAACAGTAGTGGTGCTAGCTATAAATTTTAAGAACTATGCCAAGCAAATGATCATTTTATATTTGGATGATGGAGAGGAAGGTGAGTTATCATGGAGAACAAAAATTGGGCAGAACAGAATAATGCGTCAAAGAAACAGAAAGTAAATGACTGGAAAGATCCATAGAGTAGTTAAGGTTTTGAGAAGCGGTAGGTCACAGTATAGATCCTCAGTAAATTCCTACTGAAAATCCAAGTGCTTATTTGATAGAGAGAACATGCTTAGAGCATCTCATATATTATTTTGAGAATAATCTAGGAGGCCTGGGGTATCTGAGAACTCTCAGAGGTCTTCCTGGATACAGCATCCCTGGTGTCACCTTGTACATGGATGATAGTTGCCTAAGGTACAGAACTCTGACAGCCAGCCTTGATTCACTTCTGAATCCTTTGCCCAGCCTGTCTACCAGTAATCATGAAGCACTGTCCGATGTTGTAAGTAGAGCACTTATTTACCTTTTGTTATTTTGATTCCATCTCTCATCTATGGGCTTGTGACTGGTAGGAAACTATTTCTTCAATAATGTATCATGTACAAGCCACCAAGTTTAAAGTCCAGGCCCATAGTCCAATGCATATTTGTACATGGAAGAAACAAAGTGAGGTTGATGGCTTGTTATTTAAAATGTGAAGGACAGTAGAAAAATGTATGGTTGGGGCATGTAGCTCAGTGGTAAAGCATTTGACTAGAATGTGTAAAGTCATAGATTCTATCTTTGCTACCAAAAAAAAAATAATAATAACAAAAAAACCAAAAACAACAAACGAGCAAAATCCCCCACAGTAACAACAACAACAAAACAAAAAGTGGCAATCGTGAAGGTGACGTAGCTTGGACTGTGCTTTACCGGTTGCTGAAATGGTTCAGTGGGTAAGGGTAGTTGCTGCCAAGCCTGAGGACCTAAGTTTGAATCCCAGATCCCACATGATAGAGGAGAGAACCGATTCCTACAAGTTGTCCTCTGATCATCCATGTGCTGTGGTGTGTGTGCATGCAGATACATGAACGCAATAAATAAGTAAATAAATAAATGCTAAAAATACTGTGAGAGATATGCTTGTAAAAATAAAAAGAGTCTGCAAAGTTTTCAGAAAGAATTAAGAGGCAACATGTGAAAGGCAACAAAAAGGGATGAGAGGTGATTAAACATAAGTTTGAAAATGATGTCTAATCAAAGGTTATTACTAAGGAAATAGGAATTATGAAATGGGATCAATAGAAACTGTGGCATTGAAAGTATGATTAATGGAATGAAAATTCACTGCAGTGCTCAATGTCAGCTCCGAATTGGCAAAATAATCAGCGAACTTGAAAATTAAGAGAATGTTTAAAGCTTATTTTTGTAAGACAGTGTTGCCTTAACACATACGATAGGAAGTATGGGGCTGGAGAGATGGCTCAGTTAAGAGCACTGGATGCTCTTCCATAGGACCTGGGTTCAAGTCCCAGCACCCACATGGCAACTAACAATCGTCCCTAGCTCCACTTCCCCCAGGGGATCTGATGCCCTCCTCTGGCTTCCATGGGCTTTGCACAATCCAAGTGAACTTATATACATGAAAACAATACACATTACATAAAAAAATAAAAATAGAAAATAGAAAAGAAAAAAAGAAGAAAGCTATAGACAGGCATTCTTTATAAATATTGACACAAAAATCTTCAACAAAATACTAATAGCATGAGGACCTAAGTTTGATTCCCAGGTTCCACATGATAAAGGAGAGAACTGATTCCTGCAAGTTGTCCTCTGACCATACATGTGGTTTCTCAAAGGCATAGTGAGGAGAGGAGCTGGCTCATCGATGGGATAGCCTGGGGTCCATTCTTCTCATACCCTTGTGGAAAGCAAGAACTCAGTCAAAAAACAAAAATGAAAAACTCCTTCAAGACCAGCCTCCAGTGACAGATCTCTGTCATCAGTGCCTCCTTCCCCACGGGCTCCACAACAAGCATGACCTGGTGGATTCTATCCCAGGAATACAAGCTATTTCAACATATGAAAATCAGTCAATGCAATATAATAAAGAAGAGTATAAGCCTTTTAGGAAATCTAACCCCCCTTTCACGATAAAAACACTCAATAGGAAAAAAAATGGAACTCCATCAACCTGTAAAAGTCCTGTATATGTCAGTGTGTGCATTTAGAGAGAGACAGAGAGACAGAAAGACAGAGGCAGAGAGACAGAGACAGAGAGACAAAGACAGAAACAGAGAGACAGACAGTATTATGGATCGAATGTAGCAGTTATCCCACAGGTGCATGAGTTTCAGCATGTGGTCCCCAGTTGGTGACACTCTTGGGAAGTTGTGAAGAAGCATCAGTCAGAAGCTCTCATGGCCAAGAACCATGCTTCTCTATCTCCCATGCCTCATTTACCGTGATGGACTGGTGGACTGCACCCTCTGAACTGGGAGTCAAAATAGCCAAAGTAAACTTTCCTCTTTTAAGTTGTTCTTGTCAGTTGTTTGCCTCAGCAATGAAAAAGTAATATAAAATCATAGATACATAGAAAATAATACACACACATATATTTATAATTTGTGTTAAAATATTGAAAGATTTCCTAAAATGAGGAAACCAGGGACAAGATAAGCATGTCCACTTTCTTAAATGCAAGGTATCCAGCTTCAATGGGGGCTATAAAACAATCTCTATTCACATATGACCTAATCTTATATACAGAAATTCCAAGGAGCCACAAATCTACGATCAGAACAAACAAAACTTATTAAAGTTGCAGGATAGAAGTAAAATATACTGCCCCAAAGTCCACTTTTATTTATATTTCACTAGCAATGATCTATCTACAGCATAAAATTAGGAAGGTATCTCATTTGCAATAGTGTCTAAGAGAAAAAAAATACTCCTGAATAAATTCACTAAAATAAGTACACAACATTAGAAAAGAGAAATCAATGGAATGATTTCTCAAATTCATTGACTGGAAGACTTAATACTGTTAGAATAGCAGTTGTGTCACCGCTCATCTTCAGAGTCAGCACAAATCTAGTAAATCTCTGTTGCCTTACTTAAGAAGCTGATTTAAAGATTCATACAGAAATTCAAGAAACCCAGAATAGTTCAAAGAAACCATGAAAGAGAAAAACACAGTTCCAAGACTCACATTTCCCGATTCAAAATGTACTGCAAAGTTAAAGTAATCAAGGTAGTGTGTTCCTGGTATAAGAATGGACACAGAGATCAATGACATAGAATTGGAAATCCAGAAAGCAACCTTTACTGTTATGGTCAATTGATTTGCAACAAGGGTGCCAAGACAATTCAGTGACAGAAAGAATAGTCTTTTCAAACTAATGAATCTGGGACAATGAAATATTAACATATTGTAAAGTGAAGTTGAATCTTTACCCAATATCATACATAAAAATTAACTCAAAATAGATCATGCATAGACCGAAATATAAGGGCTAAACTGCAAAATTCATTAAAGAACAGTCAGGTGTGAACTTAGATTAAACAGAAATTTCTGAGGTGGTATACCAAATGCACAAATATTAAAAGAAATAATGTTTAAAATAGAATCCAAAATTAAAATTAATTTTAAAACAAAAATTATAAATATTTGTGTCACAAGACATCATTGAGAAAATGAAAAGACAGCCAACAGAGTGGAGAAAATATTTATGAAATGTATTTGATCAAAAATGTAAAATAATTGGGGCTGGAGCGATGGCTCAGTGGTTAAGAACGCTGGCTGTTCTTGCAGAAGACCCAGGTTTGAATCCCAGTACCCACATGGCAGCTAACAACTGTCTGTAACTCCAGTTCCAGAGCATCTGACAGCCTCTTCTGTCCTATGTGGGCATTGCATGACATGGGTGCACTTACACACATGCAGGCAATACACACATACACATAAAAATAATAAAATATTTTTAAAAAGAATTGGACTGGAGAGGTAGCTCACTGGTTAATTGCACTGGCTGCTCTTGCAGAGGACCTAGGTTCAGTTCCCAGTACCCACGTGGTGGTTAGCAATCAACCATAACTCCAGTTCCAGAGAATCTGACACCTTCTTTTGGCCTCCACAGGCATTGCATGACACAGGTGCACTTACAAACATATAAGCAATACAGTCATACACAAAAAATAATAAATAAAATATTTTAAAAGAATGTATAAGAATACTTATTATCAGTAATACAAAGCCCAATAATCCACTTGACAAACGGGTAAAGGATGTGAGCAGACATTTACACAAAGAAGATATATAAATACTCAATAAGCTTATTGAAGTGCTCAGCATCATTGTGATAATTACTATTATGCCAACTTGACAAGATCTAGACATAGATCAACTATATGACTTAACCACCCCACTCCTGGTTGTATGCCAAGAAAAATAAAAATATGTCTGTAAAAAGCTTGTACACGAAGGTTTGTAACAAAAATGAGAGCAATCCAAATGTTCCTCAAATAATGAAGGCGTTAAACAGTGTGATAAACCCAAATACACATAGAAAGGACTAAAAAGGATAAGAAGTCATAAAAAGGGACGTAATGCCAGCAACTATCATAATACAGCAAAAGTTCATAAGTGGCAAGGCCATCAGTTGTGTTTATTATTTAATAAGCATTTGCTGCTATCATTCAATTCTTTTAGCAATTCTGAAAATTGCATATTAGTACCAATTTTCATTGCTCTAATAAACAAACCTAGGTACAGACAAATTAAACAATGCAGTCAAGATCAAATGGGCATATGCATGGTATACCCATAAGTTGTAGACTTGGGGTTTGAATCCAGTCATCCCAGGTCCATGTTCTTGACCACTTCAGTGAGGATGTGTGCTATACGGAGTCAGATACACTACCACTGGGCTGCGGGTCCTAGGATGTTGTGGTGGTTTGAATGAGAATGTCCCCCATAGGCTCCAAGTATTTGGACATTTTGTCCCCATTTGGTGGCACTGTTTTGGGAGGTCTTAGAAGGTGTGGCCATGTTGGAGGAAGCATGTCACTGGGGGCGAGAGAGTTCTTAAGCCTTACCAGATCTCAAGTTGCTCTCTTGCTTCCTGTGCCTGCTTGAAGATGTAGAGCCTAGCTTCCGCTCCTCCTCTAGCCACCTCTGCCACCATGCCTCCCCACCATGATGGACTCTTGCCCTTTGGAACCATAAACTCAAATAAACTCCTCATTCTATAAATTACTTTGGTTGGTGTTTCTGTCACAGCAGTAGAAAAGTGACTAATACAGATGTCTACTACGTAAGGCTAAAGAGATGAAAAGCAGATTACTGAAATAATAGGTAGTCATAATCCTGTTCACTCACCTACGCAGGCTAAAGTGGTGCTGCCCACCCCCCTTTATTGACTTTGGCCTGTCCTTCAACATGCTCTGAGAATTTTGTGACAATTTCACCTGTGCTGAACTAAACCACACTTCGCATCTGACATTTTTCTAAGCAATAAACTGTCAGCCTTATTCCATTTTCCAGTGTTCACTAAACACTTACCAAGTTCCCTGACTCTATACATGGTAGCTTTCATCTTTTAAAATAGTTTCCCATTATTTATGAATTCATGGACTAGTAGTAGAGATAGAAACAAAATAATGCAGAAGTGAAGCACTCTTCTTCAACTGAAGAGTGCCCTGGGTGAGCCCAGCAGAGGCACAGGGAGTCAGTTCTATGGTGATGACACAGGCTAGCCATGCACCGTCTATACAATGAGGTAATAGCAGCCACAAGTGATCCATGGGTAGGCCCTCACTCCAAAAAAGCCTAATAAGGATATCTGAGAATCTAGAAACAAATAGGTCCTTGACCGGGGGAGTATATTAGGCAGTTCCTCACCAAGCATCTTAATCATTTGTTGATTCTCAATGAATAACATAAATGTGCCCAGTTTGGAATGATTCATTTTCAAGTGCTCTTTGGATACTAATAACATTGTTCTTCCCCATTCCCCTGCTTGTCCTCTACAGATACATAGGTGTTCCTTCAAATGTGTCCTCCCAAGTCAGTCCCTTCAGACCAGTGATCAATTGTCTGCACGTCTTTGGACTCCCACTAATTTATCTTTATCAGGTGGAGATGAAGGTGTTTGGGAATAAAGGTAAAAGCTGAATTGCGGTGTCACCCACTCTGTTAGTCTCAGTCTTACCCTGTAATGACATCTATATGTGTGATTGGAAGGGCTTCGATGACAGAGGAGGAACAGTGAATCTATGATAGACTAAGCTCATCCTAATGTACATGCTCTAATGAAAGCCAGTGTGAAAATTCCCCATGATATCCAGTATATTATACATCTGTCTGAGCCCTACCAATAAAAGAAGCAAAGTAATTCCTTTAACTTTATACCCTGCTTTGGTGTGTGTGGTGTGTGTGTGTGTGTGTGTGTGTATGTGTGTCTCTGTGTGTGTGTGTGTATGTGTGTATGTGTGTGTATGTGTCTGTGTATGTGTGTGTATGTGTGTGTATGTGTCTGTGTATGTGTGTGTATGTGTGTGTATGTGTGTATGTATGTATATGTGTGTGTATGAGTGTATGTGTGTGTATGTGTGTATGTGTGTGTATGTGTGTCTGTGTGTGTATGTGTGTATGTGCGTGTATGTGTATGTGCGTGTATGTGTGTATGTGTGTGTATGTGTGTCTGTGTGTGTATGTGTGTCTGTGTGTGTATGTGTGTCTGTGTGTGTATGTGTCTGTGTGTGTATGTGTATGTGTGTGTGTATGTGTGTATGTGTGTGTATGGTGTGTGTGTGTGTGTGTGTATTTTATGTGTGTATGTGTGTGTGTATGGTGTGTGTATGTATGTATGTGTGTGTATGTGTGTATGTGTATGTGTGTGTACAGGGGAACATGCACCTGTGTGCCTGTGGGTATGGAGGCCAGGGGTCAATGCTGGTGTATATGTATGTGTATGTGTGTGTATGGTGTGTGTGTGTGTGTGTGTGTGTGTGTGTGTGTGTGTACAGGGGAACATGCACCTGTGTGCCTGTGGGTATGGAGGCCAGGGGTCAATGCTGTCTTCTCCACTTGCTCTCCATCTTAATCTTTTGAGTCAGGGTCTCTCACTGAACCTAGAACATACCAATTCAGCTAGTTTGCCTGGCCAATAATCCCCAGAAATCCTCCTGTCCTGTTTCCCCAGTGCTGGGATTACTGCTTCACATCACCATGCTGGACTTTTTGCATGAGTACTGGCTGCCTGAACCCAGGTCATCATGCTTGTGTGGCAAGTACTTTACCTACTGAATCATCCGCCAGTCCCTATAGTGTACTTTTTAATTATAGAACTCAACCATTCTCACCATAAAATAATTTACACAGAAACAGTAAAGCAACTCTTATCTCCCTTCCCTCCTTAAGGAACAATTTGATGTGTGCATTCTAAACTTTCCTCTCAAACACAGCATTTGCAACTAATTTTCTTCAGCTAACAACGAGTCTTAAGCTCTTATTACATGTAGGTACACTTTATGCCTTCCAGTAGCTGTCGAGTTTCCATTCTGTTGGGTCCACTGGAACTTATGGCACTATTTTCTTTGCAGGTTCATTGTGGTAAAGGCACTGAGGGCTGTAGGATCTTCAGATTTTCTTTTCTTGTATTACTACTATTTCCACTACAATCAACTTACTTTTTTTTCCCCCAACTTGCTTCTTCATGGATTATTTGTCTTCAAGTACATTGCTTTCTTTGAAGATTAGATCATTCTTATGAGTGACTTAATACCAATTAAAACTGGCAGATGGTGTGAGATCCATTTTAGATTTGTAGGATTCTTCTTCCTGTTAGCCTCATTCCTTAAGACAGAAGACTGGTATCCTGGTTAACATTAACTGTCAACTTGACACAGTCACCTGAGAAGGAAGGCTCAATTGAGGGTTTTCCAAGATCAAATTGGCCTGTGGACATGTCTGTTGAGGAATTGTCTTGATTGTTAACTGATGTAGATGGACCCAGCCCATTACACTGAGGGGCAACCCCAACCCCAGGGCAGGAGGTTAGCCCCATTCCCTGGACAGGTGGACCTTAACTGTATAAGTAAGCTAGCTAGGCAGGAGCCGGGCCATCTAGGAAGCAGTAGTCTTCTGTGGTTTCTGCTTCAAGTTCTTTGAGTTCCTGCCCTGATTTCCTTCAGTGATGGACTGTGACTTGGAAATATAAGCCAAATCCAAATAAATATTTTCCTCCTCCAGGTTTCTCTTTGGTAGAATATTTTATCATAGCAACAGAAATGAAACTGGTGGTGGGGGTGGGGGCTGGAGAGATGGCTCAGAAGTTAAGAGCACTGGCTGCTCTTGCAAAGGACCCAGGTTCAATTCCCAGCACCCAACATGGCAGCTAACAACTGTCTAATACTCCAGTTCCAGGGGATCCAACACCTTCTTCTCACCTCCACGGGCATTGCATGACAGGGGTGCACTTATATACATGTAGGCAATACACTAATACACATAAAATAATAATACAACTAGGGCAACTAGTTATGGGATTTGTTTCAGTCTTTGGTTTTACTAACATCTTTGGACACCTGTGTACTCTTAGCCCTCCATGTACCTGGATCCTCATCTATAGAGTCAACTGAGGCTTGAAACCACACAAACACAGATTTTCATTTGGGGCCCACAAGATGGCTCAGAAGGTAAAGGCACTTGTGGCCAATCCTGAGGAGTTGAGTTCAATCCTCAGGACCCACATGGTAAAAGAAAAGAGCTGCTTCCTGCAAGCTGCCCTCTAATTTCCACACACGTCATGATGTGCATGCACACATGTACCCACACACATAAATTAATGTAAAACAAATAAATATAAAATAATTACCAAAAACAGTAAGTACAGTAGTGCAGGATTTTTCTTGTTACTATCTAAAATATAAAATAACAACTTTTTACACAGCATTTAAATGTATTAAGTACTGTGAATAATCTAAAGACGGCTGAAGGTGCATGGAAGGGTGTGTATAAGTTGTATTAAAATCCTTTGCCATTTTAGAAAAGGGGCTTGAGTCTCTACATGTTTTTTTGTGTGTGTGTGTCTGAGGGGCACTCTGAAATCACTTTCTATGTGGATAGAGAGGAAAGGCTACACACACACACACACACACACACACACACAAACACGCAAACACATGCCACCCTAAAGGGAACCTTGAGAGGAAAGGAAAAGTAGAATCCCAAACTGAGCCTGCCAGTTCTTTTAAAAAAATTTTGGAGCAAAATTGTTGACCGGTCAGGGAGTTTAAACTTCACCCGTGCAGGGCTCGGGACCATTTTGGAAGAGGGGGTGGAAAGACTGTAAGACCAGGGGAGGAGGTGCATGACCATATGAAAATAGAGTCTTGCAATCTCCTGAGACCTTGCTTATATGAACTCACAGCATCAAACCCAAGCAAATAAAAAACCAGCATAAAATTGTGGAAATGGGCAGCAGGCCCCAATCTTGGTGAAAGAATTACTGGCAGCTGATTGCTGCTGAGTGAGGAGAGCTGACTTCTTTTAAGGGAGTGACTAGATAGGCTGACTAGACCCCAGTGAATGAACGTGCACTGAGGAATGTCTGAATACACTAACTTGATTTGGTAGGCATAAATGACAGGAGGCATGAAATCCAGTGGAGGAGTGATGGGAGGGTGCCAATGGAGAACTGGGTATAATGATTAAGATGTTGTATATGGGGGCGTGGAGAGATGGCTCAGTGGTTAAGAGCACTGACTGCTCTTGCAGAGGACCCGGGTTTGATTCCCAGCACCCACATGGTGGCTACAAACCGTCCTTAACTCCAGTTCCAGTGGAATCCGAAGCCCTCTCCTGACCTCTGCTGCAGTGCACAACATGGGTGCACTCACATACATCCAGGCAATACACTTATACACATAAAATAAAAATAATTAAAAAATTTTTTTGGTCTTTTTGAGACAGGGTCTCCCTGTAGCCCCTAGCTGGCCGGGATTTGCTATGGAGACCAGACTGGCCTGGAACTCCCAGAGATCCACCTGCTTCTGCCTCCCTAGTGCTGGCATTAAAGGCATGCACCACCACTCCCGGCAAATAAAATATTTTTTAAAAAAGATGTTGTGTATGAAATTCAATAAAAATAAAAATTAATAAAATAAATAAAAGTAAAATTTAAAATTTTTTAAAAAGGCATGGGGCTGGGTATGGTAACACATGCCTTTAATCTCAGCACTCTGTGAGATCCAGGCTAGCCTGGTTTAAATAGGGAGTTCTAGGCTAGAGGAAGACCTTATCGGAAAACACCAAAACAAACAAACAAAAACAATTCTCTCTCCCTGCAATAAAGCAAAGGCGGGGATGGAAAAATATTTCAGTATACTGACATTTCTATCATTGTGTCCCATGCTCTGTCTTTGCACTAAACCATTGATCTTACTACATACAATAATCAGATTCTCTCATAGATGTCACTCTAACTTCTCTTTCCTCTTACTTTTTTACTTACTCATGGTTTTTCTTTTTCTAGATAATGTTTGCTAATTGATGCAATTTTATTAAGTCTGGGTTCACATCTAAATATGACATATGACTTTACATCATTTAGTGGTTACATAGTTTAAGTTAGATTATAAAAGATATGAAACTTTATAGGCTTTGGAAAATTATCATAACCTTCATTATTTGAAGGGTTATAAACCATATCAAAGGGATTTTTTAAGCTTATAAAAGGCACACAGTTTTGTAATTTCTAATAAAGATTGCAATAAATAAGACATAATTTTGATAAAATAGTAGTTTTGCTATTAAACCTTCTTATCTAGGCGCAGGAACACCCACTCTATGTATTCAAGGCTTCTCCTGTATTCTTAGGTAAAACGACAACTTTGCTTCTTTATATACATTCTGAATATGTTGTTATCTTGTTTCTAGCTATTTTGTACTTCCATTTCCAACAAATAAATCAATGTCTGTTTCAGTAAGTTTCTGGGATTATATATATATATGA
>NW_008333469.1:1364987-1366038 GCF_000622305.1 Nannospalax galili
ATTTGAATATGTTCTATTAATTCTTTTGTGTTTTCTAGTAGGGATTTATTGGAAAATAATTTCTCTATTGCTGTCTTTAGCTCTCCTGTGGTTTTCCTTGCTATTTTTTTTTTTTTTACTGAAGTTAGAATTCCTAGTACTAACAGTTAGCATCTTTATTTTATTTTATTTTTTCAATGACTATGGCTTAGTTTCTAGCCACTAAGCATCATATTAACCAGAGGGCTAATAGCTAGATTTTGTTTTCTAAACAACCCCGTTTTCAACACAACTAGAAATTATGAATCACAGAAGTACGTGAAGTCAAACCGATGTCATTAATAGATCAAATAAATCTCAATAAAATCAATGAGAAATTATTTCTGAACTCTAATTCAGGAAGGAGAATTCTTAGAAAGAGTAAAAAATATTCATGAAAGCACAATGAAAGGAAATTCTTCTTGCCTGATATAAAGATACTTGAAAACACAATAATTAGAATTACAAAACTAACAGTGCTTTCATTCCTTTTATCCATTTTTTCCTTGATAGGTTATTATACTTAGCAAATAAAAATATGATTTCAGTTAAACTTGTAATTAAGACAAACAACACATAATGTTGTAATATGAGCATGCCCCATCCAATACTTGGGACAGAGTTATACTAAATATTATTTCTGGTGTATCTGAAATTCAAATCTAACTGGAAGTCTTGTATTTTATTTGGCATCTTAACTGAGTCCTTGCTGTGTGTATCCAGGGTAAAGTAATGGAGAAACAAAGTGTGTCCTCACAGAACTCTCAGAAATAGCAAAAACAGATCATTGACACATGGCTCAGAAACAGACCTGGGCGTATTTGACTACCTACTTTATAGTATAGTATTTCAAGTAGGAGTGAGGGCAAATAAATTATTTTAAAAAATACGATTGGCAGTTTGACTTTCAATTAAAAGAGAACTTAAAAAGCTAGATTCTTGCCTTACCTCACACAAAGTTAATATACCTGAAAACTAAAATAAATAAATAAATAAATAAATAAATAAAATTGTAAAAGTTGAAAGAAATATG
>NW_008333469.1:1366173-1440664 GCF_000622305.1 Nannospalax galili
AACTAAATATACAAAGGAACACAGGACAGATTTTTGCACTGATTAAAATTTCAGCAAGTCTATAAAGACAATGATAAATTAGTAGATTAATATATTTGAATAAAATATTAAATATTTATTACTCAACAGGAAAACTAAAAAACTGAAAAATAGAAATGATGCAAATATGATTTTTTAAATTAAAACAAGAATTTATTTTTAAAGGAATCTAGACGTTTTAGGAAGTATCTGACGTGCTTCTGGAAGATTCCATCAGAAGAGCTGAAGAATTGAGGCTGTGGGGCTGGGGTTCTTTTCTACTTGGAGGGTATTGTTGGACAGCATAAACAGGGTTCACAGGTCAGATGGCAGGATGTAACCACAGCTAAGTCTCAGTTTCTGGACAGTGTGCCGGAGTCTTCAAGGAAATATTCTTGCTTGTAAGAATCACCACAACAGGACTGAGGGATTTAGGGGGAAATGGCAACATACTATTAAGTGCTTCAGAAAAAAATTCTCGTGTGTGGGTTTGTATGGAGGTGTGCACGTGTTTGTATGTACACATGTGTTTCTATATGTTTATGCATGTAACAAATATGAGTTTTTAAATCAATTAATAATAAAAATTCAGGTGGACAAGTCTCCAGTTTTCACTTATCAAGTTATAAGAACAAAGATAAAATATGCAATGCTAGCCTCATAAGACATTAAACCCAGCACTAGGGAGGCAGAGGCAGGCGGGTCTTTACAAATTTGAGGCCAGTTTGGTCTACACTGCGTGTTCCAGGCCAGTTGGGGTTACATAGTGACCCTACCTTGAAAAATATGCAGTGCTAACAAAAATATGAAAAGCTTCTCTGAGTATTTTATTAGAAAGTACACATATATGCATTTTTTAAAAGTCATACTGACACTGTTTAACTAATTGTGTGTGTGTGTGTGTGTGTGTGTGTGTGTGTGTATGTTTGCATGTACTCTTTGATTCTGAAATTTCAGTTTTAGAAATTTTACCTACCAAAGTAAGCAATAACACAAATGTAAATGCCCAATGATGTTCATAATTGTATTTACATTTTTGCTAAAATATAAGGACAACGTAAATGCTTACTGAACAGTGGCCCCCGAAGTTATTCTGTTCTAATCCCTAGAACCTGTGAATGCTGATTTCTTTTAGAGAAATTAAGAAGGAATTTGAAGATGCAATATAATTTTGTGATCTTGGGATTGGAGAATATCTTGGGTTACTTGGGTGGGCCCTAAATGCAATAGTATGTGATCTTATAAGAGGAGGGTAAAGAGAGATTTAACACATGGAAGAGAAGGCAATGTAAGGATGGAACACAGATTTTCAGGTGCTGGCCTTGAAGATTGGAGTGATGGGGCCAGAAGCCAAGGAATGCTGGTGGGTACCAGAAGATAGAAGAGGCAAGAAATAGGTCCTCCCCTAATTCCTAACAGGGAATATGACCCTACTGGTTCTTGTATTTCAGTTCAGAAAATTTGATTTCAATCTTCTAGCCTGCATAACTATAAACACATATATGTATGCTGTTTAAAGCCATTTAGTTTGTGTTTATGACTTTGGCTAAATAAATACACTACCAAAGGAAAATAAATAGACAAAATATGACTCTATAGAGAAAGTTAATAATGACAGGGGCTGGAGAGATGGCCTGGTGGGTAAAGTGCTTGCGACAAAAGCATGGGGACCTAAGTGCCCATCCCTAGCATCCAAGGAAAAGTCAGATGCAGCAGGACAGCCCATATTCATAACTCCATTGCTGGGCAGGATGGAGACAGATGCTGAGTAGCCAACCTGGACAACTGGGTGAGTTCTGGATACAGTGAGAGATCCTGTCTCAAAAACTAAGATGAAAAGCAATAAAAGAAGATACCCACTGTCAGCTTCTGATCCTTGAACATACACACACACACACACACACACACACACACACACACACACACGAAACCTGATAATTAAAAACATATGGCATATCTATGCATTTCTGCAGAAAGTGTCCTCAATTACACTTTCCCACTGCATTAAAGACATGGCATACAAATAAATTATGTTATCTTAAGTGCAATGCAGTAGTTTCGCACAAGGAAGGTGAAGGTTCCAGAGAGAAGAAAGGAAAAGCTACAAGTATATTGTTTATGTCTTCCGAAGCTTATATATTCTTGTACATGATTTGCATCATTTTAAGGGGAAAGCATGATGAGAATCTTCCCTCAGACTTAAAGATTCCCAGTCTTGGCATACCAATTAATGTTATCTTCAGCAGACTTAAAGTTCCTTGCAAGTAAGAGCTTTGCCTGTCTTGTTCATTTTTGTCTCCAGCACCAAATGCAATACTGTCACCTATTATACTCTCCAAAAAATGTGGAATGAATGATGGGCTGTAACATCTGTCAGAAAGAGCCAAAGGTGAGCACACCCGTGAACTGACAGCGAAGGCGGTCAGCTCCTTAAGAAATGACAGCACATGCCTTTGTTTCTTCAGTCCCTCATCACCAAAAATATGTCAGAATCTGCTGCTTAATCAGGAACACACACCCAGTGTACCACTCTGCTTGCATTGGGTAACTAGCTTACAGTTGCACACTTGCAGTGGTCTGAGGGGCCTGGGTGACGCTGTTATGATTGTGATGTCCAAGAGTCTTGTCCTCCTCCAGTCATGTAGTGGATCAGAGCTGGCAGGCACGGAGAGCCCAGAACGCCATTGGTAGAAGCAAGCACAGATGGCCAGGGCTCAGGCATCCACTCACTCTTAGGGAAAAGGGCTCCCCTGACTGAGTAAAGGTGGGGACTTGAGCCTGTTGACTGTCTTGGGTGGATGGTGTCCTCCATTCTCCGTGACTGTCGAGTTCAGGACTGTGTGGGATTAGTGCATAAAGTTTCTAACACACAATGGGTGTAAGGAAAAAATTAGACTAGAAAAAATCCCTTAGCTCTCAAATGCCTAGTGATATTTATAGGAATTGTGGGTTGAATTTCATTTCAGTGACTTTGTCCTTTACATTGACAAGCCTGATAAGACGATCTCGTTTTAAGTAATCATTTGTGTTTAGGTAGTTCTCTGGCAGTTTTGTATTACAATTTAAAAATAGACTAGCCTATGCCTATATTCGTGTTGGCTATGGTATTTTGAACTTGATTTCTGAGGCTGCTGACAGCTTTTGAAAGATTTAACAACGGGCAGCAAGGAAAACTTCTATAGACGCCATCCTAGGAAATCTTTTCCTTCTAGGGAAAAAGGGAGGGCATCGTTTAGCAGGTAATAGAGTGCAATAAAAATATAGTTATGCAATAATGGATCATTAACATAATAAATCATAACATAACCTTTTCTCTTAAATGTAAAAGGCACTTTATTGAAATGAAGACATTTTCTTTCCTATGGCTTATTTCCATAGTTGGTTAGAAAGGAATTTTTTATTATTATTCAAAACAGTCATTTTGATTTGCACAGGAGATAACAGTTGTCCATGACATTTTTATTTCTGCATAAACAGAGTTCCATGTTGGCGAAGGTTAATACAGTAGGAATTTATTTTTACTTTTGGAAATACTGTGATACCACCAGAACACTTTGTTTGGGATGGAACCACTAATTTATCCTTTTGCCTTTACGATCTTGTCAGTACCACACGTCTCCCTCAGTTTTTTTTCTAATCTAAAATAATCCCAGTGAAATCCTTTGATTGTCTGTTTGGACCTGCTCCATTCCTAAAGCGGGGATGTAATGGGCTTTATGGCACTTACTTGGGAGTCATTTATCCAGTGGAATGACTATAGATCCTTGTTTTAATAAGAATATGCTTTATGGTAAGTGGGGACTGCTATTTAATTAGCCAAAGGGAGAGTAGTTCATGATACAATCTGTTCCAATCATCTTGGACATTAAACAAAGAGTCAAGCTCAGTTATTTATGTACATTTACTTTATTTGTAGTTGCTTTGAGAAAACCTCTTCTCTGAAACTTTATAGCATTTTCTGAGTGAGCAGCATTATGGGAGAAGAGGGGAAGGAAAGGACCTGAGAGCATTTTATAAAACATTTGAAAAAGCAGAAGGTTTACTTTTTGCTATCAAGTTTGTGAATACAGAGCTGCCAAATGGTGAGCAGGCAGAGAATGCTGATTTATCTTCTGCTCTCTCGTGATTAGTATTTTCAGAGCATAGGCGACGGAAGAATGCTGCTGGATATTAGTAAGGCATTATGGGATTGTGGTGTGTGTGTGTGTGTGTGTGTGTGTGTGTGTGTGTTTGCATGTTGCATGTATGGGGGTGTGCATGGGGGATGTGTCTTTTCTTTGGATTTCCATTGCCTTCAACAGAATCACATTTCTTAAGATTCACAATTATAGAACTAGATTTTTACTATAAATATAAAATTAATTTAAGAAGCTTGATGAAGAACCAATCATTTTAATTCTTTGAGTAAAAGAAAACTTGTAGACATATTTTAAGGACTCTTTCTACTTACACTGCAAGCATGATATCATGGAGCAATTCATGCACATTTCTAATTGATCAATGTTTGGGGTAAGTAATGTGTTTATGAATGAGAAAAAAAGGAAGCCAAGTTCAGACTACACTCCTTGCATATCACCTCCCAAGCTCTGGTTTGATGAGAGTCTATACACCTATTGTCCCTTGGTATGAACTTCTCAGAGTCACTTAGGATAAGCACAGACAGCCCTTAGGAAACATCATCACATGACTGACCCATGTCTGTTTCCCTGTATGCAAACGTTCTTTGTAGTCAATGTCTAGTAAGTATGTGAGCACTTGCTTATAAAATCCCTGAAGTGTAAGTTTTGGTTTAGAGTCTTCCTAGCACACCCTTGAACACCGTCTTCTGACCCACATGGGGTCTGAAGGGACATCCATGCACACACTTCCCCCTCCTGCTTCTTAAACCTTCATTATTTTGTCTATAGATCTCACCTTATTCTTTGCAAAATGACCTGAGAAACTTAAACTCAAACCAAAGAACTTGAAGCTATCCGGTAAATCTCCATCATCTCAGTAACTGCAGGGTGTGTTCATAGCTGATGATCTCTTAACAGTGCCACAAAGATGTGGTGTCTGGGCTAGAGTCACAGAGACTAGTGAGGATTCAGGACTCAGCACATCTGGAGGTGGTTGATGTTAAAGGCTACTCTGTATACTCTACTGTGAAATTTTCATATACATTTCATTTTATTTCACTTTTTCTTTGCTATTAGTCTCTCTTTCTCTCTCTCTCTCTCTCTCTCTCTCTCTCTATCTATCTATCTATCTTTTAAACTGCCTGCTTTAAGCAAAAGTCCCAAGGATCTTTGCAATATTAAATTATATCCTACACATCTTGGAGAAGTTAGGAAAGGTTATGGACTCATTACTGGTTTAATGATTGACTGCCACATGGTCTGGGTTATCAAGAAACACAAACCATGCAATCAGTTCACAGCGAGATGAAGCCTGAGTTTGGTACTTTCAGTGTATAAGGAAAGAAAAGAAAATGCTGAAGAGCAAACTTGCCTTCTTCTCTATGATCTCACACATCTTTGGGTTCGTGGAACTTTCCTGACATGAGACAGAGTCCAGGACTAGCTAACCACACCCCCCTCTTCTTTGTGAAGACCTGTAAACAGCTGGTGTATGCAGCTTCTCTGACTGGAGGGAAGTCAGTGTAGGCCTATGTTAAACAAACAATGGGCAGAGTATCAGGAACTCAGAAAATATTACATATACAATGTGACAACAGGCCTGGCATGGTTCATAGTTCCTGAACTTTTCAGGTAAGAAAATTTCAGGGTTAGGATATCAGAGTCAATTGTGTGTGTGTGTGTGTGTGTGTGTGTGTGTGTGTGTGTGTGTGTGTGTAGGCCAGAGGTTGCTGTTCAGTAACTTCTTCAGTCACTCTCCATCTTATTTCTTGAGGCAGGGACCCTCCTGAAATGTGGAGTTCACTGATAGGCTAGACTGGTTGGCCAGCAAGCCTCAGGGAGTCTTCTGCATGGGCCTCCACAGTTTTGGCCTTACAGGCATGTGCCATTGTGCCTGGCTTTTTATGTGGATGTGGAGGGTACAAACTCTGATCTTCATGCTTACCCAGAAAGCACTGAGTCATCTTCCCAATCCTAGAGCCCATCATTATTTTAAAATCTATACATTTAGGAGCTAGAGAGATGGATCACTGGGTAAAAGCACATATTTCTATTCAACAGGACCCGAATTCAATTCCTAGTATCCACATGGAGGCTGACACTTGTACTTAACTCAGGTTCCAGGGCATCTAACACCGTCTTCTGGCCTCTTCAGGCACCAGGCACACACATGGCATACTTACATACATTCAGGAAAAGCACTCATCCACATACAATAAAAATAAATAAAAAATCTTTAAAAATAAAGTAGCTGGGCATGGTGGCACATCCCAGCACAAGCACACGGGAGGTAGAGGTAGGTGTATCTCTGTGAGATCAAGGCCAAAATGATATAGCAAGTCTACGTAGCAAGTTCCAGGCCAGCTGAGGCTACATGGAGACCCCATCTCAATAATTAATATTAATAATGATAATAATAATAATGACTACGCATTTGATTCTTATTTAGGATTCTTTTAAAGAGGGTTTTTCAAAAAGATATTTTATTATTTTTATTTTATGTGTATGCATGTATTGCCTGCACGTACGTAAGTGCACCTGTGTTGTGCAATGCCCGCAGAAGACAGAAGAGGCTGTCAGATCCCCTGGAACTGTAGTTACAGATAGTTGTTAGCTGCCGTGTGGGTGCTGTGTTCTTAACCACTGAGCCATCTCTCCAGCCCCATTAGGATTCTTTAGCAAGAGTTTTCTTACCAAGGAGGCATACAATTGTGAAAAATGTTAATTATTATAATGCTATTAATCCTCAATTTTGTTGGCTTTAATTCTTTGATTTTATTCACTGGCAAGAGTCATGTTATTTAGGGAACATGAGAAATCACAAGACATCATTTTTCTCTCAACTCGTGTTTGCAACTCACTGACACTTATGTGAGCTTGGGATGGGGATAAAAGACTGAGCTCAGTGTCTGTCAGCTCTGTGTCTTTCATGGCAGGCACATGGTGTTCAGAGCTCTTGGCGATTGCATCAGAACCTTGGGTACCCAATTAAGAACTAAATGTAGATGCCTGATTCATCAAGTAACACGTAGGAAATGAATCTGAGTGGCACCCATCTAAGGGCAATGGGGATGAACTCAGCACACTGCCCCTGTCCTCCAGAGCTGGGTCAGCCTTGTTGACACTGAAGCTGAATACGGCACAGTCATCTTATCTTGTGACACAGTGGTGGTGGCTCTGCAATCCCTGTCCTGAAAGTACTGAATGAGAAGCATGTAAAATAAAGCCAGGGAAACATATAGCATGACAAGAATGGATTCGAGCTATTCTATCCTCGATGTGATGACACTGGGAGACGTGGAATCCACATGGCCTGAGAAGAGGGAAGCAAACATCTGTCTCTGTTCTATGATACATGAATTTATGCTGTCATTGTCACTGCAGCATTATACGGTTTACTGTTGCCTCCCACACAAGACTCAAGTGCAGGGTGCACGGTGGACAGACTTCCTGCCTCATCACTTCCTTTATCCCCAGTCTCTGACAAGTTGTATAAGATTGTTGCTCAAAAATTGGTTCACAATAGGAGAAGAATGAATGAATGAACACAGCTCAGTCAGCATATAACCTGTGAGCACTAAATCCTAGATTTTAAATTCACTTTACCAAGGTCAAGCCACATGACAGATGAGAATCTTTCCTCTATATAAGGTTACATGAAACCATATTACAATCACACTCAAAATGGAGTTCCAACTGAACTACAACATTAAGACAGTGATCTCACATATAACTGAGTGTTTTGAAAATAATGTTGAGGATGGAGAGATGGATCTCTTGCTGTTCTTGTAGAGGACCTGGGTTGGGTCCATAGCACCCACATCAGAGGACACTGTAAGTGTAACTGTAGTTCTAAGGAATCTGATACCTTCTTCTGGCCTCCTCAGGGCACCTGCATGCATGGGGCACATACATAGAGACAAGCAGGCACGTGTCCATGCACATAAAATATTTTTTTTTAATCTTATCTTTTTGTTTTTGTTTTTGGTCTTTTTGAGACAGGGTCTCCCTGTAGCCCCAGCTGGCCTTGAACTCACAGAGATCCACCTGCCCCTGCCTCCCAGGTGCTGGGATTAAAGGTATACACCACCATACCCAGCTTAAATCTTATCTTTTAAAAAGAATAATTTTCTTATTGTTTGAGGATCCTTATTATAGATTTCTTAACTTTTTTAAAGAATGAAAGTATAAATACAGTAACTGAAAGTACAAGTGATCCTATTTGTATTATTCATAATCAAATTGTTATAGTACTATGTATGTACTATGTATAACACATGTATGTGTGTACATGCACACATACAATCCAAACCCTATTATAAATAACTTTGTAAAACACTGATGTTTCTTACTCTGAGAAAGTCATTGAAATAAGTCATTGAACTCTTTGAGAAACTCTTCAAAATAATTTTTTGAATTTTTATTTTCAAACGGCCTTACACCATTTATCTCCATACTCTCCCATCAGCCATGGAGTGACAGACAAACTGCATTAGAAAAGAAGCCAAGCCTGGGAGGCTGGCTCAGAATAATGCTGGGAAGCAGGAAGGAAAGGATAATTTAATAGAGAGAAGGACATGGGGTGGCAAAGGGATGGAAGGATAAGATCACTTGGAGAATGCATGGATTGCAAGAACTGAAGTAATGCAAGAAAAAGCAGAATAGCCTGGCGTGGTGATGCACACCTGTAATCCCAGCCATCAGGGGACAGAGGCGGGCAGTTCTCTGTGAAATCAAGGTGAGCTTGGTCTATCTTCATAGGAAGGAGACACAGGGAGAAACAGACGATAACTTTGTAACTATCACTCATCCAACTTTTGTAAGGCATTGTGAATATAGTTTATTTGGAAGGAACCATTACTCTCCCCTGGGTACCACTGGGCTGGACTAATCAGATGTCATTTCTGCACAGAGGAGTCAAGCATCTACTAAGCTTCAGATGCATTCCTGCACAGAGGAGTCAGCAGCTACTAAGCTTCAGCCTTCTGGAATATCTTCAGTCTTCTCTTCTCTAAGTCTGATTCTACAGTTTCATTTCCTACTCATTAGCAATACACATTTTTAAACAAATTTGATATTTGGCTAGGCAAAATATAGAAACTATCAGTAACCTAAAACCAAAACTCCATAGCTGAGTTGGAGGAGACCAAGCTCCTAATTTTTGAGAGTTTTGAAGGGTATGTTATGGAAATTTTGGCTTTTCTTCAATGGCAGTAAAGAACTTGATAAAGATATTTACATGAATGCAGTGTTTTAGTAGCTCACCCAAATGTGCGGCCATCATGACCTGCCAGGCTTGTCAGCATCTGGAATTCCCCACAGAAGGAAATTTGTTAAACAAGCAGCTTTCAGAAAGGGGAAAAAGAATAGCTGATAGTCTTTGTTTCTTTTAAAGGAATGACTTAGGTTTGTTCATTAACAAATGAATTTAGTTCACAGCACTGTCTGTACTTTTCCCTTTCTTAAATGGAAGATAAAAAATAGTTGTTCTAGTTAGCTCTCTGTTGCTGTGATAAAGCGCTGATCGAAAGCAACTTTGGGGAGGAAATGGTTTATTTGGCGTACAGATTCCAGTCCATCAATTGAGGGAATCCAATGCGAGAACTCAAGGCAGGAACCCAGAGGCAGGAACTGATGTTGAAACCACAGAGAAACACTACTTACTGGCTTATTCCAAGCCTCATGTTTAGCTACATATCTTATACAGGCCAGGCCCACCTTCCCAGGGATGGCATCACGTACCGTGGACTAGACCCTTCTGAATCAGTTATCAATCAAGAAAGTGCCCTGAAGACATGTCTATATATCAATGTGATAGAAGAAATTCCTCAATTGAGGGTCCCTCATCCTGGGTGTGTCAAGTTGACAAACCAAGTTTAGCCATCACAAAAATCATTACTTGGATTAGATGTTTGCAGATATACAATAGGAATGTGTATAATTTGTTTCTGGCTTTTCGTGTGCCCTTGCATGTTCTGTGCTTGGATATTAAGACTAAATTCCTCTAGAATTAGTTAAGTGAGAATAAACTTGTTCATTTAAAAAGCATGTGTCTAATAAGATTTATCTGGCCGCCTTAACAAAGAAATTATTTTCATGTGTATTAAAGGGGAGAAAGAGTTGTCATATGTTTGACTTTTGAATTAATTTACTCATTCATTGATCATTTATGAAGGTAATTTAATGCAAAGTGTGATGCTAGGCACATTTTACAATGACTCATTCTATCAAGAGTTCACAAACATTCAGTGAGTAGCAAAACAATTTATGTACTGTGTATTCTTTTGCAATTAATCTATTCCCAGATTAGTATTTTTGTATAAAGCCTCTTCAACCCCTTGAAAATGCCAATATTCCATTGATTTGGTGAACCCAAGTCACGTGTGAGCGTCTGAGTGTAGGGGCTCATGTGCATCTCGCTGGTTTTTTTGGGTGTAAGTTGGAAGGTCAAAGATAAAAATGAGCACTGGGTGCCCTTATGACTTTATTAGCTATTGTACTCTGAACACAACAAGCCTACATGTTTTGAAATCTACAGTTTCCTGAGGCATTTCTACACACAATTTTGACGTAGCGTGGAATATTTGATCAACTGTCACCCAAGGCAATTTGAAGGAAATGCAGCAAGTGAAGGTCTACTTTGAACCTTGAAAATGCAAGTTCTTTTCTTTCTGCTATGATGAAGAACAACCGGCCTCTCCCTTCTAGACAAGATCTATGGAATGTGGAGGATGAAATTCCGAGCTCTGCATCACTAAGATTTCTGGACATTGTCACAGAGCCCCTGAGACATGTTTGCAGCACTTTACAGCTTGCCAGAAGATAACCTTAGAGAGAACTGTAATTTTATGACCATGGACATGGCACCTGATGCGATCTCCAGGATAAAAATGAATTTGGAAAGCTACAAGGACTGTGTTAGCAAAGCAATAGTGAGTAAGTGGCCCTCCGGAAATCCTCACGCTATGATACTTTGACAGCTGTAGCTGGGTGACTTTGAGGAAGACACTTAATCTTACTCTTTAAGCCATTTTGTGTTGAAACAGAGCTAAGACTACCTGCTTCCTAAGAGTACCTGATTTACTTATAAACGTAAAATGAAATTTCTAGCATATACTAGAAGTTGAATAGATGCTCTGTCCTGTCCACTCTTGTTACCGCCTTATATGATTTACTCCCAAGAGACGCGAAGGCCTTTCCAAAAATGCCATTTATTTTACCAAAAGTAGAAATGAAAACGTTTTCAAGTGCTGAAGATCTACTTTATCCCAGTCCCCTAAGGTATCACCTCTGCATTGCACATTATGTAAAATTAATTTTATCTCTGTTTTGCAGATGAAGAAATCAGGACCCACAGAGGTTAAACAACACAACCAATGATGTGGTAGTAAGCAAGGCTGCAAGTGATTCTAGGTCTGATTCCAAACACTTTATTCTTTCTATTTCTTGATACATGTTCATCAAGAGATTTTAATTAAGGGACTACACATAGTGTAGACACTGGAAAGGTGGCTCAGTGGATAAGAGCACCTGCTGCATAAGATGAGAGACTGAGTTTGTATCCTGGTGCTCATGTGAAAACCTGAGCATGGTTATTGTCACCTATAATCTCCAAGTGCTGTTGTGGGCCAGAGACAGGAGGATCCCTAGGGCTTGGTGACAACCAGCCTAACTCTAGGTCCAGTGAGAGAATTTGTTCAAAGGAATAAGGAGGAGAGCAACAGGGCAGAACACTCAACATCCTTCCCTGACCTCCACATACATGTGCATGTACGCACAAGTGCATACACCACACATATCACACTCACACCTGTTCATACACACACACAGAGCACATACAACATTAAAAATGCTTAGGCATGGGTCAGGCATGGTGGTATATGCCTTTAATCCTAGCATTTCTGAGGCAGAGGCAGGCAGTCCTGTGTGACACTAAAGCCAGCCTGGTATACATAGGGAGTTCCAGGCCAGTTGGGGCTACAGACCCTATCTCAAACAAACAAACAAACAAACAAAATGCATAAGTATTAGAGGTGTCTTAATACTATCTGGGCACTCTTTCTTATACAACTGATATGTGTTAATCATAATTTTTCCCTGACATTTTAAAATTCCTTGGTTGAAAAATGACTTAAGATAGATATTTACAAATATTTGTTTGATTTTTAAAAAAGATTTCTTCATGATACTTCGTTTGCAAATATTCATTCACCAGCCTACAAGTGCAGATTCCTGCAGAGCTTTCTGGTCAGATGGGAGCAGGCAGCTGGAGGGATTGAAGGGAGTATTTATACCTTAATTCCCCGGGTTGGAGTGTTAACCCAGAAAGATCTCATATGAATATCTCTTGGCTTCAGGGCGCAGTCGTACCAGGCATTCTCAGTTAATTTCACCACTTGATAAAGAGTCTGGAATGTTTTATCCCAGGTCCTTCCACAGGGATTTGCCCTCTGCTTCCTCCTCAGTGTTCGTAGGCTTGATATGTTCTTATCAGTGATTACATGGTGCTTAATGCTCTTGTCAGTAATTGTATATGTGAATGTACTTAGGATGCCTACCTGCACTGAAGGTGAAAGCCGGAGGTTTATTTTCTCAAGTGATGACTCTAAAGAACTACTTTTCCATCCTGGACTCTCTGTGTGGATCAGTAAATAGGAAAGGTGCTACTTTTCTTCCTCAGCCCCGTTTCTCTGTGCTTGGTGAAGGACTGTCTCAGGCTAAGTGGGTACACTCGGCAATCACAGACCTAAGCATCTTGAGGCCATTTCCCTTACCCCAAAATTTCTTGTTGTTGTTGCTCTGTATGATGAATGTCAATCCAATTTCACTGGAAAAGCAGATATATTCTTAGTATTTTGGTTTTGACTACTCTGTAGAATGTTGGAAGCTTACAGGAGACGAAGAGACAAAAAACATTGTTTGTTTATAACTTCAATCATGTTGATAACACTTTTCCCATGAGTAACATTAAAATATTTCTCCAAAGCCTTCACTATGATGTATATCTTTTACCATTAGGCATTCTAAGATATGTGTTAACGTCTTCCAAGAATCATGCCAATAGAGAGATCATTTTTGCTTGAAGATACAGCTCTCCCATGGTCACCCATGAGTACTTACTTAGGGTGATAAATTCAAGATTAGGAATAAATGCTTTCTCTTTGCTTTTTCTAAGAAGAGAACATGAATTTTATTCTTGAATATCCAAGACATGCATATAGAATCCAATCAATCCATTCAATCTGATGGATAATAATGTCATAAATCAAAGGAAAAGATGAAATGAATGATGACACTGTTAAGTATATTAGGGAAACTGATGCAATAAGTTAATGAATGAGGCACAGTGAGAAATGTGACAGGGATCCATTAGTACATCAGAGAAATCAGGGAGACCCTACTCATGCAAATAGTTATACTGCTTTTGTTTAGCAATGATAATTGTGTCAACACCAACATGGTGATACCTTTCCTGTAGTCCGAACATCTAGAGGTAGAGGCATGGGGATCAGGAACTCAAGGCCAACCTTGCCTACATAGTGATTTTGGGGCCAGCCTAGTGTAAATGAGACCCTGACTCAAAAGAAAAAAGATAAATAAAAATAAATATGTAAAAATTAAAAACCCCACAATCAACATGAACATGTGCTGTGTGCTAAGATCTAAAGTTTGGGATGGTTTCTTCTTGAACACATAAAATTTAATTCTTTGAAAATTATTGACAAAGTTGAGACATTAGTTGTTTTATCTTTTTTTGAGTTGGTTTAGGTGCTCTTTAGATCCAAATGAGTTAGGCTATTTTTAAAAACCCACCACACATGAATATGTTGCACTTAAAAATTAGAACATTAAAGGGTAAGCCAGAGTCTCCTGAAACCCAGGGGTAGCTGCCATCCTGAGTTTGATGTATATTCTTCTAATCCCCTTTGTTCCCTAATCCCATTGATTATGTGTTGTGCCTTTTTGACTAAAAGTGCAAGTATGATTGTGGTAATATCATTGATTTTCAGGTGTGGCTCACAGAATTGGTCTCATTACTTTAAAGTCACATCTTGTATAATTCATTTTTGTAATTCTGTTTAGTATTTCCCCAGGCCTTCCAATACTTAAAAAGAAACACACAACAGGGGAATAACTCCTGAGGCAGCACTTGGATGGCAGGAATTCTACAATCACTTATTAAATTGGCCTCCTAAATCCTGAGCGGATTTAGTAAAATGGAATTTCAAAGAACTTCACAATGTACTGAATACCATTTTACTTAAAAGAAAACTGGAGTTCAGAAAATTAGATCTACTGGGGCTCCTATGGGAAGCCTCCTTTCTCCTCCACCTCACCTCACCTCCCCCTTCTCTTAATATCCTTCAGAGAAAGGGGGAAGAAGAGTATACGCGGAGCTAAAGAAATCATCTAAACCTTTGTTCTTGGTTACCTGACTTGAGCCACTTGACTCTTTTGTGACTGACATGGCTGGCCAGAGAGTTATTATTAGGATTTATAAGCAGTCCCATGATAGACTTATATTTTTTTAAGTGTTTATAACTGTCATAAAAATTTAGTGTGGCATGCAAGGTCTCAACCTGGCAGTAAATTTTGTAATAATATCTCTCCATATTGTAAGGCTTTTTTTGCCCGTCTTGAAGGGTTTGGGTGAAGGGTAGAATGGGACAAGGGTATAGTACTAGGGAAAATCTGACGTTAGGAGAAGGACCTTGTCTTGTTTTATACGCAGTAAGTACCGTGAGAAATTGTGGTAGCTGGCAGAGCAGGTCAGACTAGACCATAGGGTAACTTTTACATTTATAGATGTTTTGCTTGACTAAAACATTTAACTTGTCTGGCCCAAAACTCCTTATTTTAATAGTGTAGATATTAATAGTAACCACTGGGGCTAGACAAATGGGTCAGTGGTTAAGAGCACTGATTGCTCTTCTAGAGGACCCAGATGACGTTCCCCAGAACCCACACAGCAACTAACAACAATCCTTAACTCCAGTTCCAGGGGATCCAATGTCCTGTTTTGGGCTTTGTAAGTTTACACATAGGTAGATCATTTACAGACATTCAGTCAAAACACTCATACACATAAAATAAAATCTAATTAAGTAATTAATAATATCAACTGTATATGGCTTTTGGAGGATTGAGTCAATATATGGGAAACAATTAGAAGAGTGCTTAGTGCATAAAAAGCATGTGTTTTTTATTGAACTATTTTCTTAAGAGCGATGACTAAATTCTGTAAATTTCTTGTCTATACAATCTCACTGATAATCAGAAGCATGAAAATTAATATGAAATATAATTATTATAGTCATGTGACCATGTATGTTTTTGCTAGACAGAGTCTAGGGATAGAATGCAGAGCTGTTTGAAATAATATATAATACTTACAGATAAGGAGATGAAGATAAATTTTGGGTACCCAGCAGGATAGAGGATGCACACTGGACTGCATGGCAGCCACCTTTGTGAAGAGCATTTCTTTGGTCCTGAGCACCTCCAGATGTCATCTTAGATCTTCCTCCCCACATGCTTATCATTTAGAATTGTGTGTTTGACTCTATAGAAAACTCAAAGCTTCTTCTAAAAACTTTTCCCAAAAAGAAATCAGGTTCGTGGGTGACACAGCAACTTCCTAATAGCCAATAGGGCAGGCTACTCCTGATACAAAGCTGCTCTGGGAGTTCTAGGATTTGAATGATATCTTATTTTCTCAACGTCATTTAAAACTTTTAGTAAGAAATATGGGGGAAAACTGAGTCAGAGTTTGATGCTATTGTTTTCCACATTTGACTGGGACCTGTTTTCCTGCTTTTCTCTCCTAAGCCAGTGTGTGTGTGTGTGTGTGTGTGTGTGTGTGTGTGTGTAGTGTGTGTGTGTGTCTGTGATGTGCTGTTCATTAAGTTATAAAAGGTAACTTCACTTTACAGTGCAATTAGCCACTGGGAGAAAAGATAACTGAATACCTATTATGGCTTAGACTTGCATTGAGAGCATTGCATGTTGAGTCTTCAATGCTCACAGCAGTTTAAAGAGAGATAGGTATTATTCCCGCATACACGAAGAACAGGCAAGGCTCAGATAAGTCGAATTTGCAGAACTTGCAAGAAATACAACCTAGATTCAAGCTTAGGCCTGATTCCAAGGCCTCCTCCTCACAAAGAACTCATTTCTGAGGCCCGAACAGGCGTTACGAGTTTTCAAGCTGCTCAGTCATAGAAATAGCCATTGAAAACAAGTAGAAGTACCTAGAACTAGTTTCCGACTCTCCTTTCGTCTATCTCTTACCTTCGTTCTTCTCGGTCTTTTTCCACCTCATTCCCACCCTGCTATTTCTGTCCTAAACTCACCAGACCCAAATTCAACATTCATTCAGAACTTGATATGTCTGTGTTCCACTCACCGCTGCTGTGCTTGACAACACACATTGGTCTTCAGTGTAGAAAAGTTTATACTAAATACATTGATCTCAAGTAGCAGTGATGTATTTTTGGCCCTCCCACCCAGCCCACTCCATGGCTTCCGAACTCCACCAGGACATTTTAACACTGAGCATGCCTGTACAAATTGAAAGCTGACACAAAACAGAGGCAGCACCTTGTTTATGCCATCTCCCATAAACAATCTCAGCAGTAATCAGCCTGGTACCATCTCTTCTTTTTTCTTTCTGCACCAATGACAAGCTCTTATTTAAAACTGTTTGAGGTTGAAGACTGTCAACTTCCACACTTAACTCATGTTTAGCATTTCTTTACATTTCCATTTTCCCCCGTTGTAGATTTGTGGACAGTCTTCAAGCCTGGTAGATTCCAGGTATGTTTGTAGACAGGATTTGGTGGTTTCACGTGGCATCGGCCTCACTTTCCGTACTGGAGCCTTCAGTGAGCTGTCCTGAATTATAGGGCAAATGTAGTACACTTCATGGCAAAATCCATGAGCTCAAGTTCCTGTTTTGGTGGTTGAAGAAATGGTTCAGTCAGTAAAGTGCTTTTTGTGTAATTATGAAGATCTGAATTCAATACCCAGAGTCCATGTAAGCAAAGCCCACTGTGATGGTGCATGCCTGTAATCATAGTCTTAGGGAGGTAGAGATAGGCAGACCCCAGGGGTTCACTGGCCAGCTAGCCTAGCCTAATTGGTGAGTTCCAGGACAGTGAGAAACTGTTTCTAAAACCAAGTTGGATGGTGCCTGAGGAAGAATACCGGAGGTCACCCTCTAGTTTCCACACATGTCATATGCATAGGCATGTGTGTTAATACACACTCACGTACATACTCGAAATTCTTGTTCTATTATTTGTTAAAGTGGTATAGCTGGAAGATGTTTAAACCTTTATGAGCCTCAGTTTCCTCCTCTATAAAATACCAATAACAATGGTACCCTAACTCATGGAGTTTGTGAGAAAATTCAGTGAGACAATTCACCTAAATTCCTTTGTATAGGATGTTGAACATAATCACCTATCACTATTACAGCTGTAAAAACTTCCTTTAAAGATTTATTTTACTTTTCAATTATGAATATGTGTGTATGTATGGGTACATATACATTTGTGAGAGCAGGTGCCCCCAGTGACCAGAAGTGGGCATCAGATCTCCTGGAGCTGGAGACACAGGCAGTTATGACATAGGTGCTGGGAACTGAACTTGTTACATGCTCCTAACTGCTGAGTCATTTTGGGCTGTGGACCTGTGACGTCCCTGATGTCAGAACGTAGAAGAATAATAAACATCATGGGAAATAAAGATGGTGATGGTGAAAAGGGATTGGCCTATCTGTCTCATCATCTACTTCTATTCCTTGAAGAAACTTACAAAACTCATGTATGTTCTGGACAGAATCAATTTGGTTAATAGCCATTTAGTTGTGCTTACAAGTAACTGTTTAGTGTATATTATGTCCCCATCACCTATTTATGAGAGAAATTAGTCTTGAAAGGTAAAAGTCCCAGAATGCTATCTCGGGACTGGAGAGATGGTTTAGTGATTAAGAGCAGAGGACCCAGGTTCAATTCCAGCATCCAATCGTGGTTTACAACTATTCATAACTCTAGTTCCAGGGGAATCCAATGCCCTCTTCTGACCTCCATGGGCATTGCATGACACACGTGCACTTACAGACATGCAGACAATACACTCATACACATAAAATAAATTTTAAAAATTTAATTAATACTATCTCAATTGCATTCGGTAAGTAAAAGGTCTTTTTAATCAGATTACAAACAGAATTCTTTTTAGAAGTCTGAAGGCAGTTTATGGTCAGCTCAGTAATACCAAAGTGAGTTTTACTAGTAGGCATAACTCAGATCAAATAAATGTGACATAAACAACAGTGCGTAGTGTGTTGTTATGAAGATTATAATGTTGGGAACAACCATTATAACTTACAATATATTACTGCCTGAACTCAGACAGATTTTTGTGCATTTTGTTCACTCCTGAATCCTCAGGCCCTGACCCTAAAAAAGAGTTCAAAGATGGTCCCCAGACTAAAGGACGAATGGAACAACCACTCATCAAACAAGTTTGATTTTGAAACAATGGGATTTTCACAGGTAGATGTCCACTTAGATAAATACATACATAGTTTTATAGCTCAGAAGAGAAGGTTAAACTAGTGGTTTTTCTGATATCTTCAGAGTATATAGAATCAATCAGGTAGAGTATTAAAAGTTAGAAGGAGAAAGATATGAGAGAAAACCTCAAGCTTATCATTTAGGACAGAAGTTTTCCAACTTGGAAATGCAGACAGAGCCATTACATAGGACAATCCATTGAGTTATCAGAGGGTAGGATGACTTTTATATTCTCCATGTTTATATTAATAGTAAGGATGAGATTCGTCTTTACCAAGGTTGAATGAACATATTAAAATTGTTCTTATTCTATTTTAGAGGAATGGCTAAATGCCCTTGAAGAAGGGTAATAGTTAAATAAAGCAAAGTGGTCAATGGACTTGCCTTTAACTCATTGACTCATGTTTGGCATATTGTGATATGTGTTAGCTTATGTATGGCCAGTGGCATCAATGTATAGATTATGCCATCTGGTTTTAACTAAACTAACTCTCTCAAAGTGAGCAAGTAGCTCAATGTTTTTTTCTCACCAATAATACTGTTGGAGTCTCAGGAAAAGAAACCAGGAAACTATGGGAAAAACCTAGAGTGGATACCTTCTCTTATACAGTCAACTTTTAGACTGTGAATTAAAACAATGAAGATTTATCTAGATCTTCCAATATTCGCTCATAATTTTAACCAATCAAGAAAAATTAAATATAAATGTATCATTTGCTATCGTAATAATAAACTCCAAATTGAAAATAGGCCTTATGTTATTAGCTAATGATCTCTTAAAGGGTTGTTTTCTTCATGACTGCCTTATTTCTATGACTCTGTTTTGTGAATATATGCACACTGTATTCAAAAAGTATGGATGGCTACAGTCAATCAAAAAGTATGCATGTAGAATATGATGGCATTTGGTATTTTGAAATTTTTCTGTATAGGAGTGAATTATTGACAGTATTTGGAGAGTATTGAGTTAAGGGGTGGAAGATATTTTGAGAACGGCTAAGAAAAGTCAGAAGGGATTGCCACTGGTTACATCTTTTGCTGTACTAGCTGAGAAAGTGGTACCCTGTCTTTCTCTGAGAAATGCATCTGCATAAAGAAAGCCCCAGTCTCCTCATCACACTATTGATTGCATTATTGAAATTTAATCTCTGAGCCATAACAGGGTACAGAGGCAAGAGAAGAAAGCTCAGCAATGTGATGGTTGTATTAAACGTTGGAGAGCCTTCGTGCCAGAAATTAAAAGTGCAATCATTGTTCCTAGTTTCACAGACCATTAAGCAAACAACCTGTTTCTATTTGGACTATATTATTTGATTCAGGTAACATAAAAGACTTTCATAACAAGAAATCCATGAAGAAAAGTTGACTTATCCCATATTTGTCAATATGCCTCTACTTAATCATGCACATGTTCATATGACTAATATAGCTATATATTTCAAGCTGTGACATTTATGTCAGAATATTGGCCATCCTTATCATTCATGAATCCCCCCTTCTACCCAGCTGTTGGTCCTGAGTGATCAGAGAGCATTGTCTCCACTGGAATCTTAGTTAAAGGTTTATGGGGATACATTCAAAATGGGGCCTGTAATATAAAGTCCATTTACTCTCAATGCCTGAATTGCTCTTGCATATTGTGATTCCCAGGGTGTCAAGAGCTAAGGGAAAATAGTAACAGCACATTCCATATAACCAAACACCAGACTTCCTGTGGTTCTGCTGCTTATGTGTATGTAATGCTGTCTAAAAGTTAGATGGCTGTGAAATGACCATAACATTTAAAGAATATGGATGAGATATGTCATTTAAAGATAAGAGCATTCATCTCATATTCATTTCTATACTTTTAGAAAAAAGTAGGGCAGACAATTAGATATAAAAATGAGTAAGATTTGCCTGGTGTATGGCATATTAAAAGTAAATTTTGGCATTTAAGTTTTTTGTTGGATTAGCAAAAGATAAGTAAATTCCATCATGGAAAAGAACATTCCTGATGGAACTGCTTCTTTTTAGGGGAGGTGAGGCTAAGAAGCTGGGTAATGCTAACACAAAGTATCAGCGTAGGAATATTGAGAAACTACCTATTCTGTTCTTTCTAATAACTACTATCAGTAGCATATACAAGTAGTCACAGGAAACAGAAGTATCATAGGAATTCAGATATTTATCTAACCATAAATCCTTAACTTGCTGCCCAGTTGGCCTAAGAAATTGAGGTAAGTAGTCTTTTAAAATAAGGGACAAATAGTATATGTACAATTTTTTTTCTTGACTTCTCTGAGGATCCAAGTTCACCTTTAGGCAGGGCCAACAGTGAGCACCAAGGATCTGGAGCAATCATTCTGGAAGGACTCACAACTAAATGTATTTATTTTTACCAAAAGGAAGAAAAACACCTTGTTGGATTCAAACCACTTTAAAGATATTAATAAGATCAGATGGCAGCACAAGAGAGGAAGGAAACCAGCAATCTTCTACTTTGAAAAGGGTTTGGGAAGCAATGTGAAAGGGATGCTTACAGCTCATCCAAAGTTTACCCATAACAAGGCCCCCAGTAGAGTGACATTGGGGACATCAAAGGCCTCTTTTGTTCATTTGCACAGAAGCTCATTATGTAGGTATCTGGGGGTAGTTTTGTGAGGCTGTGAGAAAATTCGTCTTTAGTACAAATCAATTGTACTCAACTAGCAATCAATTTGATCTTCAGTCCCTCTTTGTAGAGGAAACTGGCTGGGATCCTCCTTGTGTTTAAATACGCATTGTTTTCCTCCTTACCTTCCTCACTCTTCTGTGTCCTTCCCAACAAGCCCTATGCAGCAAGCATATTTAGAACCAAACCACCCATACTGGGTACTCTTCAGCCTTTCCTGAGTCATGAGTCCCAGATTCAACCCCAGCTTCTGGACCCCTGTAGCTACTCTACTGTTTTAAAACCAGACTTCGCATCTGGACATCTCTGGGTCCTCCTTTTCCATCTTCTGTTCTCCTAGGTAAAAGGAATTGTGTATAAGGGTTTCAGTTCTTCTCTCTCTTTAACATCTTTCATGTGTATGTCATGTGCATGTATGTGTCTGCATGTTGGCATGTGTGGTGGCACATACATGAAGGAACATGTGCATGTGTGTGGGCATGCTTGGAGAGACCCAAAGTTGATTTTGGGAATCATCCTGAATCGCCCTTCCATCTTATTCATTGAGGCAGGGCCTCTAAATCAAACCCAGAGTTCATCAGTGTAGCTGGTGTGTGTAGACAGCTTTCTCTAGGGATCCTGTCTCCATCCTCCATGGGTAGGATTACAAGTGGACTGCCATACCCAGCCTACATTTATGTGGATTCTCATGGATCCAAACTCAGGTCCTCATACTTGTGCAACAAGTGCTTTAACCACTGAGCCATAACCCAATCTTTCAATGACTTCTTCTATAGCTCTCGTGATTCTGTACCTTACAGTTTCATTTCCTGAGCTTACCTTATTTGATCTCTCATTGAGATAGTTTTAGTTAGAGAAGACTCTTTTTTTCTGACAGGTCTCCCTAGTCCCAACCTGCCTGGAAGTCACAATATGAACCAGGGTGGCCTCAGTCTCTTAGAGATCTACCTTCCTCTGCCTACTGAGGACTGGGATTAAAGGCTCAAGCCACCACACCCTGCGAGAAGCCTCTTTCTTACACGAATGTTTTATGAACCAGTTCTTTACTTACACTTCAAAAGTGATACCAAACTTTCCTCTTGGTCATTACCTAAGCTCCACATTGGAACACTCTGTAGCATTTGACTTAAGAACCACAGGCATTGGTTTAAGCATGTTTAGAATACTGGTTTTCAGAGATATATACAGCAGGAAATTTTTCTTAACTCAACACCTAAGATATTGCCTCTGGTTTGTTGAAAATGGGACAATTTGTGCAATTTATATTTATGGATGTCTTTTCTAGAATTCAATTATCATGAAGTAGATGGGCAGAGGAAGGGTCAACAGGGCTTGAATATGGATGGCTAAGAATAAAACAAGAAATGCAAGCAAAAGCTGCCACCATTTTGAGTACAAAATAGCTAATAGAGGTGGGCCCAGTTTCAGCTCCTGCCCCTCTGTACCCTGCCTCTAAATTGTCACTCCCTGTCTGTGTTCTTAAAATGGCAGCACCAATAACCAAGGCTAGTCTGAGCAAGTCCTTCCCCATAGCAGCCTGAATATTCCAAATGCCACCATCAAAGAGAGAAAAGAAAGGCCACAAAATAAGGTTGGCAGAGAATGTTGCTAGCAACTATGCTCAAGGTAGAGAAGATGTGTTGGTCTGGCTAGGGAGAGTTTTTGATGATATGTATAGCAGTTCCTGGACTTCATAGTAAAGAACACACTTCTCTGGGAATCCAAACAGAACCTAATTATGAGTGAAGTGCAGTCACTTTCCCACTGACTCGGTCCCATTCTTGACAACAACTCTCTCTTGCTGTCCATTAGGACTTTTGGAAGCCAGCTGTATAATAAGGGGTTTGTGAGTTCCAAAAATTATAAGATACTCGCATGTCTGCCCTTCCATCTTCCTGTAACAATGCATTTTACTGTTGGGAGAAAGTAGGAGTAAATCCACTTGAAACTTAAGTGGTGAAAGCTTTTAGTGATTTTTGTGGTTATATGTGAATGGACATTTGGCAAATTCCGTTCCTGAAATACTTTTGGTGGGGTAGGAAGGGCTGTTCCCTGCTTCTCTCCTCCCTCTCACCCTCTGTTCAGCTCTCATCTCTATTGGCCACATTCCTTCTCCTATCTAACCTCCACCTTCGCCCTCTGAAGAGCAAAGGACAGAGAGGGGATGGATGTCCTTTGACAAAGACACTTGGCCTTTCCCAGATAAGTGTCCAACCAACAAAAGGACAGGTGCCTACTCACGTTCCCTATTTGTATCCAGAAGGCTGTGTTTCCAAAGTGTCCCAAATGAGAACCTGAATAAGGAAGTTTGCTAATATCTAACAGTCCACATCTAATCTGGCCAACCTTAAAGCATTTGGGATTAGGATGCCAAGAAATCACAAACTGGAGCTGGAGAGATGACTCAGCAGTTAAGAGCATTGGCTGCACTTGTAGAGGACCCTAGCTCAGTTCCCAGCACTGACATGGCAGCTAACAACTGCCAGTAACTCCAGTTCCAGAGGACTTGATGCCCTCTTCTGACCTCCACAGACATTGCATGACATGGATGCAGGCAATACATTCATACACATAAAGTAAAAACAATAAATAAAAAAATAAATCACAAATTGAGGCTATTATGTATTATCTTCGGCTTGTCTCTACCCCTAGTCAGAGCAAGGTGGTCTGTATAATAGAAAGCTAAGACAGCCATGTTCCTGCAACAAGACCAATAGTCCTCAGTTCAGCCTGAAACTTTAAAAGTACTAGGTATGTTCTGTAATTCGTAGAATCACTTACTTCTTAGAGTTTGCAGCAGTACCTGGCCCTAAAGAGTTTAAAAGAAGATTCTGTTCGTCTATGTGTTTTCTGATATTTATACACTAAAATGTATTCCCTCTGTCTTACAATTCTACTAGAAGTGATGCGATCACGATAGAGATAACAGTGATGATGGTGGTGGTGGTGGCAGTGATAATGATGGTGATGTTAGTGCTGGTGGTAATGATAGTAATGTAGAAGTGATAGAGGTGCTGGTGCTGGTGCTGGTATGGTGGTGCTGGTGGTCATAGCAGTGATGGTGGTGGAGGTGGTGATAGTAATGATGGTGGTGGTGATAGCAGTAGTGATGGTAGTAGTGGTAGTGATAGTTATGGTGGAGGCAGTGATAGTAATGGTAGTGGTGGTGGTGGTAGTACTGGTGGTGGTGACAGTAGTGATGGTAGTGGTGATGGTGGTTATGGTGGTGGTGGTAGTTAGTGGTAGTGGTGGTGGTGGTGGTGATAGTAATGGTGGTATTGGTGATGGTGGTAGCTGATGTGTGGCAGAAGCATGCATGTATATATGTGAATATCTATTAAAAACTTTTTCTTCACCTAGGAAGTTCTTGGCAGGAATTTTAAATGGGAGGGTTATAAACTAATAAATGTACTTCGAACAGTGCCAGCTTTACAGTCGAGAGAGGGCAGAACATGGCGCTATTAAGGATAACAAGAAGAAGAATCCTCTGATGGGAACTCTAATAAATGTAGTAGCATGCTGTAATAAAGAGCACTAGAAAATGGATGAGGTCTAACAAAATTATTCATAAAGAGAAATGGAAAAGGATGTCATGCTGAGTGGTTACATGCAGTTATATAGACACTAACAAGGTTATCACTCGAAGCTGAGTGCTAGTACGTTCACATATGTTTTCTAACTAGCACAAAGAGAGACTGTTTTTATCTGTAAGAACGGGAGAGCCTGCAGTTAAAGGTGTGCTAAATCTTGCTACTGATTTTTAATAATTCAGAGCCAAATAGCAATAATGGTTCATGTAGGGTCGGTTTAATGAACAAAGCAACCTCACTTCAGGTTGTTCGATGGAAGGCTCTCTGCCGAGTTGCTAACTGGTATACTTTACAGTTATCTCCAGGGTTCTTTTTGATATGATATTATCCTCTACACATACTGTGCTTTCTATACACCAAAATGTAATGTGAAGACACGAGCTAGGATGAAAACACTGAAAGAATGTTCAAATGAGCCCATGAGCTCTTGTTCTGACACTGCAGTGGTACTAGAAAATCAGGCAGCTGCCCTGCTCTCATGCTCTCAAACTTCTCTAGGACTCACACTCATTCAGAGAGCTTGTTAAGAAATTGGTGAGCATCCTTGAAGCTAACGAGAGAAATTCACGCACACAGCTTCCATTATACCATACTGATCACCAGCGCATGGCAAGTGATTTAAGGGTTGTAAAACACACAGATAGACTGATTTATAACCGATTCAATGAATGCGCTGATAAGCAGTCATGTTACTGACATGCCGGACCCTCCGTTTCTGTGAATTTTCTTTTAATGATAAATTTAAATGCTGCTATTACGACACCAGGGAGTTTTAACTTTAACTCGTGGAAAGGAATTCTAACTTGGAGATTTGGAGCATTTGAGCTTTTGTTGTTGTTGTTAAGACTCAAATCATGTCAAGACGTGGCTACAAGTACCAGTGGCCAAGACTCAAGTCAATAAAAATATTTTTCCTACTGGAATTGACCATGGAGATTTTGTTTTTAGATTCAATTTTAATTGAAACTCAGAGTCAGTTCTGCATGACAGGAGGCCAGATTGTCCACAAACATCTGAAATCTTTGCTGAATTTTACAGCTTTGACCATGTAACCTTCTACACTGAGCACATGGAACGAAAGCATGTCTCAAGTTTGTTCCTTCTCCAGAGGCTTTACATGATATTTGGTGTGCTGCTCAGCAGTACTAAAGATAAACTGAAAGATATATGTATTGTTCAGTGATCTCACTTTTAAAATATTTCTTTTCCTTTCTCTGTTCTTCTCCAGCAACTCAAAATTCACAAGCATTTTGCATAGATGTAGAAGGCACAGATTTGGGAGCTCGGGCTCCCTCTGACCTCTCCTCTACAGACCTATGTACTGAGAGGACTGCCTGGCAGAAATGCCACCAGATGTCACAAAGTGCCAAGCAATGTTCAGTTACCCTCTACTTCAACTATAAGTGAAGTTTAGGCCAGTGCCACTTGCCCTGAATTTATTCCATAAAGCTACCAGCTTGGAGCAGGCAGAATTTTTGCTCATGGGTTATGAATGCTATGCTTGTATGTGTTGATTCTTCAAACTAACTCTCACTTACCCAGGGAATGAGTGTTGGGGTTCTTAAAGAGTTTTCGTTCTGAATGCAGACTGGAGGCAAAGCACTTGTGAGGGGAAAGAGTGGGTATGGGGGCTGGGCATGGGGTTCCAACTGAGAAACTGAGTGTGTGGTTCTGGAATCCTGCAAACACACTTTCGTCTTCTCTCCAGGAAGAGCCCTGCACAATACATGCTGATGAAGCAGCTCACAAACGTCCTGCCCACAGCTGAGAAGGGTTGAGTTTGTCTCCTAATATCAGTAACTAAAATAATACTATAGAGCTCGAAAATTAACCAATTGCAAGCAAAAACACCTACCTCACCCAATTTGAGTCTCGTAACATTACAGAATACATATTTTTTCAACCCATTTTATTTTATAGGTGAGAAAACCGAGGTCTATAAACAATGAGCTCTGCTACCCAGATCTAAATGGTGGAAGGAGTTAGGACGTGGGTTGAAGGCTTCTCTTTCCATGCCTAAACTTAGAGATAGAACTGCTCTATTTACAACATTTTATTTTATGTATATGTAACATATATGTCTGAAAAATTTTAATTTATAAATTAAATAGTAAGATATTAATAATGACTGTAATATTCTTTAAGAAAGGTTATAGTTTCTCTCTCTCTACATACATACATACACACACATGCACACATACTTAACAACCTTGGACATCCATTGACTCATATAATTGACACCACCAAATGTGAAATCATGAACTGCTGTAGATTCTTTGTCAGATATTAACAAACATGCTTTCTTATTTCCATAGCTATGTTGGAAACAGAAATCCTAAGGATGGGGATACCGGCAGGTGAGGAATCTGGGTGGATTTGTGTGGTGGCGTGAAGCCAGGATGCTTGGGTCCATTTCGAGCCCATGGGAAGCTAGAGTGCAAGTCCTAGGGGAAGAGGCAGGCAGTAAACATTCATAATACAGAAGAAAGGAGAGAAAGGGAGTTTGGATAAGGTCTAAAGACCAACTTCCTCTCTCACAAGTTTGCCTTGGGGAGCAATGCAATGAGAACTGATTATTGCAGGCCTTAATGCTTCCTACGTGAAAGTGAATAAGACTTATTGAGGGGAGACTAATGCAAGCGAGTCTTCCATTTCCAAGCAGTGGTTCAAATTCTACTTTACAGGTTCCTGATTCCTAGTGTTCCTGGATCACACAAGGAAACACTGAGCATGGGGGAACCCTGGGACAAGTTCTCCTGGGAGGAAGATTCTAAAACAATGAGTATTATAGAAAAAAAGAAAGAAGAAGAAAGGGGAGGGGGAGGGATTCCAGAAAATGTTTCAGAGACAGTTTCATTATTACCTGGGTCGGGGGGAGTGCCACCCGTAACTTCAGAGTAACTGTTTATATGGTGGAAAATCAATTTTGAAAAATGTAAGCAGTGGCCACAGCGGAGCCCTTACTACTATTTGAAATAAACCTTCCTCAAGTATGAAATCATTATTTTCTTTATTTTTTATAACATTGGCTTTCATAAGCCATAATAAATACTTTATTTAATTCAACTGCCCCTAACCTGTTTATCGAATCTAACCAGAGTCATAGGCAGGAAATCCTGGCAGTACCACATGGGCATGTGGGGGATCTATATTGCTGGCAGAGGCCATCTTTTCCTGAGACACATGTGGGGTGGAAATCACAAGGATAAAAATGTTCAAAGCACCTGCCACCTCGTTCTCCATGCTGAATGTTCGCCTCCATTGCCAGACACATTTTATCTGTGTGTGTGTGTGTGTGTGTGTGCGTGTGTTACATGTTCAATGTTCATATGAATGTGTGCCTGCATACATGTGGGTGTATACACACATGGGCTTGCATGCTGATGCTTTGGTCAACATTGGATGTCTTCATTATTTTCCTCCTTAAGGTTTGAGACAGGCTCTCTCACTGAACCTTCAGCTCACCAAGTGAGTAGGATGGTCAGCTAAGGACTTCCAGGGATTCTCTGATTCTCACCTTCTCCCAGCAATGGGCTGCCTACAGACTCAAGTCACTGGGTCTAATTTTCACATGAATTTTAGGGGTCCAAACTCAGGTACTCGTGCTTGCAAGGCAGAGGTGTTACTGACTGAGCCGTCTCCCTAACCACTCAGCATCTAGAGTCCTGTATGTATTCTAAGGGCTTGAGAAATCAAATTTTTCCTTCATTACCTTTATACAATTTGGCCTGTGAAAAGTTACTATCTCTTCAAGAATTTTCTGCTTTTAAACTTACTTTCATAAGATTAGAGAGACCCAAAATAGGAACCCAGTCAATACTGTCAGTCTGTAAAGGACAAGCTTGATAGTCCTTTACTATCTGGGTTGACTTTGACAAAGCCCAAGGTTGTGATTTTGTTCCCACGATATATTTTGGCATTGATGGTTAAAAATTAGTTACCTGGCCAGGCATGGTGGCACATGCCTTTAATCCTACCACTCGGGAGGTAGACGCAGGTAGAGCTCTGTGACTTCAAGGCCAGCGTGGTCTGCATAGCTAAGTCTAGGCCAGCCAGGGACACAGGGAGACCCTGTCTCAAAACAAACAAACAAAAAACAAACAAACAAACAAAAGAATTAGTTGCTGTAGTCAATAAGCAAGCGATTTAACATGATGCCAAGAAGTTGGGATTTTTTGTTTAACTGTTAAATCACATATTTTTGAAAATAACTGTGCATATGATAATGATATGGCTTTTTAACCTTCCTTGTTTTGGAGTAGAATGTACACCCAAAGAAGAAACCTGCACTGTGAAAAACTACAGCTCAATGACTTGACAAGGCCAGTGCAGTTTTGACCAGCCCCAAGTTTAAAGAGTGTAAAGGTTAAGTATGAAGGTGTGAAGGCATTCCTTTGCCTATTCATTCACTCTTTCCCAGAGACTTTTCTGTGTTCTACTGTGGGGCAGGAATTGACCTGGGCATACTTACAGCGGAGAAAACAAACAGTAAGCAAATGTGTATATAACATTTCAGGTGGGTGTGTGAAATGAAGAGAAATAGTCAGCTAAGGCACGAATATAGAACAGGCAGCTATATTAGGGAACTTTGCCTTTTTATTTTGGTGCCTGGCAAACAGGATCAATTAATAAATGTGTGTCAAGTAAAGTGACTGATGATAGAATCATATTCATGAGAGAACAAAGCAACACATAAGCAAACAAACAGGAAACAGCAAAAACAATTGAAAAATCATTGGGTTTGTGAGCAACACAGCTGGGCAAATGGTATTTGGTCAGGGCAAAGCACAGAATGTCCATTAAACTTCAGACACTGTCAGGACAGGAAATGTGATTCGTTTTGAGGCACTTCCTTCTCAGACTATTGCATTGAGCTAAGATTTTACAGGTTCAAAAGAACTTTTAACATGGACACTGGAGTATTCATTTTGTACCAAACTGTGCACACATCCATGACTGACTTTCAACTTCTTAAATATTTCCCAATTAATTCAACTTCAATTCATTTACTTAGTCAGTACAAGAAAGGGAGCAAGAATAAAGTACTGCAAAAGGTACAAAGCTCAGTAAACTACATAGCTTTCAGTCTTAACACTGGCATTGCTATATGACCCACTAAATACAGACGAGGGGAACTGACCTCCATAGAGAGGGCAAACAGAGTCTTCCTTCAATCTTGAGGTGCAGAACAATCCAGAATGTATAAACCAAGCTGTGGGATTCCAGAAGAATTACAGGTGTGAGGAGACTATGTAGCCCCTTCACACAGGCTTGACTCAGCTTTAAAAGCAAGATAACATGTAAATGAAACACCTCAAGGACCAATTTCATAGGAAAATTATAATTTCCAATGTCCTACTTTTATTTATTGATTTACTTACTTATTTAGCTTAAGGTACCTAAGAATATAGCCTTTAATGACTCTGAGATAGAAAGAAGAGGAGAACAGAGAGCGATGAAAAGGGGAAGAAGGTAAGGGGAAGGCAGGAGGGGGGGGAGGTATAAGACCCTTGAAATTGACATTTTGAAGAGATTAGCCAAAAAACACACAACAGAAGAATCTATACAGATCCCACACGGCCTTTCATTGTAGAGTTAACATGCATAATATATTATATATAATCTTAAGGTTACACTATCTTCTCTGTTTTACGTCTTTTTTTGTCCGTTGAAAATTGACATTCCAAGCATTATGCTTTACACATAGCAGTACCTCAGTAACTGTATCCTGAGACATTGATTATGCTCAGTCTACTTCCCACATCTTTTGTAACGACTCCTAATAATCCTCATAATTAAGCTAAATCAATAACAGCACAAGGGTGGAATTCAGCATTTTAAAAACTCAGGCAATCCTTCATTTTGTCAATGAATAAATATTCATTGTGTTTCTGCCAGTCAGCTCACATGTTTAGATAAGGCAGCCATGATCCTTGGAGTATGGATTATAAAATATATCTAAGATGATATTATACATCATCATCTTTACCATCTTCTTTTTCATTGTCATTATGATCCTTACTGCCACCAATTGAGAATGTTCCCAATGCCAAATGCTCCTAGTATTTTCCATGTATCAATTCATTTACTCTTCCTAGCAAGGTTGTAAAATAGGCAATGCTGCTTTCCCAGATCCCTAAGACCCCAAGACATTTTTGAATATAAAAAGTTAATTTCAGTTCAGCACTATGTTGTTATGAATTGTATATGATGGCTAAAATAACACCTAAAAGCAGTTTTTAGCATTCATATAATATACAAAGAGAATTGAGATTTCTCTTTCCCACACACCCCATGCTTTTGAAAACAAAATAGAGAGGTTCTGAAAGTCCTTAAATATTTTTATTTTCAATTTTATCTTTTTTACTTTTCTAACTTTTCAAGGACATAGTCACCAGTGGTAATGGGTTGCAATTGCTTTCTATAAGTGATGTTTGAGAAGTTATTTGTTCAGATAGAGAAGTAATACCGATGCTGTGATGTGATCCGGAGCCTTCCTGAAATGGGGGAAAGGGCATACCAATTGAGACGTAAGCAAAGGAGCGCTCCTTGGGAATTTAAAGCCCTGTTTCATTTTCTGACCTTGCTGCATAGACTTTTCACACCATCCAGGGTTGCCATTGGATAATAACTGTGTCCAACAACCCCAGGGACCCAACCAATTTATCATTGACGCTGCTGGAGAGATTTTTGGTTCCTTGCATCCCAGTCTTGGGCTGTGGGGTCTAGGGAAGCCAAAGGGTTGCTAATTGCCATGTTAAATTCTCCTGGCCTCAGCTCTTCTCTCCCTTGTGTCGCTCAATCTCTCAGTCCAATTGGGGACGTCTGTGGGAATTTATCCGCACGCCGGGAGCTCAAAAAGCATTTACTGCTAGCCTGTGTGTATCAGCAGAGGAGAAAGGTGGTTTCTGTCAGGGTGGCTGTGCTCTGCATTTTATGATGCTGTTTCATAATAGGAGGTTGCAAGCTTCTGCTGACTGTAAGATAAAAGGGGAAGGGATACACAAACTTGTGTTTGGGGAAATGTTTTCTTGAATTTAAGGTTATCTATCAAGATAACAGTTATTACTAATGTCCTTATCTGATGTTGCCTAAATAAAGTCCATTAACTGACTTTACATTGCTGAGCGCAGTTGCTATAACTTTATTATAGCTGTCGATACCCTGCTCAAAATAATAATTCTAACATTGATTTCTACTTCTTCTTTGCTTAAAGACCCCTTGGCATCTGCACTGAATTTCTAGAGTTTAAACTATTTGTGACATTGGGAACAGGCTTTAAAAAGTTATATCAACAGAGTCTCTAGATGCCCATTCTTATGCAATATTTTAGACAATTTAATTATATAAAATACAGAGTAGGTGGCTTGGGGTGAGCTCCTTTACTCCCCTGACTTTCAAGTTTAAAATTTCTTCTAGACAGCACGGGATATATTTTTATCCTTTCCCAAACTCATCCTGTAAACATGGAAAAGCCTATTTAACAACAATTAGTTGAGACACCATCCCTGATGCTACCTGTAAGTCAACCTAAAAACCCACAACACTTTCTACAGCACCCTCACATGTACAATATTATTACAGTTCCTTTACTGATAATACAGATAGAGTAAACTTTCTCAGAAACCGGAGAAACAGTGTTATTTGCATCACCTACCAAAGCGAACATTCATAACTTTCTCCTCTGGGCAGAAGGAGGTTAAGTAGTCAGATGATGTCAGGTGCATTTGAATACTGCATATACTGACTGATATGACAAGGACGGATGAAGTCATTGTAATCTATCCTACAATGAAGGGAGGTCCCAAAGGAGCATGAGTTTGAAGAGCCTGGTGTTGCTCTTGGTGGACCCATTTTGCCTCCTTCTGGCTTTGTAAGCTACTTGTTCTTTCCAAGGCAAAGAATGTGGGCTGTTTTCCACAGTCACTAAATAAAGAATGAGAGAGAGGTTTGTCCTTCCTTCCTGAACCAGCTAGGCTTTGTTTTCTTCCCTCCTCATGTTCCTCCCTTTTCAGGTGAGCTTAAAACTAAAAGTCTTCTCAGAGGCAATCTAATATGGCAGAAAAATGCCAGCATTGGAGTCAGATACCTCAGCTGTGGCACGGTGTCTGGAACTAATGACATAGGAGACCCTGGGCCAATTCTTTGATATTTTGGAAATTCAGATTCCCCATGTGAAAAAGGCAGAAATAAGATTGTCTCTTCTTGCAGAGTCATTTGTGAGTACTTTATGAAACTTCAGGAATAATATACTGCCTATATTTTGGACCAGAAGTGTTCCCAAAGGTTCATGCATTAAAGGCACGATCACCAGCCTGTGGTGCTACTGGAAGGTGGTGAAACTTTTATAATTTGGTACTTAGGAAACAGGTAGTAGGTTATTGGACATATGCCCCTTAAAGGGATATTAGTATTCCAACCCCTTCCCTGCTTTGTCTTTTTGTTCCTGGCTGCCATGAGGTAAACAGCTTTGCTTTTCCATGTGAGCCTAACAACATGCTCTGCCTCACCTTGGGCCCAAAATAACAGGGCCAGCAATGGCAGAGGAGAGGCAAAAAAAGAAATGAGGAAATAAAATAAATCATTGAGACATTACTTTAGACAAGGGGTTCATGGTGGAGTAAAAATATGAATAGACTTTCATGCTTCAATTCATGACCTAGTCTCCATTAAGAGTAAACTCTCTTGGGGGCTGGAGATGGCTCAGCAATTAAGAGTTAAGAGCACTGCTGATCTTGTAGGGAACCCATGTTCAGTTCCCAGCACCCACATGGTGGCTAACAGCCATCTACAACTCCAATTCCAGGGGATCTGATGCCCTCTTCTGGCTTCTGCAAGCATTGCACATACATGATGCACTTATATACATATGCAGACAAAATACTAAAACACATAAACATGTATCCGTATATTTACATACAAATGTACCTCTCATCACTCATCAAAGAAGACTACTTTTGCAAAAGATGGAGACTATTATAAAGTTCCACAACTGGTCGAATGCAGAGAATAAGTGTCTGTGCTATGCCCAGCCCTACTTCACACATTTACAATGTAACCTTTGTACCTAAGGCTCTAGGAAAATACAGCAGAACAGGGGTAAGCAGTTGTTTTTTCATGTCTCCCAGTTAAACTCACGTAACCTTATAGATACTGCCTCAACCAGCCATGAGAAAGACAGAAACCATCTGAACTTACTCAGAAATTGCAGTTCTATGGTTTAAACTTGTCACTTCCCAAAATTCGTTCTTGAAACTTGATGGTCAATATAACAGTGTAGGGACATTAAGAGGTTATTAGACCACTGAGGCTCATTATGCAGAATGTTTTGGGCCAAAAGTCTGGCTCACTCTTCTGTTTTCTGCCACATGAAGACATGGCTTTCCTCTTCAGAGAATGCAGCTGCAAGAAACAATCGTGGAAGCAAAAAGTCCTCTCTAGTCCACCACGCCTGTTGGCACCTTGATCTTGTACTTTTAGTCCCCAACACTGTGAGAGGAAAATTCCTAGTCTTCATAAGTTAGCAATTCTTAGAAAATTTTAAAAATACAATTCTATTTTGTATGTATGTGTGTGTGGAATATGTGTATGTGTGTTATGTCTATGTGCATGTGTATTTGGAAGTCACATATCAATGTCAGGTATCTTCCTCAGACTCTACACCTTATTTTGCAAGTCAGGGTCTCTCACTGGTCTGGAACTCACCAATTTGGCAGACTGGCAGGCCAAGATCTTCAGGAATCTGCATGTCTCTGTTCACCAGGGCTAGAATTACAGACACGAGCTGCTATACTGGGCTTTGTATGTGGGCCTGGAGATCTGAACCCAGGTCCTCCTGTTTACTATCTAAGCTATCTTCCCAGCTGCCAGTCTAGGGATTTTGTTATAGCTGCACAAATGGGCTAAGATATTTAGTCTCCACTCTTCTGGCCTGGGCTTCTCCAAGTTTAACTACTCAGTTCTCTATTTTTTTTTTTACAAAATATGGACTTTAATGAAACAATGCCAGATTTTCTTCAATAATCATAATTATAACAATATAGGAAAGGAGAGCATGGTATCATCACCCTTGAATTAATTCAGTACTAGGATTAAAGATAAGATCCTAAAGTCTGACTGGCTTCACAGAACAGACTGTGACTCTGTGTACCTTCATTTCCTTAAAATAAAAACAGGACATGCAGTGTATTGACCAATGCCTTTAATCCCAGCAAACAGGAAGCAAGGGCAGGGGGAATCTCTGTGAGATCAAGACCATCCTGGTTTACATAGCGAGTTCCAGGCCAATTAGGGCTGCAGGGAGACCCTGCCTTTAACAAACAAACAACAATATAGCAAAATAAGAACAGGAGGTGCACAGACCTCAGAGGGCTGTTATGAGGGTTTACTGAACGGTTGGTTAGGTGTTAGCCATAGCTGGAGAATGAATGTCAGTGAGTCTCAGTAGAAGAGGCAACAGTAAAGGGGAGCTAAAGCCTGTCTGATCCACAGTAGGCAGAAAGTATTTTAAGGACAAGGATCAAGCTTCGCAAAGCCAGTAGATGTGTAACCTGGAACATAATAGACACATAAAAAATGTCTATTGAATTAAAATCCATTTTGAGAATGTAAAGTGTCTATTGTAAAGCAGAACAAGATAAGAACAGTTTCATAAGAGGCTTTGGCTTCATGGAAAAAGAGCAGAAAAGAAGAATGTAGGGAATTTCATCATCAAGACAGTGTAGTGTGGTGAGTGGATGTTGGAGCCTCCAAGTGGGAATTGCGGTCACCTCCAGTGGTGGCCGCTCCTCCTTTCTCGTGGGTGCTGCTCCTTCATTCCCAGGGGCATTGAGGTTGCTCCTCCACTTGCCCTTGGCTGAGGCCGCTCTTCTGCTCACCTGCTGCTGAGGCAGCTCTTCTGCTTGCCCTGGGCTGCCTCCTGTCATCACTGCTTCTGCCCAGTCCTGGTGAGGAGACTGTGTCAGCAGAGCCGCATTCAGACACAGGAGACCATGTTCAGTGACACAGGTCTGGTTTATTGCAGGAAGGCACAAGCTTATATAGGGGTAGTGGTCCAATCACAGCACAGCAAGTAGGATGCCTTATTAGCATAACAGGTTTAGCATCCTATTAGCATAACAGACTTAACGTCCTATCACAGAATAGCAGGTAGGATGGCTCATTACCATACTGGGTTTTAGATTACAGAGCCTGGATTTTTGGAACCCACGTGACCCTGACAGTTGTAATACCACCGTAGGCTCAAGCCTGTCTCCCACAGGAAATGGGTTTCATTTTTATACGTTTCTTCATGAAACCATTGCTATAAACAAAAATGTTAATGGTTCTTGTGATGAGCATAATTAAAATCAATCAACATTTTTAACCATAGAAAAAGTTTGAAACTTAGAGACCTGAGTATTAAGTTTGAACCAAAGACTGTTAGGCTTCAAAGACAGTAAAGGAGCAATTCACTGTAGTTGACATTTCCTATTAAAATGTATACCATCCATCATTCTAATACATCATCCATGTGATTTACCCATCACTTTATGAGAATAAAATGCTATCTTGTCTCCTTGATACTGTGTCTTATGAAAACAAAGTGGGTGGGGGAAGGAAATTTTTTTTTCCACACTCTTCCTTTTCTAGTTCTTTTTCTTTGAAGCTGTTCATAGCACACAAGGTCTGGCATAAGGAGTAATTAGAATAAACCATGCAGAAATCCCAGAGGAAGAAGGTAGGTAGGATAATGTTTGCTGCATTAAAAACTTAAAAAGAAAGCTCTGTGCTTTAGAGGACATGAAGGTGAATGAATCCTTATGAGGAAGATTAAATGGATGAATCAGTTTTACCTGCCTAAATTAGAGTCCTCTGGCCATATTCTGAGATGCAGTCATAATTATGAGACATTTGAGAGAGCATTTTACTAATTGACAAAACTCTGTACACAATGGGCAGACCAGTGTTTCTGAAGATTGTGACCAATAATAATCATGTTGATTTCCTCCTCAGGCTCAAAAAGTTCAATCTGCAGACTCCTGGGATGGACCCAGGTCTCTGCTCCTCAGTTCCTTCAGGAGGTGCTAAGGCCCTGTAGACTGTATGAAGTCTACTTCCAAAGAAAATCTTTATTTTCAAACAATTTTTTAAAAAAAATTTATTTATTTATTTTATGTGTATGCGTGTATTGCCTGCATGTAGGTAAGTGCACCACTGTCGTTCAATGCCCGCAGAGGTCAGAAGAGGCTATCGGATCCCCTGGGACTGGAGTTACAGACAGTTGTTAGCTGCCATGTGGGTGCTGGGATTCAAACCTGGGTCTTCTGCAAGAACAACCAGTGTTCTTAACCTCTGGGCCATCTCTCCAACTCTTATTTTCAAATAATTTTTTTCAACTAATTTGGTCTATGTTAAATAGACCATATGCATGTGTCTACCTGGCCTTTCTTTATCCAGGAAGAGTGTTGAAAATTGTTTAAAACCAAAAATTGCTAGAAGACAGAGTTCTTGGATTTCACAAGCAAAATCTCCCCAAAATAGACCAGAACATGCTTATACCAAAGAGTTATTTGTTATTTACTTCAAATTCAAATTTAACCAAGCATCCTGTATTTTATCTTGCTACTCTTTTTTTTCATAGCTGAGGCATAGCCTGAGATCAGGTCATACACTATTTGCAAAGGGCCTTGACTGTGACTTGACCTGGATACTCTATACTTACATGGAGGGTAATATAAATCATCTAAAATTTCAAAATATTTCCTTTGTTTAAAGACAAGAATTCAAATGCACCCATCATAATCTAGCTGCCTCTGTATAGACATTTTCAATGCTTTTCTTAATCACCTTTAATTCCATGCAATCAAGGTTGCTGTTTGTTTAAAACTAGGTTTTTGTTTAATAAAACTAACTGATCTTCATACTACAATTTTAACTTTATTTTCTAGTTAAGCATATGCAATGAATCTCAACACCACACACACACACACACACACACACACACACACACACACACGTCCACCAAAACCTTCCGGAAGCCAGACCTGCAGTAGGTGATAAGCCTCTCTCTCTCACATAGAGTCAGCCTCTGTTCAAACAGGCTAGCAGGTGTGGCCGCAATTTAAACAGATGTTTCCATGTGTGGGAACTGGGGTTTGAGGCTCTCTTTGCTCCCCTCCCTCCCCTTCATGTTACTTGGTGTGATGATGCACGTGCCCAGGCTCTTCCACTCGTTCACCTCACTTTAGGCCTCTATTTGGTAGAACCGTGGGTTGTGGTGTGCTATTTTTTTTCTTGCACATTTTTAGATGATGGTTACATACTTTTTTTGGTCTTACTGTTTTGGGGACTTTTGAATCAGGCTCTGTAGTCAGTTTCAATATAAGATTTTATAGGAGAGAAAGAAAAGAATGTAGGAGAGAGCTTGGGGACAGTAGAAGCATTTGTTTTAGAAATTTCAGCTTCAGGCAGATGACCTTGGTCTTGGTCTGTTTTGACATTGGAAGTTGAACTGCCCCAGGAAGAGACTACCTGAACAGCAGTGGCTGTTTTGTCAGGTCTTATTGTTTAGTTAGATCACAACTTACAACCCAATTCTAAAATCATTTTGGCACATGCCATAATTCTCAGTCTTAGTATAAAACTTTTCTTAGCAGCTACCTATAAAAGGCAAAAAAAACCCAATTTTGATACTTGAAACAGTTTATTTATTTTTTAATGACAAAATCTTAGAGTAAAAACATGTAGTGATCAATCACTCAACCATTTTCTGGAAATAATTTGAACCCTGTGGATATAGCTTCCAGGATTTGTTCCCTTGAACCATGCTAAGCACTCTCTGTGCCTTATCTGATCTTGGGTTCTCTCCATGTTGAGTCCCTGTTTGAAGACTTCCAATTTGTACTCATGAACTCTGACCTGACTCTTGACAGACATAATACAGTATCAGAGTTCTAGACCTTGCCAGAAGAAGATGGGTGTCTGGGTCAAATGGTTGTAATTCATCCTTGAACTGGGGAGTTGGAGGCAGGTGGATCCCTCATGCTTTCTGGCCAGCCATTCTAGCCAAATTGATAGGCTTCTGTTTCAGTCAAAGACCCTGTCTCATAAAATAAGATGGAGAGAGATTGGGAAAGATACCTGATGTTGTCCTCTGGCCTCTGTATCCACATACAAAAGTACACACACACACACACACACAAACACACAAAGGGGTTCAAAGACAGAGAGACACATATATATGGTGGGGCAGTGTGGGGAAGAATTGTAAAGGCAATGACCCCAGAAATCTTGAACTCATACACTGTGGCTCCCCTCCCTGGTCATGTTTCAAGTACTGAATATTTGCAACATATAATACCTCAGACTTTGGGACTTAGCTCTCTTCCAGCAGAGAGACCATGCCACCAGTCCATCAGTGGATTTGATTTTCTGAGGGGTTTGTGTTTGTTTCTTCCAGAGAAGCAGCTTGCATTCCATTTTGCTTCATTCATCCACTTCCAGGCTACTATGGTCAAGTTATCTCTCTGTCTCTCTGTCTCTGTCTCTCTCTCTGTCTCTGTCTCTCTCTGTCTCTGTCTCTCTGTCTCTGTCTCTCTGTCTCTCTCTGCCTCTCTCTCTCTCTCTCTCTCTCTCTCTCTCTCAATGTTAACATCTACTATCTTCTTCCATAGTCTTCATTGGTCAAGTTTAATGTGTCCTACTAATATTTTCCTCTACATTAATTTCTTTCTATTTTTTCTATGTATGTAGTCATGACTTTGCTTTCCCAAGCATCACTGTTTTCATTGTTTTTCCAAATATGTTCAGTAGTTTAAGAATACTTACACAAGAGAACAACTCAGATCCCTGAGATCCAATGGCACTTCTGACAGAAGTAATGCTTGAGCTTGCTTCTAAAGGACCAAAATTTGGTTACAAAACAGAAAGGATGAAACCTTCTTGACTGGGATAGTAGCTATGCATAGAAGATGAGAGGAATGGGTCGGAATAAAGGAATGAGACTATAAGATGTTAACTCGATGTGGAAAGAATATAAAGTATGAAAGTTGAGAGATTTGATGAAAAAAAATAAGGATCAAATCATAGACATAGAATATTCTAATTGAGTTTGGGGTTTGCCCAAAGGTTAATAAATAAGAATAATAATAATAACAATAATAACAATAATATAGATCCTAAGAGAGAAAATAATAGGATTTCTATTTTTATAGATGTCTCTGACAGTATAGGAACAGAGTATTGCACCTTGTAGGGGAAATGGAGAATGGAGGGACTGGTTAGCTTAGGAGGCTATTTTAACAAACTAAGCAAGAAATAGTGGAAATTTGCAACTGTTGACAGTGAAGCCCATGCAGCTTGGTAACTAGGTAAATGATGAATTTAAGAAAGACATGCTATGAAGGATTAACTCTTAATTTCTTGGGTTCTGAAAAATAAGGGAATTGTAGGAATGATTCATTTGTTGAAAGAAAATTACAAGAATGAGAATTTCAACATGAGGGTCCATTTCATTCTTTATTAATATATTTTTATTTTAAATTACCATGGAAAGCAACAGATTTTCTTATGGCCCTTTCATATATACCCCCCCACATACACACCAACATCTGTCTCCTTTCTCCATGACCTGCTCCCTGCTTTCTATCCCTAGTATTCACCTTAACACTAGCATATGACATACGCGCTATTACTAACCTAACCCCACACACCTCCTTAACATGTTTATCCCCTTTCGTTGGTCCCTTTTTTCCTGACCTCTACCCACATTCACATATGGTTATCTATCTATCTATCATATAGACGGATTCTATTTCTTCGCTATTGTGAATAGGGCAGCAGTAAACATAGATATGCGGGTATCTCTGTCATAGAGTAAAGAAACTTTTGGGTTATATTCCCAAGAGTACTGGCTGATCCTATGGTACTTTAATTTTAGCTTTTTGAGAAAGCTCCACACCGATTTCCAGAGTGTCTGTATCAGTTCGTACTCCTAGCCACAGTGAATAAGGGTTCCTCTTTTGCCGCACCTGCAATTGCTGATTGAGTTATAAATATGGGACTGATCAGTCTATGGAGAGTCATGAAGTCTTGAGAATAAAGGAGACCATTTAGAATTGTTTTGAAATAAGAACAGAGAATCCAGGACAGAGCTCTGGGGAGGAGCTACACTTCAGTTGTGAACTTCAGAAAACTAAGTCTTGAAAGACAATGATAAAGAATGGTCGCTCAAAGGGTGTGTTATATCACTGTAAGAGGAAAAGGAGCAATTCAGATGGTGCTCATAATCAAATAGCGACATCTGAACTTAAAGGTCCATTACACATAGGCATTGATCACTTTATCAGAAGTGGTTTCATGGGTATGTGCTGTGGATGTTGATTCCAATGGATTAATTTAGTTCATTGCAGTCATTTGTGTCTTTCAATGAATTTGTCCATTTAGCTCAAGTTGTCACACTTATTGGCACAAAATTTTATAATATTCCCTCTTTATCACTTTAATCACTCTATGATCCATAGTGATGTGCTCTATTTACTTCTGGATGCTGGTAGTTTCTCTTCTTAATCTATATCTTGATTAGGTTAGCTAGACGTTTATCAATTTTGTTGATTTCTTTCAAAGAAGCAGGGTTTGACTTTATTGGTTCTCCCTATTTTTTTTCTAGTTTATTAACTTTCTGTCTTTTAAATTCCTTCCTCCTGCTTATTTTGGCTTTAATTTGCTTTAAAAAAAAATCAACAATCAGGATCTCATATTGTAAATCAGCCTTACTGGCATTAAACTGGTAATAATCCTCCTGCTTCAACCTCCCAAGTGTTGGGATTACAGGCCAGTGCGGTGATACCCAGCGCTTTTCTTTTCTTTTTCTTTATTATGAGAACTTAGGACATTTATTTTAGGAATTTTATCTTTTTTTAACACCTACATTAAAGTTATAGAGTCTCCCCCAAGCCTGAAATGTGTCACATGATTTTGATATGTTTTGGTTTTAATTTTTCTTCCACTTCAAAATATTTCCTAACTTTTCTTTGAGTTTCTTTTCTTCTACCAGTATGTAGAAAGGCATTACGAGTTATTTCTAGAAGTTTTATGATTTCAGATATCATTTTGTTGTTAATACCTCATTTAATTCCTTTGATTATAGGCAATATACACAGAATAATTTCAAATTTATTCAAAGCTGTTTTTAGATTTATAATATAACCTATGTGGATATCTGTGTACACCATGAGAAATGTATATTTTGCCAAAGCAGAGGATAGAGACTTCTGCATGTTCCAGTGTAGACAAGCTAAGCCATCTTGCTCAAATCCTCTGTATTCTTCCTGACTTCCTGTCCACGTTCTCTGCTGAAACCTGTCCTTTCAGTACATTTGAGTTTCACCTCATTTATTCAGAAGCTCTGCTCTAAAGCACATCCATAGTTAGGGTTGTTCATATTGTGGATTCAGTGATCCTTTTGGCAACCTGAAATTCCAGGTAATCCGCCTCATTCTGAAATCGATTTTATTTGATATTGATTACAGCCCCTCTAGTTGCTGATCTTTGTCTTCTGTTAATTTGTTTGCTTTATGCTGAGAATTTGTCTGATTCAACTTTTCCATCTTTTACTTTTAACCTTTTTACTCTTTGTGTTTTATATTTCAAATGAGTTTCTTGTTAACAGTGTGAAATTTGGTTTTCATTATCCATTCTTAAAATTCATCTCTTCTAATTGGAGTTTTCAGACCATTTACATTTCGTACAATTACTGCTATTGTCAGTTTTAACTTTTCAACTTGCTGTTTTTCTATTCTTGCCGTCTTTGTTCCTTCATTGCCCGCTTCCTGCCTCCTTATGAATTAATTGACTATTTTTAGTATTCCATTTTACTGCTGCTGTTTACTTATTAACTACACACTTTGTTGAGCTTTTGAGTGCATACTCTAATAAGAGTTTTTTAATGTCTTTTTTGTTGTGGTGGTGATACTTGTTCCCTTTTTTATTTATTTAAAATTTTTATTTTATTTTATTTTATAATTTTTAAAATAAGCTCTCAGCATATAACCAGGGATGGTCTGAAGCTCTGTGTAGATCTGGCTAGCCTCAAATACATCATCCTCCTGCCTCAGCCTTCTGTGTCCTGGAATTACAGGCCTGCACCATTATGTTCAGTTCGCAAATGCATTTTAGCATGTTGTGATTGCTCCTCCATCCAGAATGATGACCTCTGTCTACTCAGGCCTCAGGATGGGCACAAGGGATTTCCTAGGCTACAGATCACTGGGCATCTGAACCAGGAAAGTTTCACACTCATGGAAATGAACTGGGTCATCCTGTTCTTCAGCTATACAGTAAAAACTTAAAATATACAGTTTAAACTCTGTACTGTGTTGGTATTGTCTTTGCATTTGTTGATCATATTTTAAAGAATTTTAAGACAAAATAAAACCTTTCTGTTTGCTCTCCTTTATAACTTCTCACATTCCTCTTCCTTCCTGAAGCCCTTGTTTGTTAGCATCAGTGGTATTTTGCTTCTTGTGCAGCACTGGCGACCACATCCAGAGCTTCTGCATGCCAGGCAAGCACTGTCAAATCAGCTACTCCTTCATCCCATCTTTTCATTTGGTATCATGATCATTTCACTTCATCAGAAGTGTCTACTTCTGTTAATCCTATTCAGTAAAACTGCTGTCTAATACATAGTTTTCATCTTTAGAAATGCCACTGATATCTCATGCCCTTCCTTTCTCTTTCATTCTGTGGTTTTCCTGTAAGTAGTTTGCTTAATATTGTTATTTCAATATACAGCCTACTGTTTCTGCCATCTCTTAACCTGTTTCCATTGTTTAAATTTTCCTTGATCACATACACCTGCTTAGCGGACTAGCTAATAATTAGACAAAGGATTCTGGACATTGTCTAGATTTTGTAATTTTCCTTTGCAAAGTGTTGGGTATCAGAGAAGTTGGGTTGAGAAGTGGACACTCGAGTTATTTATTGTGATAGTTGATTTTGTTTTGTTGACTGATTTTAAGAACTATCGAGAAAGCTAATGAAATATTATTTAGAAATATGCCTGTAAAGGCTTTTATAGAAATAATTAGCATGTGAAACGGGGAGTAGGTAAATTAAAATCTGCCCTCAGCAGTGTGGATAGGAGTCTCCCAATATGATGAGGGTGTAAATAATACGCAAACACACGGAAAACACAACTCCACTGTGTCCTGTAGAACCAGATCATCCACCTTCACTCATCAGAACTCCAGATTCTCCAGCTATCTCAGCTTCCTTTAGACTTCAGGATCCCCCTAAGGTTTCCGGTCTTTAGCCTCATACTAAATTATACTGCTGGGTTTCCTGGTTCCCTAGCTTGCAGATGGCACACAGTAGAATTCTTAGCCTCCAGAATCAGTGTGATTCAATTCCCATAATAAATCTTCTCTTATGAATTTACATGAATCCTGTTCTTTTCCTGTGTGGAACTTGTCTAAAGCATTGTTAGAACAACCTTCATTCAAGTAAAAACTCAGCCGACTTGGAGGACACACCCCTCTCAAGTCTCAGGTAATCAATCACAAAGGTTTTCACCTCTTGTACTCAGAAGCTAGATCATTTCTTTGTCTTTTGTGAACTCTGGAATTTGTTCAAATTACCACTCTCTACTTGCTATTTATCCAGCTTTATGAATGCTCAGACTAATATAAAGACTGTGCAAATTCTGAAAAAATTGTGGTATGGTTTCCTTCTTTTCTCTGATATCATGATTATTTCATATATAATGCCTATTCACTATTTCTATTAACATTGCTCAGTAAAACTTTCATTTCATACATGTTTCATACATAAAGTAGCTTACATAGCATACTCGTTTTTTCAATATCCTCGTCTGTTTTTCATCTCTTAGTCTGTTTCCATTGATCTTTCTGGATGTTTGTCAAAACTTCCACTATCTCAACTTCCATTAAGCTCAATTACACGTTCTAAACTCATGGAGCTCGGGGCACATCTCAGGTAGCTTCGTTATACCCATGAGGTACAACTTTGACCTAGGACAGAAATCCAGGGGAGCCTGTAGTGTTCAGCTCTTTTGTTTCTCTTCTCTCAATAATCTCAGTCTGTCCTGCCTGTCCTTCAATGTCCGAAATTAATTACTTTATATCTTGTCAAACCTGCTCTTTGTTATGATGTGATGTTAAATCTGTCTATTGTCTTTTTACCATGGCAAGAAGCAGATGTCAAGCTGCTAAAATTTGGGGTTGCTGGCTGTCTGGCATTACTATGTCAATAATTGAGACAAATTCAACAAATTTGTATGTCCTAGGCTTCTTACTAAGTATATAAAGGACAAGAATTCTGCTCTGAAAGATCTCAGTAAGACAAACATAGATGGTAAGCCAACGATGAATCACGTGCATGTCATTTTATAGAGCTTTCAACAGCTTTCGGGAACTATTTTATACTGCAAGACTGAAAGTCAAGGCCAGGTCCTAAGGTATAATAAGGATGAAAGTAAAGCACAGAGAAGCAATAGTTTATGATGAAGAGACTGCATGAGAAAAGGCTTAAAGGAAAGAAATGGGAGGTTATGGTTAGGAGATGGCAAGAAGATTCGTGTTTTATGGTAGGGAACAGCAGGTAAGAATCAAACGTCTGGAGAGAGTATAGAAATCAGATCATAAAGGTCCAGCAAGCCACATTTGTGACATATTCTTTATCCTCTTCCATGCGGAGGTTTTCAGAATCTGAGTTTCCTCTTCTACACTAGGGCTTCATTTACTTTTGTATATTTCCTAGAGAAGTTTTTATTCTTTTAGGTCCTTGTTACACTGTTACCAAACCACCTGTTTTAGGAAATGGATGAATGCATAGGAAGTAGAGAGTGGATTAGGAGGAAGTCATAAGATAAAAGTCAAGGGTATTCCAGTGGCCCAAGAAGATGTCAGGCTGAACCAGAGTTGTGATTATGCCTAGAATGAGAGGGAAAAATCAGACATGATAAATAATAATTCCCCAATCTTTTTTGAAAGTGACTCTCATGTAGCCCAGACCTGCCTTGCATTTCTAATCCTACTGGTTCTCATGTAGCCCAAGCTAGCCTTGAACTTCTGATCCTTCTCCCTCTACCACTTAAGTGCTAAGATTACAGGCATGTACCATCATTCCCAGTTTCTGCCCCTTTCTGAGTCAATACTAATTTTCAGGTTTTAAACACTCAATCCGAATAGACTGGCTACAGATTCTGTTCTTTATACTCAATAACTCTACTACTGTGCTTCAAGACAACTGCTTGGTGTCGTATTTGCCCACTTATTTAACTTCTCTTCTGAACTAGAAATTCACAGAAGGCGAAGATTATATCTTGATCCTTGTAGTGTCTCCAGATGAAATGAAAAATACATACAAATCATAATAGAAGGAAAGCTGGGCATACATTTTAGTTTTAGATGTGGAAACAGGAGAAGGAAAGAAATAGCTAGGCAGATCAACAAAGTGCTCCTGTAGGGTGAGTAGAGTCAGGTAGATAAGGGGTGGCTTCAGGTAAGTAAGGAGACAAAGCGTTTGAAGAGAATGGCAACTGCAAAAGACTCAATAACAGTGTTCCACTCTTCACGATATAGACTCTCAGAGACAGGAAGGACAACTTAGATGAAACAAAACAACAAACATTGACCCAGGCTGGATATGTCCCAGTTCTCATTCATAACTTCCTATGCCATCTTGATTTGGAGGGAGCCCACATAGCAGTTAGAGACATAGTTAATAGTCTTGCCTTATAAAAATATCATATAAACTGGTTCTAATTGCACCAGGGTGGAGAGAGATAGATGAGAAGATAAAACATTCTAATTGCTCCAAACAATGCTAACATAGAGCTGAAAGTGAGTGGTCCAACCTGGGGAAAGGAGACAGATCGGCAAGGATCAGAGGATGCTGAGCTGTGTAGAGAAAGCAAGCAGGCAGACAGGGAAGCACACACAAGCAGGTTTGGATGTACGGAGGTACAATCGTGCAATTGGACTTCTTTGAAATAATACATTTCCTTACCTATTAATTTGGTAAGCTGATCCAAAATCATATGGGTTTATGGAAAAATAATACAAAAGAGAGCTAAAAGAGCCATAATTTTCTGTTGTTTCCTTTTAAAAACTTAATCTAACGGGCTGGAGAGATGGCTTAGCAGATAAGAACACTGGCTGCTCTTGCAGGGGAGCAGAGTTTGATTTCCAGCACCCACATGGTGACTAACAATCATCCTAACTCCAGTCTCAGGGGATCTGATGTCCTCTTCTGACCTTTGTGGGCAGTGCATAACATGGTATACTTATGTGCATGCAGGTAATACACTTATACGTATATACATGAAATAAATAAAAAATATATTCTAACTCTTACACATAGGAAAATCAAATGTTTCCACTGGTGATTAAAACAGTCAGAGAATCCCATGTAGCATCTATGAGCAGGCTTGTCATATGGTTCCCAAAGTGAGTCATATTCAATATTCAATCTGTATATTCATTCTGTCCATCTGTAGCCATGGGCCTCAGGGACTGGACACATTCATTGGAAGTTACATCTGCCCTATGAGAGTCGGGTTTAAAAATTATAGCTGATTGAAAAGTTTCAGGTTTAGGGTTCAAGGGAGACACTAGGAGGGAATGTTCTTTTTTATAAGAGGCTTATTAGAAGGCATATTTTAACGCCATAAACAGACAGGCTGTCAGCAGCACTGCAGCAGCTCTGAGGGGCACTCAGGCCCTTGTGGCAGAGTACTGAAAACTTTCTATAGTTTTCAGAAGAGGTGGGTGGGAAGCAGATTGAAAGTTTCGTTTTTTGACATGCCGTCGGCCCTGGCTAGGTGTAACAAGAGAGTCAGTTAAAGAATGTTAGGTATTCTCCATAAACATCTTTCCTGGACAGCTATGACTAGCTGTCAATAGGGCTGGGAAGCCAAGAATCTAGAGAAGTTACTTTAGTTCTAGAAACCAAATTAGTTTCTGGAATTATCACAGTTCAGCCCAAAGGGAAGAACTGTGCAAAATGGTGTGGCCTTGGCTAACACTGCTCTAACAGGACAATGAGGGGCAGGGTAGCAGCTAGCAGGAGCGTATAGGAAAACTTTTCCCAATACTATTTCAGCCATACTCCACAGAAACTGCGTTGAACACAGTTTACATAACAGGCATTTCACAGGTAACGTGTCTCCTTAACTCTCTCAGAGGAGCATGAATCCTGAATTCTCAGCTAGACATCCACTGGCTGACCCTCGAGGAGCTGTCATGGCTCCTCCACATGCCTCCCGCTCTAGTCAAGCTTCCCTGCTTACTAGTCTCTGTATACGACTTGCTAATTTTAGTCCATGTTGTTCTGAATCATAGCGTGTCAGAGCTGAAAGGCTCTTAGAGATTTAGACCAGCCCTCCTCAATTTACACCAGAGGAAACACATTTCATTAGCCCTTCAAAACCTAGCTTGCTTCTCTCACATGACTTTCTATGTTAAGTTGTAGCAGCTCTGGGAACCACTTCTTCTTTTGAAAACTTTATTTAGCTGTTGTAATTTCTTTTTGTTTGAGGATGAAGCCTTGAATAAGTCAGTGTGCCTACCTTGGCCTCTGTTTCCCTTTCTCTGATAGACAATGGCTGGTTTTGATCATCTCTAAGGTTCCTTCTTACTATATTTTAATTCTATAAGTCTATCTTTGAAGAACTGTATTTTTTTGGTAATTAGTGTTGGTCATATATACAAGCAGTCTTTGCTTTGCAAGATACAGTGCTAACTGGTATATAATCCTACTTGGTACTCATTTTACAGTAGTCCATGGTGTCTGAGGTTAAATGACAGTTACCACTAAACTCAAAGGTGGAATCCAGGCCAGAATATGTGAATTTCAGCATTTGAGTTTTCTTAAGGTTGTTTTTCCCTCACTTTGGTTTGTTTGTGTGCTTGCTTGTTTTATTGTTTGTTTGTTTGCCTTTTGTGACTCATTCTCCAGAACATATTTGAAGAAATAATATTTTCTTAAAAGAGAAATTATAATTCAAAAACATTGTCCTTCCAACTCCAAAAGTGAGTCCAGGACCCAAATCCAGTCAATCGGAGAATTTCTCTGTAATTCACCCTGGAGTCCTATAAGTGTCAAGACCGAAAGAGGCTGGAGGAGAGTCGGTGGAGAGCTCTGGTCTGTAGTTACTAGTTCATATGTGCAGTTTTTGAGATCCGTCTGTGCTAAATCCCTTTTTTGTTCCAGTTATACAGAATAGGTTTGTGTTCTAAGCAACAGATGCACATTAATGGCTCCAGTGTCTCTGATTTTCCTTGAACTAGCAACTCTTTTTCCTTCTACAAACGTCATAAGCCAATAATATTCCCCGATTGCCCCTGTGATTTCTGAATAGTGCTCATTCTGTTCCATGTAGCAGTCTGATTCTCAGCTCATTTTCACTTTACTTTTGGAAGCTACTCGTTACTAAGTAGAAAGACCTTTTCTTTCATTTCTTTTATTTATTGTAATCATCTGAATATCTAGACATTTTCCTTGAGTGTTGGACAGTGTAGACGGTCCTGTCTACCAGTGTTCTCTGTTATGTTGTACTTGTCATCTTATCCCCACTTCTCGAACAACTCTTCCATTTTCCTCAGCCCATTGTTTTCCTTTCATCTCCCAAATGTCCACACTCTAGTCATTCTTCCTAGGCTTTGGCCCTAGCTTTCCATGTTCCTCTGGAGCCTACACCTCCCAGTTTGGATCATCCCTGGCCCAGCCCCAAAATATCTGAGAGTAAAGGACAAGGTTACAGAACCCAAAAGGTCTTTAGATTAGACTGTGGTTGGCACTTGGGAAGAAGAACACTTTGTTTCTGTTCAGTGTGATACATGAAGTATCTATCGGCTCCCCCATCTATCTTCCTAGCCTAGGCATGGGCAACATGGGCTGGGATTGGCATCTGCCTCAGGTAAATCTGGAAGCAGCACTTGAGAAGCACCACCAGGAGAGTCACATTCACTCTGAGAGTATAATAAAGGGCTTGAGCATGGGCTCTGAGATCAGACAGGCATGGTTCCATGCTCCACCAACTATGTACTTAACGTGAACTTGAGCCCTTTATAGGGTTGATAGAATGAAATAATTCATGGAAAATGAGATGCAACCAATGCAAGCTAATTGTGACAAAAATTTATCCGTATAAATAATTGCAGGACCTTTGTCTCTAGCCCCAAGTGCCCCCTAAGTTCCAGTCCATATTCTATAGTGATTATTCAGTGGTCTGTCATATTCCTTAAGTTCTATTCCCCAAAATAGGATTATGTTCTCCTTCTCCTAAAAAAGTACTGTTTTCAGAGTTCTTCATAGCTACCAATGACACCACCATCCTGTCTGGCATTAAAGTATAAACCTCTGACATTTTTGTCTAAATCATTAATCTGTGTCTAATCTCTGAATTAGACCAGAACTCGTAATCTTGCTTTTGCTGTCTACCTTGTGCCCCTAGCCCCCGTTTAATAGGAAGCACTGAACTTGTATTGGCATGTCATCACTCAAAGTCCACCGTTTATATTCTTGGTTATTGATAATGTACAATGCCAGATATCCACCTGTATAGTAACACACGCATAAGCTTACTGCTCTAAAAGTCCTTCTTCCAAACAGCCACTATCTTTTCACTGTTGCCATAGTTTTGCCTTTTCCAGAACATCAGAGCTGGAATCCTATAGTATGAAATATTTTCAGATAGGGGCCTTTGCTTAGTAATATGCATTTAAGCTTCCTTCATGTCTTTTCATGGTTCGATAGCTCATTTCTTTTTAGCACTGAATAATATTCCATGGAACATTGTCAGTTTATATACCATTCACCTACTGAAGGTCATCTTGATAGCAGCTAAATTCAAGCGATTATGAATAAAGCTGCTACAAACATTCATGTTCAGACATAAATTTTCAAGTTATTTGGGAAAATACCAAGGAATGTGATTGCTGTATCACATGATACAAGTATATTTAGTTTTGTTAGAAGCAGCCAAAGTGTCTTCCAAAATGACGATACCATTTTGCATTCCCACTCACAATGAACAAGAGTATCTGGGACTCTGCAAGCTCACAGTGCTTGATGTGGCCGGTATGTAAAGGGTTTGGACTCTCACAGGTGTGCGGTAGAATCACATTGTAATGGAACTTCGTCATCCATCCTCCTTATCACAGGAAGAAGGAGCGCTGTTTTATGTTTTATTTATTCTGCAATTACTTAATGACGTACAAAATGAAGAATTTTTTTCACATGCCTATTTGTCATTTGTGCATCATTTTTGATGAGCTCTCTGTTCATGTCCTTTGCTCATTTAAAAAAAATTGAGTTGTTTCATTATTGCTTAAGTTTATGAGTTCTTTGTTTATTTTAGATATGACTTTTGTACATACTTTTTCTAAGTCTATGTATGGATTGCCTTCTCAGTCCCTTAATGATTATCTTTAATAGAAGAGACTTTTAAAATTTTTCACAAATTCCATCTGTCAATTATTTATTTAATTTATTTTTTTAATTTTTTAATGTGTATGAGTGTATTGCCTGCATGTATGTAAGTGCACCCATGTCATACAATGCCATGAGGATAGAAGAAGGTGCCAGATCTCTTGGAACTGGAGTTATGGATGGTTGTTAGTTGTCATGTGGGTGCTGGGAATCGATCCCAGGGCCTCTGCAAGAGTAGCTGGTGCTCCTAACTGAGCTATCTCTCTAGCCTCTCAATTATTTTTTAAGGATTTTACCTTTGGTGTTGTATCGAAAAAGCTCTTTCCATTTCTATGTAGATTTTTCTACTATTCATCGTCTAGAAGGTTCATGGTTGAGTCCATGATCCACACTGAGGTAATTTTATAAAGGTATGAGGTTAAATGTTGGTCTAGACTCATTTCCCTGCATGCAGAGATCTAGTTGTTACAACATCATTTGTCAAAAAGACTGTCTGGATTGTAGGCATGTAGACTCATTTCAATATGTGAAGTATGTTGTACAGTACTTTATGTACAATAACTTCAGTGTGTCTTGATATTTAGGATGATACAAACCACAGAAGTAAATGGGGGTAACAAAATGTGCAGGCAGCAAATTGCATGGCTATCACAAGAACCCAGGTTGAATGAAGGTGCAGCCAGCTGGAGAGCCAGCCCCGGTTTCTAATTCTCCTCCTTTCGCTGTTTCCTTCTCTTCTCTTCTCTCTTCCCCCGAGGATTTGCAGTTCACACTGGCTAGAGGTGAACTGGTTAGGCTGTACCAATGAACAAAATGAAAACAACTGGTTCACTTTTTATTCACCTAATGGTAATTTTCCAGACATCATCCCAACCTACAAATGATCAGAGCTATTTTATGCTTGATTTTTAAAATTCAGCATTTTTTCCTTAACAACACTCATGACCCTTGGGACTTCGTTCTCCGACTTCAGAATGGCACAGTGACATTACTCTCAGGACCTCCCCGAACATGGCTGTCCACAAGCTTGTGTTCTGCAGGAGAGCAGTCAGAAATCAAAGAGGCTAGGAAACAAAGTACATGTTCCAGAAACATTCAACAGCAGTGTTGCCAGCCTGCCTTGTCCTGGGATAATTTGCTCAAATGACACATGTGTCCAGTGGGTCTCCATTTCACATGTAGGGTGACCAAAAACAAAAAAGATCAAATTGAAAGAAAAAAGACCACAGAGCAATTGTGTTTGTCTGGGACCACAGTTTCTATGATTGATACTGGATACGGGATGTTTTCTCTTTTGACACAATCAATTACACTGACCAATTTTTTCTAATGTGGGGCCTGTGCATACATACCTGCACACTGTGGTTTGCCAGGAGATTCATTATAATCATTGCTGCATATTTATTGAGAACCCACTGGGCACAGAGAAATGCACTAGGCACATGATCAAGGGAAAGCTTATTTCCAGCCAAGTTCTTTTGTTTCCATCCTGTGCCGGGAATAATAACATACCTAAGGAAAGTGGAGTTCTACACATAATCAAACTTATTATCTGATTTGATCATTATTTTGATTGCTACTTATGATTTATAATGGAGGTCATTATTTTATTACATACTTTCTGTATATAATTAAGTTACTTTAAATGAAGACTTTCATTCAGCTCAAGTTAGTAAGAATAATGTATTTCTGATTTTCTCATCATAGGCTAAAGAGAAATTGAGCCACAAAGAGAGATATTAGACTATTGAAGCTTTTTTCTTCTTTCAAAAATTTAGCAAGCATTGTATATATAAATGGGAAGACTGATGGCATTTAGTAGGAGATAAATTTCATTGTTTCAAAAACTGATCAGAACTGTGTCAAGCAAACTAAATTCCTAGCATTCCAAGTAGGACTTGAATTCTCTCCTCACCTTGAAAGTTTCAAATTTGAAGCTTTAAGAGCTTTAAAAAAAGAGAGATCACTTTGTGTAGGTGCGTGTGTTTAGTGAGACAAAAGCATCAAATTGATAAAGGAAAAGAGAAAAAAAAGGTACCTTTCAAAACAGAATTTCATGTTTTTCATTGTTAGAGAGTTGGTTTATATGTCAGACAAACTTTCATCTTAAAATATCTTTCTGGAGCCTGATCCCCTCCAGAGACAGTTTGCTGTCTTGATATCCTCATAGGTGAAACAAGAATAAATATTTTGTTCCATAAAATATTCCTCCCATGACATCTCTCAAGCTTGTCTTTGTGGAAAGGAAATTGTAGTAAAATATTTTTTGAGGGAGATGTCTTCAGCTTTCCAGAAGTATCTTTTTCCCTCAAACAGGAATCATATTCTAAAATCCTCAAGTTGGGGTGTACCGGGGGGGGTCGTTCCCATATCAGACCACCTGAATTTAATATTCACTGTCTGGAGTAAGTCTCTTCTTGCTGCCTTTGCCTTTCTTCCTGTGTTCTCTAATCTTTCCCTTCCGCTCTCCCTGTCCCCTCTCTATATGACAGGGCACTTGAGCCATGTGCAGACTCAGGGAATGTCAGTGGTTACAGGCTGCTGCTTCTAGCTCTGACCTGGTAAGTGGTGGATCGTCACCCTCCTGCTTGCCCCCCAGCATCTGAGACATTGGGGTACATGTTGGGCACCCTTCAGATGAGTCTTCTTTATTGTGCCAGAATGTTCTTGGAAATCAAGCCAGATGAATTAGTCAATAGCACGTTCTCTCTGATCACAAAAGAAATCTGGACTGTGTTTGGCTAAATTTAAACTGAATTTTAGATGAGATGGTCTGAATGCGTTTCCCTCGCTGACACAGAAGCAATTTATTTTCCTACTGGCTCCTATTTCATTATCAGAATTTTTTAATTAGTTGTGTACTAATTAGTTCATTCATCAATGTAAATTTGGATATTTTTATGTTCTTTGTCCACCCTTAACTCCTGTTCAGTGCTAGTGGAGACATCCTAACTAACAGGGACACAATCAAGTTTGGAAGCGCCACCCTAACTTATCCACTCATGGTGTCTGTTTCATCTTCCTAGTACTGAGCACCCCTCACTGCCACAGGGGAACTCTGGCCTTTATCTAGAACCAAATATTCTCATATCATCAAAAACTCATTTCTTATAGTTAACCCAAAAGAAAGATAAGCAACAATAGTACTTTAATAAAGCTTTTACTTTCAAGAAGAGTTCTACTAACTCAAAGAAAAACTCACATTTTTCTTCACAAGTTGTATATACTAACTCTGATGGTTTAACATTAGTATTTCAATGTAATATGACTTCCTCGTGTAGAGTCTCTCACTTGTGGAGTTAGGACTGAGAAATAACCTAAGAATACAAATAAGCAATTGTTAGCAAAATTTGCTCTCTCTTGGCCTTCTTGCCTCCCACCCCTACTCCACCTTTTCTGAGATCTTGAACTAGGACTTAGAGTACCTGACCCAAAGTGTGACTTTCTCCTATGCAAACATATGCAGAGGCGTTACTGCTGTCCTGAATGAACGTGACTTTTATCAGCATCGTGATCCTCATGTTCTCACTCAGCCTCCAGTTGTCCCAGGGAGATTTCCACTCCTTTGATTAGAAAAGAGGCTAGAGCACTTCCCATTTATCCCGTTAAAATTCACCAACTAGAAATATGAATATTTTTTGTCTATTTTATATGGCAGTTTTTCAGAAGAAATAATCTACAGGTGACATCCAGCTGGTCAGTTCTTTTCATATGTACTCAAGTTTTACTTCTATGTCACATGTTTAGAATTTTCCATAGAAATAAGAAGTAAGTAGTAGTTAGTTTCCCACTGGTATAGTATGGATGAGAAATGTCCCCTAAAGTTTCATGTATTTCACTCTTGATCCCCAGTTGGTGATACTGGTTGGGGAGATTATAGAACTTTAAGGAGGTGGAAACTTGGAGGAAGGATGTCACTTGGTTGTGGGGAGGCATTGAGTTCTTACAGTCTGGCCCATTTCCTGTTCTTTCTGCTTCTATGCTTGGGGGAAATGCGATCGTTCTGTTTCCTGGCTGTGTCCAGCCTCACACTCTTGCTGCCATGCCTTCCCTGTCATGATGAACTGTAGCCCTTAGGAACTGTTAGCCAAAATACACCTTTCTCTCCTAAGTTGCTTTTGATTTTATGACACAAACAGAAATCAAGTTAAAACTCCCACAGAAAGGCCTATTATGATGTCCTAGGATACAGTATTAATAGTGTCATTCATCGATGTCTAGACACCATGAATGATTCCCTGGGAAGCAGATTCATATATACCTGGAACTCATTTCCCTTCATTTTCAAATTAGAACATAGCAAGAGAAGCTAAGTACATTCAGGGCACTAGTTGACCAGATAATTTTTAGGTCATTTCATCACGCTTTCAATCAGTCAACTCTTCACCTATTCAAAATAAAATGTTGAGGACTGAACTCTCCTCAAAGGAGACAAAGGCCCCAGTTGCCATATCAACCTATCAAGCTGACATTAGAGGAAGAATCAAAGCTGGGTAGCTAGAAAGAGCTAGGCTTCCAATCTTACCCCTACTGCTTGGCTGTTACCCTCTTTAAATCTCAATTCTCTAATTACAAAAGCTAAAATAAAAATCTACTGAATTGGGCATTTGGAAAGTTGTGGGGTTTTTTTGAGTTAAAACATGAAAACAACTTAGCACACTGCTGAGTACACCTTTTCACTGAAGTCTGACTTGTGAAGGTGTCTCACCTACACAATGCCAGCTATAGTTATAGAAGGCACCCTTTGTCAATAATCATGCCGAGATTCACTCTCACAATCCTACTCGCCAATACTCAGGAGTAGCCCAATGTCTGCAATACTTAAATTGGTCTGCTTAATCATAGTTGGTATTGAATAGTGAGTCAGTTTGGCCATTGGGCTCACTCCCCACAAATCATGGATTACGAATCAAGAGCCTTGAACAGGAAGCTGGAAGCTATTTCACTTTTGTGGCAGCAATGAGCACACAAGGTGCAAAAGCTTCCAGTTCAAGTTCCAAAGAGGCTTAGTTTCTCTAGTTTTCAAGATCACTTGTTAACCTTTCCTTCAAATCCATGTGATACTCAAGAATTAGCTATTGCTAATCCTGGACAAGGGATATCATTGCAACATGATGCTGTGGTTCACAAATGTATTGAGCTCCATTCACATCTGTCTTGGGATGCATATGATCCGGGGGTTGGGGCAGCATACATTGGAATTCTTGCTAGACCCTTCCCCTCAGCACCTATTTTTTGGTTAGTTAACTGCAGTTGGAATCTATAGCTTACAAAAATATATTAACATAGTTAGTAGTGATCATCTTAATAGAATAAATGATTAGTGGGTAGTAATGATGGTATTATCCAGACACTTGGCCCTCTCCTTCAAATGCCACACAACCTGGTTTCAACCTTTGTCCTACAGTTCACCTTTTTGTTTACATCCTTGGTGACACACTGAACAAACAAGTCTTGAATGTGTGGGATACACATAATAATGCAGGGAGAAACTACTCATTAAATATCTGTTGAATATTTGGAAGAAGTTGTAAAGGAAATAAAGTTGGGTTAGATATCTAAGAAGCTAGAGAATATACTTAGAAAACAATGAAACTCTTGTAAGTAATTTTGAAGCAAGGCATTTTAATCGAAAGGATAAAAACATTGTATTAGTTACTTTTCTGTTGCTGTGATAAAACTCTATGACCAAGGCAACTTATAGAAGGAAGAATTTATTTGGCTTATGATTCCAGAGGGATGAGTCCATCATGGGGGGGAGGGGGGAGGCATGGCGGCAGAAGTGGCCAGAGCAGTAAGCTGAGCTATCACATCTTCAAATAAACATAGGAAACAGAGAGAGACAGACTGGAAGTGGGCATGGCTTTGAACTCTCAAAGCCCACTCAGTAACTTTCTTCCTCCACATGGCCACACCTCCTAAAGGTTCTGTGATCCTCCCCAAATAGCAGCACAGACTGAGGACCAAGTGCCCAAATACTTAGAGCCTTTGGTATACATTCTCATTCAAACCACTGCAAACATGTACATGTTTTTTGCCTCTGAGTTATAGACTAAAACATAAACTAATAAATAAAGTCATTTCTCTAAGCTAAACACCAGTTAGTAGAGGTTGAAAGACTAGAAATAGGTATCCAGACATTTTGAAATTCTACTTAAAAAGAAAAAAGAATTCTTAAAATTAGACAAATTAGCAAATCTTTCTTGATTTGTCAGAACATCACACCTATTTCCTCCAGTCTCCTGTGACAATAGGCATATACCTAGGTGATTTCTCAAGGTGTTTCCTGTCTATTGGGATGCTTTTGTTTGAGGATTTGGTGTGAATGACTGACAAGTACACTTCCAATAAATTACATGGAACATGTAATGAGAAGAGAGTGGCATATTTAGAACTCAGAACTCTTTGCTTTGAAAACATGAAGGTTTTAGCAAAGAGGCCCTGATTACTTAGGAGGGCTCTGACAGGGGAAATTGGAAGTAAATTGGAGAGCAAACTATCATAATGATGATAAGTTGGAGGAACACCTGTGGAAAGACACTTCATGACAATCCTTCTTAGAAGCTTCATGGGGATATTTGGATGTGAGTACTCAGCAGGATCTAGTTTCCTGGACTTTTCTGGCAGAATCTTGGTCTGGCCTAACTCTACTTCTATTGTTTAGAAAAGGACAGAGGAGTTTTCGTTGGGAAATGGGAGGGGGAAATGTACTTTAGTTTATTTTTATGATAAATATCACTAAACCACAATTTAAAAGTATAGATTTTTCAGCTTGATGTTCATAAGGCAAGGAGTCATCTAATAAGAGATTGAGATGAACATTTGCTAACAATGAAGTCATTATTCTAATGAAACCTGATCAACTTTCCTGAATAATTTGGTATTTTTTTTAAACAACATATTTCAAGTCAGAAAAAAAAAGGAAAAGACCATACGTTTGGCAGAAATGAAAAATGGTTACTATGGCAGCTTGATTTGGACATGGAAAACCTGTTTCAAGCTATTCATAAACCCAACTCTTGCAAACTATTTATTATGCACAATAAATTATATGAAACATGTAATGAAAAAATGAGAGTGACTTGTTTTAGAACTCAAGAGTTAATAAGAGCTGTCTGAGGAGGAGAGACTGGTTGAAATTCAGATCCTAGTGCTATTGCTGACCTTAGTAGATTTTTTACCCATTCCAAGAAGTGTCCCTACTCTCACAAGTGCCATACAAATGTCAAATTCTTGAATGGAGGAAAAACATCAGAATTTTCCATTACCACATGAAGTACAGCAATATCAAAATTCAGACACAATTCCTTTAGCCCCTGTTCTTCAGGCTTGGGTGGGTATTTCTCCTTACAAACCCAGGCAAACAGAGGATTTATGGAAAGTGGGAGAGATTCACTGAAAAGTCTATTCAGAGCTAAGGCTCTAAGAAGATCAGGATAGATTTCTAAATGGGGCATTTATGTCACTGTGAGTGTGGGGATGCAGCAATTCTCTGACAAATATGTATTTTTGCATATGCATGGCAGAGACAGATTTGATTACTGATCTCAAAAATAATGTAACTGGTAAAAACATAAAACTTACATTCTCCTAACAAGAATCATTAGACACAACATTCAATTGCTTTCTCAATAATCTTATGTGGATAAGGGATACCATGGAAACTTTATAACGGGACAAAAGGATCTGAGCAGCGAAAAGAGCATGTGCCATGTTGCTGTATTTATTTCAAAGCCTGAAGGCTCATGCCTTGAGGAATGGAAATTATTTGGAAAAGAAGTAAGGATTAGGGTCACAGATGTACTTAAGGCAGGGCCTGGTGGCAAGACAATATGTGTTAATGAGAGTGAGGCTTAGTATGTTTAAAACACCATCCTATAAAAAACAAAACACAGTAAGGAATTCAACCTGTGTGCACAAACCTACCCAGAAATGTGGGTGGCTGGAGAGTGAAAGTAAATCCTGTAGTAAAGTTACCAAATCCATGAACTAGTCCAAATAAACTCTCTCTTTGTAGGCTAGATTAAACAGAGCTCTGTCCTTGGAACCAAACTGCCTAGATTGAAATTCTCACCTGCACTGACACACTGTGCCTAACACACTGATTTCATTTCTCCGTAGGCAAAAGGGGTTTGGGGAGTGAGTGCACATTCTCCTGGTAGAATTTCCTGCAAGACTAAATGAGTCACAAGATACCTATTCCAAACTATTTTATAACTAGAAATAATTTTTCAATTATTTGCCAAAATTTAGTCCTCTAAAATATCTCTCATTAGGCCAAATTTAGAATTATGTATGTCATTTTTTATTCTAATTTTAACAGCTAAAGAGTAAACTGTATATAACTAAGAGAGAAAATGTGATTAACTTTGACATAGGTATACAATTCAAGACAGTGAAAATATCCAATATTCCTGACAGTTTTCTCCTATCCCAAAGGAGTCTTATATGTCCATGTCTGGTCTCCACACCCCTGTCCCTGTAATCACATATGTGTGATCTTCATTATGTGTTGGTTGGCTACCTTATGTAAATGCAGTTATGTATTTTGCTTCTCTTTCACAGCACATCGATACTGAGATTAATCCTGCTTGGGGCATATCATCTGCAGATTATTCTTTTATTGCTGAGCTGTGTTCCTCAGCCATACTGTGTGTATGGCTATATCATAATTTGGTTTTTATTAACCTATTGATGGACATACAAATTATTGGGCTATGAACATTTTATATATGTTGCTGTTGGTTCTCTGCTTATAAAAATAGAATGACTGGGTCATATATTAGCATGTTCAGTTTTTAAGAGACTACCAGGCTTCTCCAACAGCACTCTGTCACTCCACGTGCTCACTAACACTTGATAGATCCATTGTTCTAATTTTTGGACATTTTATAAAGTATTTTGAAGTATATCATTTTCGTTACCATGACAATAATATTCATTGTATTGTCCCCTGTGTATTTGCCACACATACATCATCAGTCAAGTATTTGTCTTTTTTTTTTTACTTCACATTCCTATCTGGATTGCTAGTTTTCTTATTATTGAGTTTCAGTTTCTCCTAGTCTGTATAATATTTCACTCTCAAAGCTGCCAGTTTTTTGTTTGCTAGTTTGTTTGTTTGTTTGTTTGTTTGTTTGTTTTTGAGACAGGATTCAGCTGTAGCCCCAGCTGGCCTGCATCTCACAGAGAATCATTTGCTTCTGCCTCCGGAGTGCTGCAATTAAGAGTGTGCTACCATACCCTGTCATGTTTAGCAATTTTAAGGGAAGTCCAACTTATCAACTATTTTCTTTCATGAATTGTGCGTTTAATATACTTAAAATACTTTTGCCTAGTTAAAATATAAACATTTCCCCCCTTCTCTTTCCCATAGAACTTTTTTTTTGCCTTTTTGAGATAGGGTCTCCCTGTAGCCTCAGCTGTCCTGGAACTCACTATGTAGACCAGGCTGGCCTCGAACTCACAAAGATCCGCCTGCCTCTGCTTCCCAAGTACTGGGACTAAAGATGTGCACTCCCCTAGAACTTTTATAAATTTGTTATATTTTTCTATGGTCTGCTTTTGAATTAATATAACCATCATCATGGGGTATGGATTGAAATTCATCTATTGACAAATGTATATCCAATTAATTCAGTTTCATAAAGTTGAAGAAACTGTCTTTTTTCTATTTAATGATTTTTTGCACATTTGACAAAAATCGATTGACCATATATGTGTGGGTCTGTTTCAAAATATTCTTTTCTGTCCCATCAAGATATTAGTCCATCAATCTATCAATAACACCTTGATTATATTTATAATGTTTTGATATTTAAAATGACATGTTGAAATCATATAATACAATACCTCCTGATCTATTCAAGTTCAAAGTTGCTCAGGCTATACTGAATTGATTCTGTCTTACCACATTTGACAATAAAAACCATCTATGATTCTAATTACGATTGTATTATATTTCTAGCCAAACTTCAGAACAATTGTTAGGAAAATATCTTAATTCATGATTAGGATTCCAAGTTTCTTAATATACTTATGTCTACTTAGTAATATTTTCTAGTTGTTTTCAATGTGTATGCCATTTACTTTTGGGGGGTTGCTGTTTTGTTTTGTTGTTTGGACAGCATCTCACTCTGTAGTCCAGACAGCTCTTGAACTCACAGCAATCTCCCTTGCTCAATTTCCCTAGTGCCAAGATGACAGGTGTGAATCACCGTGTCTGGAGTTTATATGTCTTGCACACACTGATTCAATGGTATTTTATTTTCTGCTTTAATACATAGATTTTGTTTCAATTTCATTTGTTTTGTAAAGACATTCTGATTTTGTACATTGATCTTTTGTCCTGCCTATCTAATCCTGGTTTTGTATTATAGACAATGATCTATATATGGATAAAGAATGATTTATTGTTTCCTGTCCACTTTTTCTTATAATATTTTAGCACTTAAGAACTTTTATTAAAATTTTGAAAAGAATAATATGCATGCAATTTTTCTTCAATGCTAATCTCCTGGTATAAGTGTTCAGTTTTCTCCATTAAGAATAGTTATGGTTTGCAGGGCATGGTGGTGCACACTTTTAATCCCAACACTCAGGAGGCAGAGGCAGGTGGATCTCTATGAGATCAAGGCCAGCCTGGTCTCCATAACAAGTGCTAGCCCTGCAGAAGCTACAGGGAGACTCTGTCTCAAAAACAAATAAACCAACAAAAAAGAATAGTTATCATAACAGAGCTAGGATTTTCATAGATGCTGTTTTATATTTTGAGTAAGCTTTTAGCTATTACTGCTTTGCTAAGATTCATTATTAGAAATTGATGTTAGGTCTCCCAAATGCTTTGTGTCTATTGAAATGATGATTTTTTTTAAATGTGTATGAGTGTTTTGCCTGCATGAATGTAAATGCATCTATGTGTGCAATGCTTGTAGAGGTGAGAAGAGGGTGTTGGATCCTGGGAAATGAAGTTATGAATGTTTTTTAGCCACCATGTGGGTGCTGGGAACCAAACCCAGGTCCCCTGTGAGAGCTACTAGTACTCTTAGCTGAGTCATCTCTCCAGCCCCTCTTTTTCTTTAGTTTTTCTACTAATATGGTCAATTTCACTGCTTGTTTTCAAATGTTAAGCTAATTTCATATCTTTGGCCTAACCACATTCTACTTGATGAGGTTATCCATGCTTTTTATGTGTTGTTGACTTAAATTTTCTAATATTTCCAAAAAGTGTCTATTTTTATGAGGTATTGCTATGCAGTTTTTGTTTGTTCTTCCTCTTATATGGTATTGAACTGGAATAGTATTGATTCACATAATGAGTTACGAAGTATTCCTTTTTCTTCAGCATTTTGGCAAAGTTATGTTGAACTGATATTACTTCCTCCCTTAACCACTGAAAGTTTCTATCAAAGCCATCTATGCTAACAGTTTACTTTGTGAAAGCTTTAAATTATATGACAATGTCATCATATAAAGAGAGCTGTTCCTATTCTCTGTTTTTCTTGAGCAGACTTCATAGTTTGTGACTTGGAGAAATGCATCTATTTTATCTAAGTTGTCAGAGTTGTGGAGACTAAGCTTCACAATTTTCCCTTATGTGTCTGTGGAGTCTGTAGTGATGTATCTTTTCTTGTCCACAATATTAATAATTCATGTAATCTCTTTTGTTCCTAATGCCTGATTAGAGATCCATTGATTTTAGTGACCAGGCTTTGGTTTTGTTGGTTTTCTCTTTTGAAATTTTTTTATTGATTTCTGCTCTGATCTCTATTTCCTTTATTTTGCTTACTTTGTTTTAATGTAATTTTCTTCCCCTACTTTCTCAAGCTGAGGCTATTGATTTGAACCTTTATTTCTTTTTCCAATTTTTACTTTAAATTTGTTTTAATTTTAAGTGTGTTTCTTTTACTGCAAGAAAATTCTTATGTGTTCATTGGATCTGATAAAATCTAGCTGTTAATTAGAGCATTTGGAACATTTGCTTTTGCTATTACTATTTAAAATTTCACTTTGACTTTATTGCCTGTCTCAGTTCAAGTGCTCCCACTGTCTATTCCTGTCACTGTCAGGATGCTGCTCTGTTCCAGTCTCTGGAATCCTTGCTGTCCTTGAGAACAATAATTTGCTGCCTCCTTTTGTGTTCTTCTTTTGAAAAGGCTCTTCTGGAGAGACCTGTCTTCAACTGTCATCTTTTCCAAGGACTTTTCATTGATCATTATATCTAAAATAGACAGGCTGACTCTAGACCCCAGTGGATGAACATGCACTGAAGGACATCAGGGGAGATAGTGACTTGATAGGTTTTAACATAAATGACAGGATGCATGAAATCCAGTTGTGTGTGTGGGTACTATGGGGGGGGTGCCAATGGGGAAGGGGATATGAAGATGATTAAGATGTTATATATAAGATATACAAAAATTCAATAAATGTTTTAAAATAAAAATAATGAATAAAATATGTGTTTTTATTGAATTTTTGTGTATTTCATGCAGAATATCTCAAACAATTTTAATCATCGTTATACCCCTGTCCCCACTGGCACCCTCTCATAACCTCCCCCCCAGAAGCCATATACTTTTCATCTGTGTTAAGGCCCACTGTGTCAAGTCAGTGTCCCCAGAGTTTCCCCACTACAAGGCCATCCACTGAGGTCTAGTTGGCCTATTTAGAGTACTTTGTTTTAGGAAGCCCAGCCTTCCTCACCCAGCGGTAGTTTGTTGTCAGTATTTCTTCAGCTAAGTTTGGGGTCTGCTGTTCATTTCCCCAGCTCTATGCTGAGTTATCATCTGCCTGAGTTTGCATGGGACTTGTGTATGTTGACACCACTGCCATAGAATCATATGAGCAGCATCCCAGGAGCTTGTAGGACTCTGTTTCCATATGGTCATACACCTCCTCCTTGGCTCTTCCAATCTTTCCACCCCCTCTTCCACCAAGGTCCCTGAGCCCTGGGTGGGTGACATTTAATATAGGACTCCTGTCCAAGGACCAGCATTCTGCAGACTCTTAATCTCTATGTTTTGGTCATTTGTGACCTTTTGTGTTCCTGTCCCTCTGTTGCATGAAGGATCTTCATTAATGAGAATTGAAAGATTATTAATGACCTTTTCTTTACCCTTGTTCTATGTTCCATGTGCCTTTGGTGTAGAGGTTGCATTGTAGATGTGTCACTTAAGCCTGAGCACTTCATAGACAAGGTCTGTGTGTAACCCGTTGTGGTACTTTGTAATAGTCTCCAACTGGTGCAAAATATGCTTCTTTGATGAGTGGTGACTAAGATATTTGTCTGTACATATAAGGTTACATATTGTGCATATAGTGTGAAATTAAATTAGTGTAGGGATGTGACAGTCTTGGGGTTTTCTCTAAGATCTATGACCACTCCAGCCATATGTATTTGGTGATGTTTACAGCAGCACACCAGAGTTTCCTCCCATTGAATGGGCTTTCAGTCCAATTAGATAGCTGTTGATTGCCCCCAAGATAAAAGTACCACTATTGCACCAATGTCATATGCTATGCCAGTCATTGATGTGGTTATTTGGTCTTGAAGCTGGTGTTTTAAAAAACGGAATCATTTCCCTGGATGCCTTATTTGTTAATATGCTCTTCTGTTTCATTCTTTCTGAAGGACCTACAAAATGATGCACTATACGTTTCTCCTTTATGTGCTTTATTTTCTATTTTTCTGACCAAAGTGAAAGCTACATAAAAACAGAGGTTTTTAATTTTTTTGCCTTTGGTAATCATAACTTTTTTATTTTAAAAACAAATATTCCTTTTTCTAGACGTTATTATCTTGTTTAGTTTTTGTCTTTGTGTATGCTTGTGTGCACTTGCAAGTAGTATATGTTCATGAGTATGAGTGTGCCTGTGCATCTGTGCATGTGCAGGACAGAGCAGGATGCTGGCTCCTGCCTCCACTACTACCCATCTTCTTGCCTCGAGACAGGGTCTCTCACTAAACCAGATGCCAATAATTTCAGTTAGGCTGGTTGGTTAATAAGCCTTCAGAATCTACCTCTCTTTGCCCCCCATTGCTGGGGTTACAGGCATGTGCAACCATGCCTTCCTTTTTACATGGGTCCTAGGAATTCAAACTGCAGTCCTCATATCTGCAAAGCAAGGGCTCCTATCACTGAGCCATTCCCTAGCCCCTCATTTTGGTCTTTTGAGACAGGGTCTTGCTATATAGCCCGTTTGCCTTAAGTTTCCTATCCTCCCATCTGTGCTAGGATTCAAGGTATAAGCCAACTTACTCATGCTTTTTTTTTTTTGATCTTTTTTAAAAGTTGTATGTGTTTGAGTGTTTTATCTGCATGTATGTAAGTGCACTTGTGTCATGCAATGCTTGCAGAAGGCATCAGATCTCCCGGAACTACAGTTATGAGCTGCTGTTAACCACCAGGTACATGCTGTGAACTGAACGTTAAGTACTCTGCAAGAGCAACCAGTGTTTTTAACTGCCGAACTACCTCTCCATTCCTGCTTTTTCTGATCTTTAAAACCAAGTTCATGAACCACAAACGGATATTTAAACTGTCACAAAACATTTTCTACATTATGCATGGGCTTAGGATACCTAAGATATTTTCCCCTCCAGAGCTCTACTTCTGGATGCAGAGCTTTTCTGAGTCAGGAGTAAGACGTCTACTAGTGTATGCAGGCACTCAAAGTCATGGTCACAACATCTATATGGAACCAAACTGAGCCTGCAGTGTTTCATCCACTAACTTCTTCATTAATATGATTTGGAACAGAAATAACCCTGTCATCTTCACCACTCGGTTTTCACTTCCACTGTAGTATAGTCAGGAGAACATGTTTTCAGAATCACAAGCACACTATAGAGTATGGGAAGTAACCGTTTATTTTTTTTATTGTGAGTATGACATACCATTTAATGCTTATTACATCTCTGCTAGGTGGACTTCTGTGCTCATTTTACAAATGAAGAATGGTTGGAGAGTAAATGACCCTCCCAATCAACAGCTGTTACCTGAATATAGTTTTCTTTCCCCTGAAACCCATCTCCTTACACCTCCATTGTGTAAAGCAGACTCCATCACTGTCAATCGCAACCTATAGTGCATCAGTAAGAGAACCATGCAAGCTAGGCTCAACTATTCAGAAAGACGGAAAGAACCACAGACCCTTCTGCACACCACAATTGATGTCACAGACATCATCTCTGGATAGCACAGCGCAGTCATTAATGTTCATAATGATAAAACCAAGTCATCAAAAAAAGATTAATTACATTCCATCCATTCTGTTTAAGAAGGCAGAGAAGTGTGAAATCCATTTTAGAAAGATTTCCATCAAAAATGATTAAAATTTTCAACTATCCAGAATGATTCATTCCCTGGGGTTTCTACATAGCCAAGTATGTAAATGAAAAACCACAAATATTGCACATTTCCTACAAAATAAAATACCCCCCTCCACGCACACACACAAAGGAGAAGGTATAAAGATCTTTATTGACTTGAAGACTGGATAGTCCTGTAGGCCTTAGCAGGGTACACACATATCTAACCTGTATGTATCTTTTTTTAATACCGTGTACGTGTCCTCATTGGTCAGGTGTCCACTTAAATGACTGGCACTCCTGCCAGGGCAGTTTTAATTATTTTGATTGCTTCTGCCACACAATCTTTTAGGGAAGAATAATGTGTTCCCCGCATTCTTGAGCACAAAGTTGGAACAACTGAGTCTCTACAGGCAGACTTTTTAAAAAAACTAGCTGTAAGTATAAAGAGAGGTTATTTTATATTGAATACTGCTTGATTTGAATTTCAGTCATAAAATCAAGAAACGAATGTACCTCTCAACTCGGTGTAGCTCTTAGCATGGGGTAAATGCTCCATAAATGCTAGTGTGAAGAATTCTTTCTGCCTATTGGTGGAAAAATGAATAAATAAATTGTGTTACATTCTGGTGCATCTAGCTGAAGGAATGATACATACTTACTTCAAATAACAATCTGATAGATACTGACATGGGTATTTATTCACTCCAAAATTCTCATTTCCTAGAAGATTTTTGGCATGTAATAGCACTCAATTAATATTGATTGATTGAATGAATGAATGAATGAATAAATGAAACAAAATTAATGAAGAAGTGGTAAAACTTATTGATATTGTGAAATGATTAATATGATAGAATTTGTTGGAAGGGATACGCATGCAACTGAATCAAGAAATATCTGTAAAGCTACATGGCAAATTATCACTGGTAGTTTTTCTGGGATATAGCTCACCTTTCACTTTATTTATACGTCAACTAAATGGCCACAACACATGTATATCACATTTATAATTATAAATATTTTGCTACACCAGATAGTCTAGAAGTTGGTTTCATTACAGAATTTAAAAACAAGATGATATCAGTTCCACTTAATGTAGAATATTTAACAGAATAAATTCTAACATGGTCAAACCACTTAGCATTAAAAATGTTTTTTTAAAAAAGACCAAAAAAAAAAAAAAAAAAAAAAAAGCTTAACTGGGGACAGTGAGATGGCTCCGTGAGTAAAGTTCTTGCCTCATATGCAAAAGAATGTGAGTTCAAATCCCCAGAACCCTTGTAAATCCAGGCCAGGTAACAATCACCTTTAATCTCAGTTTTCCTACAGCATGAAAGGAGGTGGGAACAGAAGAATCCCCAGTAGCTTGCAGGTCAGCTAGACTGGCGCACACAGCAGCAGACAGGAAGGGACCCTGCATCAAGCAAGATGAAAGGTAAGCACTGACATCTGAGGTTGTCTTCTGATGTCTATACTTGTACCACGGCAGCTGTGTGCCCCACCATATCACATATACACACCTCATACACACACGCACACACACACACACACACACACGCTCACGTACATGTGCCCTTACATAGGCACACACAAAGAAGGCTTAACTGGACAAGCAAGAGTGAAGTGCATGAAAAATTAACCGTGAAAGGAGCTATCAAAATTTTCCTGAGCTAAACATTGAACATTATGAATGCTCCTGAACTGTTCACTTTAGAATAGTGGACTTCATGTTATGTACATGTCGGGTCAGTATGACAAAACAGCAATGTGTACTCATTAGATGAAAATAAAGCAAATGTGCAAAAGGTCTGAAAGTCAATAGGCCAAACATGGGGAAAGTCCTAACTGGAATTCATTCTCAAAAGAAAGGGCGGAGGACCAGCTTTACTACTGGTGAGTTCCCACTGCGAAAAACGATTCCATGTTCTGTGCATTCTAGTGACAAGAACGTTCTCGTGATGTCACTTTTTTGAGCCAGGATAACAAAGGAAAAATAAGCAAAGCCTGCTGCCAGGAAACATCAAGCATCCTCAGTGAAGTAAACTAGATGCTTCTCTGTCAAGCTCTGAGCTTCTTCCCACTAGAAACTCTGCTATTCACCTTTGCATCCCCAGTCCTCAGCAGTCCTCTCAGAGGAGCTAAAGGATATGAGCAAGAGGTTTAATGCTGGAATGGAGTGGCCTTTAGGTTAAGTTTGATGTTGACCAGGGGAGGACTAGATCTAGGAGCTCATCTCTAAACCAGAGCAAGCAACAGCTTCTCTTCCTCTGGCCTCTGCACTCCTGCAGGCACATCATATACACACATATGCCTTCTTCCTTCTCTCACACAGACACCGAAGAAGAGGGAAACTCATGAAAGGTGAGTGTTCCTAGACTCTACCTCCAGATCTTCTGTTTCAGGAAGGTCCTGGAAATCTGTTTCACTGAAGATTCTCAGGTATTCTGTAGTCTGTTGGGCCACTCATTTCCAGCAGCAGCACTGGCCTCCGTCCCTTTGACTGGAGCTATCAGCCCAACTTTCCGTCAGAAATGGAAGCTCAGGGATGGGATGGGCAATGAAGTATGTAAGGTGATTGTGGGTTCTTTCGATCTGTTTTCTTTTCATGTAAGTAGAACTTCATAAGAACAAAAAACATCCAGAAAATAAAAAATGGCTTATGGTACTACAACCTTTAGAAACAGGGTTCAATGGAGCAATTCAAGAGGTTATAATAAATTCTTTTGCACAGAAGGATTTCTATCGTTGGCCTCTTAGGCAGTTTTTCAACTCATAGTCTCTAATTCAATGATGAAAACAGGTTGAGCAGGCTAAGGAAGCAGATGATGTGTGTACGTGTAACACTGGAAAACGCAGATCTCTATAAAATCCGAGATAGTATTTATATTATTCATGATTCAGGGGTAGTATCTGACATCACGTCAGAGATTTCTAAAACACATTTCTTTTCTGATGTTTAATAAAATAATATTCGTGAAAGAAGTCAATTTAGGAAGCGACACACACACACATGGACATGGCATGGCCATTGTACTCTTGAAGTCACAGCAGCTGTGACTATGCAGATCTGCACAGGACTGAGCCTATCAACACCCTGTCATGTAGGGAAAAGGGTCTCACAGGGTCAACCTCTGGGAACTTACGCACAGTGATGGTTGATAGCCTAAAGTCAGTTTCTTCATTGAAGTAGCCGTTAAAATAGCCAAAGTTTCTGAAACAACCCTCACAACTGCTCCTGTTGGTAAGCAAACCAAATGAAACTCACTAGGCCATCAAAAACAAAAACAAAAAATACTACCCCAACCCCCCAAGTTATAAAAGGAGAGTAGCACTAGTTAAGAGGAGGAAGGTAATTAGCAGAGTGGAGGGGGACATGAGAGGGTTAGGGGGTAAGGAGGGTGAAGATGGTTGAAATATGTTATATACATATGTGGAAATGTCATAATGAAACCCATCATGAATAATTAACATATGTTAGTAAAATTTTTTTTCTTTTTGAAACAGGGTCTCCCTGTAGCCCCAGCTGTCCTGGAACTCATTACATAGACCAGGCTGGCCTTGAACTCACAGATATCTGCCTGCCTCTGCCTCCTGAGTGCTGGGATTAAAGGCGTGCCCCACCACGCCCGGCCAGTAAAAATATTTTTAAAAATAATTTATTGAGAATTTCATACAGGCATACTCACATATAAGGTGTTTTGATCAAATCCATGCCCACTCCCTCCCTCCAACACCTTCCGTATCTCCACATCACTGTTTTCTGATAACTTCATGTACTCTTTCTTCTTTTGGCTACTCTAACATTCCCCTCTCTGAAGAGGTAACCCTCAAATCTTTTAAGGATTAGATACAAGCTCCCAAATACTTTTGACATTTTTGGCCTTTGGAAAAGAGTATGTTGCTAAGAAGCCCAACGACATTATGACTTTTAGCCCTGAAACTGGCTACATTTACTTGGTGTCTTTTTATACTAACTGCCTAGTCAATTCCTACCTCCTGTACTTATCACACCATCTTCTGACGAGGTTACCCAAATTGCTGATAAGGAATAGGATGCAGACTGCTCTGGCTTCTTCCATGCTGAACAGGGACATAGGGTGATGCATTTGGGACACCCCTTCAGTGGGTCTATCTAAAAGACTCCCAAATTGCATAACTCTTATCTCTAGGGGGAAAAGAAAGTCCTTGACTGGTGAATAGGAGCTGTGTGAAGGAGAAGTAAAGGCAAGAGTAATTAGCATTACAAGTTCTAGACAGGGAACTAGAAAAAAGTCAGAACTTTTCAAAAAAAAAAGTCAGAAAATTTCAAATGTTCATTATCAGAGTCCATTGGAATTTCTTGACGAGAGCTTCCAAAAGCATCCCTCTATTGGGTTCCTCATTTTTCTTTTGTCTGCCAAGGCTAGATTCCAGAGTGATGGATTCAGGATTTGCTTTCAGGCATTTTGATAGCTGATTGAGTGGTTAGAATCAGTGTCAGTTCCCTCTCAAAGGCTTCTAGATCGGGGGAGAAAACAAATTTGGCCATCATTTTAGAACAATAGCAGGTTGTCTCCCTTAGCTACAGGTGGGCACTACAGTATTGCAGACCAAGATTTGAAGTCTTACATCTGAGCAGCACTTTCTGATTCAGTACAAAATCATCAATGAGAAATAATTGTCCAAATAACTTTTTATACAGACTTAAGCCTAGTGTCTGAGAAGTGTAAGCCCTTGAACTCTTGTTTTTTTTTTTTTTGTTGTTGTTGTTTTGTTTTTAAAGAAATACATACTGATCATTTTCCTGTTTGGTTATACTTTCTTTTTGGGTGTTTAAGACCATAGAATTGGCCCAAATAAATCAATTTATATTTACGCTTAAGGTCGTTTGAGGATCTGTTCCTCAGGGGTCACATGGGTTTGGGAGGAGCCCCTGGCTTCTTTATCAGTTCCATCTATGTGAAGATAAGTCAAAGGTCCTGCCCAACCACGTCTAGCTTCACTTGGAAGCATGCATGAGATGTTTCCTCTGAGTTGACCCTCCTCTTTGTAGACTGGACACTGGTTCAGGTCCATTGGATAGGGGCTCCATGGCCTCTCTGAACAAGAGGACAGGTGACTCACGACAGTTACAGGACATTTTGAGAGATGTCCCATAGTCCCCTGGAACTTAGTTCGTAGTTGACGGCAAGGGGCAAAAACTGTACTTTAAGTGCTTCTGACCAAATTAGTATAGGCCTCAAAGTATGGCTGTTAAACATCCAATAAGGTTAGTTCCACCAGTCTGGTACTTTTAATTACCATGTGCTATGTAGATAAATCTTGGATAAAAAGTCAAATATTCTCAGATAAACCTTGAATAAATATACATTTTGTTCCTTAAACTAGTTGACCAAACTATAGCCTTAGAAATGTTAAGATTATGTGTATGTTATATTGGTCTCATCCTTTATGTATCATTAAAAACCTAAACAGACCTTCATCATTTGATTAGGCTTTCTCATTTTTTCTATTTTGGAAAATATCTCCATTACCATATCCCATTAACATCTTTTACATTCTCATTATTTAAAATAATTATGACATAATAACATTAACAAATACATGTTCAATCTGTTGTGAGAAACCATGTGTGATTAGGGCCAAATTACATACAGTTGGCTGGGAAGGGTGGCTGGATACTCCGGTGAGGATCCAATCACCCTGTTTGCCCTCCTTTAATGAAGGAGCACAACTGACAACAAGCCCAATTGTGATGATGTTTAGCGATCAGGCACAGCTGAAGTCGTGATGATGGTAGTTATTTCATGCAGAAGACACTGCTGTATAGTATTATCTTAATAAAAGCACATGGGATTTAAAAGGATTTAGTGCTAGGATCCACAAATGAGGGAGAACATACATCTTTTATATTTCTGAGTCTGTGTTACTTCACTTAGTATAACAGTGTCTAGATTCATCCATTTACCTGCAAATTTCATTATTTCATCTTTCTTTACTGCTAAACAGAGCTCCATTGTGTACATATACCACATTTTTGTTAACCAAAAATGTGTTGAGGGGCACTTAGTTTGATTCCATCTCTTAGCTATTGTGAAAAGAGCGTCAACATACATGGTTGTACAAGTGTCTGCAATACGAAGAGTCCTTTGGGTATATGCCAAGGAGTGGTATAACTGGGTCATACGGTAGGTTTATTTTTAGTTTTTTAAGAGTTCTCCACACTGTTTTCCATAGAGATTGCATGAGTTTGCAATCCCACCAGCAGTGAATGAGCATTCTCCTTTCTCCACATCTTCACCAGCATTTGGTATCATTTGTTCTCTTGATCCTAGCAAGTCTGGTTGGGGAAACGTGATACTTTAGGGTGGTTTTACTTCGCATTTCCCTAATTACTAACGATGTTGAACACTTTTTGAGATATTTCTTATCCGTCTTTATTTCTTCCTTTGAGAACTCTCTGTTTAGATCTTTAGCCCATCTTTTCATTGGGACATTTGGTTTCTCACTTCTTTGTTTTTTTGAGTTCTTTATATATTCTGGATGTTAAACCTCTGTCAGATGTGTCACTGGTAAAGACTTTTTCCCATTCTGTGGGTTTTCTCTCCACTGTTTTGATTGTCTCTTTCGCTGTTCAGAAGCTTAGTTTAATGAGGTCCCACTTGTTGACTGCTGACCTTAATTCCTGAGCAACTCTGTTCGATTTAGAAAATCCTTTTCTACACCTATATATTGTCTAAGTTACTGCCAATATTTTCTTCTAGTAGTTTCAGGTTTCCAGGTTCACACTGAAGGTTTTGCTCCATTTGAATTTGACTTTTGTGCAAGGTGAAAGATAAGGGTCTAGTTTCATTCTTTTACAGGTGGAGATCCAGTTTTGTCCGGCACCATTTGTTGAAGATGCTGTCTTTCATCCATTGTGTGTTCTTGGCACCTTTGTCAAATATCAGGTGGCTGAAATTGCGTGTACTTGAGTTTGGGTCTTCAATGATGTTCCATTGATCTATGTGTCTATTTTTGTGCCAGTACCATGCTGTTTTTATGACTATATCTCTGTAGTATACTTTGAGATCTGGTATAGTAATCTACCCCAGCATTGCTCTTTGTGCTCAGGGTTGCTTTGGCTATCCAAAGTCTTTTGTGCTTCATACAAATTTAAGGATTTTTTTTTTCTAATTCTGAGAAGTATGTCATGGGGATTTTGATTGGGATTGAATTGAATCTATATACTGCTTTTGGCAGGGTGTTCATTTTAACAATATTAATTTTTCCAATCCATGAGCATGGGCTGTCCTTCCATCTCCTGGTATCTTCTGCAATCTCTTTCTTTAATGATTTAATATTTTCACTGTAGAGATCTTTGGTGTCTTTGGTCAGATTTATAGTAACATATTTTTTTTTGCAGCAATTGTGAATGGGAGCATTTCCCTGTATTCTTTCTCCAATTGCCTGTTGTTGGTGTATAGAAAGGCCACTGATTTTTGTCCATTGATTTTATAACCTGCCACTATACTGAAAGTGTTGATCAGTTCTAGGACTTTTCTGGTGGACCTTTTGGGATCTCTTAGGTATAATATATCATCTGCAAAAAGTGATAGGAGTTTGAGCTCTTCTTTTCAAATTAGTACTCCTTTAATTTCCTTCTACTATTTTATTGCTCTAGCAAGAGTTTCAAGCACTATGTTGAAAAGGAATGGAAACAGTGGACATCCTTGTCTCACTCCTGATTTTAATGGGAATGCTTCCAGTTTTTCTCCATTTAGAATGATGTTCGCTGTGGGTTTGTTGTATATGGCTTT
>NW_008333469.1:1440717-1453455 GCF_000622305.1 Nannospalax galili
AGTATGTTGTCTCTAGTCCAATTCCCTCTAGGACTTTGAACATAAACCCATGCTGAATTTTGTCAAGTCTTTTCTGCATCTATTGAGATGACAATGTGGTTTTTGTCTTTGAGTCCATTTATATATTAATGATGGTTATTGACTTGCATATATTGAACCATCCCTGCATCTCTGGAATAAAGCCTACTTGATCATGGTGAATGATCTCTTTGATGTGTGTCTGTCTGTATGTAGTTTGCAAGTATTTTGTAGAGAATTTTTGCATCTATGTTCATTAAGGATCTGTGTCTATAGTTTTCTTTTTTGGTTGTGATGCCTGCTTCATAGAAGGAATTTGGGAGTTCTCCTTTTGTTTCAAATATTTTGAATAATTCAAGTAGTATTGGTTGGAGGTCTTCTTTAAATGTGTGGTAGAATTCTGCTGTAAATTCTTCTGGGCCTGGGATTCTTTTAGTTAGGAGGCTTCATATTACTGTTTCGATTTCTTTATTTGTTATGGGTCTGTTTAAACTGTTGATCTATTCATGGTTTAATTTTGGTGGTTCCCATGATTTTAGATATCCATCCATTTCTTTTAAATTTAAAAATTTAGTAGAATATAGGTTTTTAAAATCTTCCCTTATAATGGTCTGGATCTTTTGGGTGTGTGTTGTGATGTTTCCCGTTTCATCTCTGATTTTTATTGATTTGGATATGTTCTTTCTTTTGGTTAACTGGGCCAGGCTGTCTGTCTATCTTGTTTAGCTTTCCAAAGAACCAGCTCTTAGATTCGTTTATTCTTTGTCTTGTTTTCTTTGTTTCTATTTCATTAATTTCTGCTCTGATTTTTGTTATTTCTTCTCTTCTGCTGGGTTTGGGTTTCATGTGTTCTTGCCTTTCCAGCATCTTGAGTTTCAGTGTTAGGTCATTTATTTGGGCTCTTTCTAATTTTTTAATGTAGGCACTTAGAGCTATAAACTTCTCTCTTAGGACTGTTTTTTAAAGTGACCCAGAGGTTGTGTTGTTTTGTATTGAATTCCAGGAATTCTTTTACTTCTTTCTTAATTTCTTCTTTGACCTACTCATTGTTTAGTAGTGTGCTGTTTAGTCACCATTAGTTCATGTAGTGATTAGGGCTTTGTCCAGTGTTGAGTTTGAGCTTTATTGCATTTTGGTCTGATAGAATGCATGGAATTATTTCAATTTTTCATATTTGTGGAGGTTTGTTTTGTGGCCCAGTATGTCAGTTTTTTAAAAAGTTCCATGGGATGCTGAGTAGAAAGTGTATTCTTTGGTGCTTGGGTGGAATATTCAAAAGATGTCTGTTAGGTCCATTTGATATATGATATCATTTAACTCAGACGTCTCTCTATTAATACTTTGTCCAGTTGACCTGTCTAATGGAGACTGTGGAGTATTGAAGTCCTCTACTATTACTGAGTTGGGGTTAATCTGTTCCTTAAAGTCCTGTAGTGCTGTTTGTATGAATTTGGGTGCACCAGAGTTTGGTGCATACATGTTGAGGATTGTAATCTCTTCTTGGTTAATTGTTCCTTTGATCAGAATGATCCTTATCTCTTCTGATTAGGTTTACTTTGAAGTCTGTTTTGCCAGTTATTAGAATTGCAACCCCTGCTTGTTTCTTAGTGTCATTTGCTTGGAATATTCTTTTCCATCCTTTTACCTTAAGGTAGTACCTGTCCTTGAAGGTGAGATGCATTTCTTGCAGAGAGCAAAAAGATGGATTTTATTTCCTGATCCATTCACTTAGCCTGTGTCTTTTGGTTGGGAAGTTCAGTCCATTGATATTTAAGGTTATTATTGAAAGCTGTGTATTGGTTGCTGTCATTTTGATTGCTGTTTGTGTTCTTTGTCTAATTTTGTGTTTCCTCAATTTTACCTTTCTTTATTTTCTTTTGTTTCCCCTGGAGTAGAGTTTTCCTTTCTCTGCTCTTTGTATTACTTTAGTTTTTCTTTGAAGAGCTGGTTTCATGGACATGTATTCTTTCAGGCTATTTGTGTCATGGAAGATGATTTTTCCCCCTCAACTATAATAGACATTTTTGCTGGATAAAGTATTCTGGGCTGGCATCTATTGTCATGTAGAACTGGGAATACTTTGGTCCAGGCTCTTCTGGCTTTCATAGTTTGCATTGATAAGTCAGCCGTAATTCTGATGGGCCTTCCTTTGTATGTGAGTTGTTCTTCTTTTGCTTTCAGTATTCTCTCTTTGTTCTGTACATTTAGTGTTTCAACTGTGATATGTTATGGAGAGTTTCTTTTCTGATCCTGTCTATTTGATGTTCTATGTGCTTCCCGTGTTTGTATGGGGTCTTTCCTTAGTTTTGGGAAATTCTCTTCCATACTCCTGTTTAAGATCTGGTCAGTATCATTAACCTGAAATTCTTCTCCTTCCTCTCTGCCTATGATACATAGATTTGGTCTTTTCATGGTGTCCCACATCTCTTGCATATTCTATTCCTGTATTTTTAAAAAATTTTCCATAATCTTTGCTTTATCTTCAACTTTATCCTCCAGTGTTAATATTCTGTTTTCCATTTTATTCATTCCATCAGTGAGGCTTTCCCCCATTGTTTCAAGTTGGCTTATTGAGTTTTGCACTTCCTTCTTCATTTCTGCCTGAGTTTTCGTCAATGTTTCTATCTATTTTGTGAATTCATTCAGATGTTTATCCCCATCTTCTTTTAGTTCTTTGACTTCCGTGTTCATGTGGTCTTTAAATTCATTGAATTCCTTGATCATGTTTATGATTGTTCTTTTAAATTCTGTGTCCTAGATTATCTCTAAGGGGCTCTCCTTGTAGAAGTCTTCTACAGAATGACTGGTAGAGTTTGGTCAGAACATAGTGTTTTGGCTTTCCATTTATTATTCTTTCATTGTGATTTTAGCATGTGAATTTCTTTTGTAGTTTGTGATTCAGATATGAGAATTAAGTTGAAGTATGCTTCTGTTTGTATAGTTGTTGTGCTTTGGTATTTTTCTTTTTGTTTCTGTCAAGCTGGTTGGTCCAGATTTCAGGTTCTCTCAGGTTTTATTTTGGAGAGAACTGATGGCTTCAGATCAGGTACTCAGGAGCACCCACAGAAGCCCAAGTCAGGTTCAGGTCAGGTACATTCTCAGGCTTCCTCCTAATGTTTGGCCTCCTACTAGTGGGAACTAAGAGCAAATTTTGGGAAGTTCCCTAAGGGGGGGGGCAATTTTGGGACTCTTAGTCTGCTGAGTTCTCAGCTCCTATGCCAGAGGGAGGCTGGAAAAGGCACTCTCTGGTGGTCTGCTGAGATCACAGTACACAGATGGAGGTTGGAACCTGCCCTCTAAGGCTGTCTGCTAAGATCTCAGACTTATCCTACCAAAGCCAGGTCTGCCTGGGGCCTTGGGAGGGGCCTAATGCAATCCCAGTAAGGGTGTTGGGTACAGAGCAATTAGGGGAAGCTCACCACCATTTGGAGGCAGGATCTGGGCAGGTGCTCTCAGGCATTCCCCTGGGTTCTCAGGCCCTATGCTAGAGGGAGGCTGGAAAAGGCACTCTCTGGAGGTCTGCTGATATCACAGTACACAGATGGAGGTAGGAACCCACCCTCTCAGTCTGTCTGCTTAGATCTCTAGTAAAAGTATTTTTAAAAGAAGGAAAAGAGCAAAGATCGTGCTTGTATCTGAGTGCTTACCTGCTTCTACCTTCAGGATGAATCCTCAGACATGGAGACTGTGAATGAAACCCTATGATCATTGTAGACAATGCACACATATTTCCAGTGTTCCCAGGAAGACTGCAACAGCTATGTTTGGACCAGAAATGGAGAGGTTCTCTTCTCTTGGTGGATTGTGGCAAGTGTGAGTGTTTGTAATTAAGAAAAAACATAAGGAGGGAAGGAGGGAGGGAGGGAGAGGGAGGGAGGGGGGGAAAAGGGAAGTAATAGAGGAAAGGAGGGAGGGAGGGCCTCCAGAATTATTCCTCATTCATCTACCCTTCCACAAGTACTACCAAGCACCTCATACATGTGGGACTCAATTCTCAGTACTGGGTAGAGTGACAAATAGGAACTGGTCATGAAATTTTGTGGATAGAATTTTGCAGTCTTGCTTTTTCCTTGTTCTTGGATTAAAATGTAATAAACTAGAACACATCTGAAAATTGTGCTGCTCATTTTTCATTCCTCTCTTAGTGTACCAAGTATTCCTTGTGCAATTAACATTTTTCACCTACTGTATATTTCAATCATGGTGAAGTTCAGTCTAGAAAACTCCTCTTCCTTTCTCTTAAGGGGGAAAAATTAGATAGGGAGCTAGAATATTTTAAAGAAAAGGTAACAATTGCCAAGTTATTTTAATGTATTTATTATTGAAATTGAAGACACCTATGGAATTATGTGGTATTTTCAGAGCTATGAAATGGTAACTTTCCGTTAAGGAAAATAATATGACAATAAATATGAATGACTTCCTCAAATGCTTCAAGAAACGCCCTACAGCAATAAATATACATTCTTCACTGTGTATGTCACAATTTTATTTTCAATAAATCAAAATGGGTCAGTCAAAAATAAGCCATTCCAGGTAATATTTTACTTTTTGTTATTTATAAAAGCTTCAAATTTGATCAGATTCCATGAACTTTTACAATAACCAGACTACCCTGTACAGATTACTTCTAAAATCATATCTCTATTATGTTGTGTTCGTTACCACCTAACCACTTTGCAGATTGTATTGAAATTACCTCCCCTTTCCCAGTAACTGCCAGCAGGGTATTTGTAAGGTCTCGTTTATAAATATCATCCCACTCCATAAGGACTGTGCATTCAAAAACTGAATTTCACATGTTTATATGTTTTTTCCTCAATAAACTTTTTCTTATAAAATTAAACATTTCTAAAATCATGTAAGTACAGTGCTAAGATTTTTCATTTTCATAGTGTATTAGAAGAACACAGTTTTAGAGCTATATTTAAGTCAGCATAACGTCTCTTAGATGCTATAATAACTTTGGCAATAAACTTTAGTCTACTTAATCATACCTTGTTTTTGAAAATAAACTTCTTTCTTTTGTTTGTGATGCTTCCAGTGACAGAAGTGCTTCAGACTGTGCTATTTTCAGACTGTCGCATTCTACAGTCTTCACTGGGCTTGAATCTGGGGATATGAAATGGTGCCTTGCTTTGTTTTCAATGATACTGCCTTCTATCTTTTTACTGTATTATGCAAAGGAAAAAGACTGTCTCTTCAATTACTTTTCTCTTTGCAAGATTAGAAATAACAGAAAACACCATAGCAACCTAAAAATGATTTGAGCAAAACCATGTTTTCCCCATACATTTGTTCCTCACCTTTTCACTTGCATAACAAAACATATAGATTGTGATTCAAAATGTGCAAAAAAGGGTGTTCCTACTCTGTCTCCATCATCAGCCTCAACTTTCAAGCTCTCCAACCCATCAGGTATTGGGCAATACAGACTTGAGCTTGGTAACAAGTCCCAAATTTGTGCATTTAGCACAGTATTGGGGGTCAACAGTAGTTCAGTCTAGATGTTTCTTAGTGTCCTTGCTTTGCTTCTTTTCCTGTCTCTGAGAGTGGAGCTTGGGACCATGGGAACATTTCTCTACTCCTTGAGAGGAAGAAGGTCTAGATGTAGTGTTTCATGGTTTTGCTGGTCTAGGATCTGACAATGGTACCCAGGATGCCTTCAGTCCCCAGCATTTGGCACCAGCACCTGCTGAGTCATTGCTAACAGTGTTTTCTTTCTGTAGGTTGGGAGAGATGGATATAATGCCATTGATGAAATGTGCTTCTGGCGAATTTCAAGGAACTGTCCTGCTCACCTTGCTGCTGTCTTTAGTTCTTATTGATTGTTTAGAATGTCTGGTCAGCTTCCTTTTCTCTGCTAAGGTCCTTCTTGTGGTGGTCCTATTGTCCAGACCTTGTATCCATTCAGCCACCTGCTTGGGCCTCCCAGATTGGCAAGAGAACTTACAGATCTCTTCCTCCGTCATTTTGGTATGCTATGGTGACCCTGCTCTGTAAAACTTGCTCCTGTGTTGGTGGGAGCTACAGGAGAAGGCTCTTCTCTGTCTCTAACTACATACATGTCAGCAGTTTCTAAGCCTCCTAAGTGGCACAGTGTGGCATCACTATAGTAATCTGAGGTATTCTTGTCAGAGTTCTGCCACTGTCCTGAGAAACAGCCTGCAGCATCAAGTACTTGGAGTTGGAGTTATTTCAGACCTATCCGAGGGGGTCAGTTCTTGCTCTCTTTCTGGCTAGCACCTTCCTAAGGGGGAAGCCAAGACACTTAATTTGAATTCTTGCCTGCCTTCTCTGGAGTTCTCTCAGAACCTCTCTTGCAACAATACGTTTTTCTTTCTTCTGGCTGAAGTTGACATTTCCAAACAGCTAGCTCTTTTCATGTCTAGGAGTTAAGCATATTTTCATTCCCTCAATACTTAATCTATATATTTAAGTAGCCTTTTGATTTTAGAAATACCTTCTAGTGACCACAATCCTAATTCACAATTTTCTTTTGTTCCACAATATACTGATGATGTTAAAAACAAAATCCTTCCTGGAACAATGACATTTTTTTCTCTTTGTATTCCTACTTTAATAATCTGAATCCTGCCTAATATAATGGATGCCTCTGGTGAATGGGAGGGGGGTCAGTTCATTTATTTCAAAAGTCTTACTTACCCTTTTAATAGTAGAAACTGAAGATACTGATAAATTACTTTTACCTTCCAGTTATTTCCAAATTCATTTCTTAGTAGAACTGTTTCTTTTCTTCAGGACCTACTTTTAAAAGATAAATGCTTTAAAATCAAAATATACTACAGTTTATTTTCTGCTACACAATATCTTCTATACAGTACCATCTTAAAATTTTCAACGAAAAAATCTATTTTAAATTTCAGTCCAATTTAAAAAAGTGTCTATTCGTTTGCTTTAAACCAGCTTTTAATAATACACTGTACAAGGTAAGGTAGGCAGATTTAAAGAGAAAAGATAATCCTTACTCTTCAAATGTAATTAACCAGTGCCCACAGGTGCAATGGAAGGGAAGGGACAATTGTTCTGGGGTGTGTGTGTGTGTGTGTGTGTGTGTGTGTGTTTGTGTGTGTGTTGCTTCTAACCTGGACTTAATAGATATTTGTTTTTCTGGTTTATCTGCCATATACACAAAAAAGTGTGGGTATCTGAGCAACTTAATAAAAAATGGGTGAGTCAAGGAAGATTGGAAAGTGGAAGGGGAAGTGGTCCTCACTCCTGGAGTAGAGTTTGGATTCATGGAAAGAGAGTTCATCTGGTCCAGACAAGAAGGAAATATGGAGAACGACTTGGGGACCAAGGATTGTGGGTTCAGAGGACAATGTTGTTATATTCAGTTTAAATTGGCTGAATAATAGAAGTCATTCTGGAAAATATATTTTTCAGATATTTGTTCTTGGCATCACCCCTTGTTCCCCCGCCTCTGTGCTTTTCATAGAGGAAATGCTTTGTTATAGTCTTCCTCTTCTTGTGATTGATGCTGGCTCATTCCACTGCTTCCGTTTGCTTGGTCACAGCTGTCCATGACTGTCTTTTTTTTCCCAAGTGGTCTGACTAAGTGAGGCTCATAATAAATAGCCTGCAGCCCAAGGGTCAGTCCCGATGGAGCTGCAAGATTTGACTTTGGAATAAAGCCCTTCTTGCTACTAGTGAGGATTGCAAGAGTTTGTTTTTTGTCTGTTAAAAGGATGCTGCCCTTTCTTTTCTCATTCCTTTCGCTGCCAAATATATTGGGGAAACGAGGTTCTGTACATCACTAAAATTCTCTCCTGCTTCCTACTGGGTACCAGTAGTTTAAAGACGCAACTCAATGATTTTTTTTTTTCTTTCAACTTCATTTCTTTCAACCTCTCTACTGCCCTTGACATTTTAACTAGTCTCTCTTAAAGTGTTTTGTTTGTTTTTGTTCCGTCTTTTTTTCTATAATGCATCCTTCTGATTTGCCTCCTACCTCTCTGGTCTGTTTATTTATCTGCGTCTTCTTTTCCCCCAAATACTGCAGCTTAATGCGTTGCCTTAAATGGTACAAGAAGACCCAGCCCTAAGGTCAGCTGTACCATTCCCTAGTTCGGGCCCAGACTGTACAGTAGAGCAAGGAAGCTGAGCACTGCGCATGTGAGCATTTCTCTCTGCTCTTGACTTGTGAATGAGATGTGATTGGCTGTCTTAAGCTCTTTTCACCTTTATTTCTATGCTATGATAGACCATAATTAACTAGAATTAAGCTAAACAAACCCTTCCTCACCTAAGTTTCTTTTTGCCAGGGTATGATTATGAAACTACAACAATAAGAGATGCTGGGTGCTATGTTCTTGAATCTCCAAATTTGTGAGCTAAAGAAGCCTCTTATTCTAATAAAGTACCATGTCTCAAAGTATTTTGTTATGGCAGCAGAAAGTGGGCTAATACTAAATATAAGTATTTTCTAAGATTGTCATTTCTAACTTTTTTCTTCCAGTATTTTCTCTCTAGACAAATATAACAGACCTTGAATATTTTTTCTGTGCAGAAATAATTCATCATCTACATTTCCAACTAAGTTCTCTAGTGGACTACAGTCCTCAAATTCCAACTATTTGCTTAATATTACTCTTAAGATTCTCCCCCCAATTACTTCAAATTCCTTGCATCCAAGCTGGAGGTCGCAGCATCCTTCCATTCCATCCTCTTCACTTCTTTGTGTATAGTCACAATAGTGATAAGCTGGAGCTGGCTCATGCCAGTGTGTGGATGTTTATTTCAGATCATCTCTTTCTAACTCCCAAATAAGCCACAAATGGCAAATACTACAAATTGGGTATCTTGATTTCATTCTCTGCTGCCATACCAAAAGCTCTAACAAAGTAGTTTAGGGGAGAAAGATTTATTTTCCCTCACAATTCTAGGTACAGTCCATCATGGTATCGAATTCAGCTTTAGGGGCTCAGCAGAGTTGGCCATATTATGTCCCAGTCAGAGAAAAGAACCATAGAATCATATGTGCCTGCTCTGCTCTCCAGAGCCCAGCTGCCGAAATGGTACTGCCTGCCTTCTGCGTGGTTCTTTCCACCACAATTAAGCCACTGAAGGAAATCCTTCACAGGCATGCCCATAGGCAAACTTAATCTAGACAAGTCCACTTTGGGACTCCCCTCCCACGTGACTCTAGTGTGTATCAAGTCCACAATCAAAACTAACATCACAATCAGAGCTTGGTTTTCTTTGTTATTTGTTATTTTTCTCCTTCTACTTTCTTTCTTTCTCTTTCTTCTTCCTCCTCCTCTTCCTCTTCCTCTTCCTCTTCTTCCTCCTCCTCTTCCTCTTCTTCCTCCTCCTCTTCCTCTTCTTCCTCCTCTCTGTTTTCTCTCTCTCTCTCTCTCTCTCTCTCTCTCTCTCTCTCCTCTCTGTCTCTCTCTGTCTCTGTCTCTGTCTCTCTCTCTCTCTCTCTCTCTCTGTCTGTCTCTCTCTTCATAGTCTTTCTCATTGGTCTAATTCCACTACTTTATCTTTGGGTCCTGATATTCTGTCTTTCAATTGATCTATTCTATTGACAAGGCTTTCCCTGAATTTTCAAACTGGATTATTGGTTTTTTTGTGGGGGTCCTCCCTGGCACGTTACTTCTTTCTCAAAGCTGAACATTTTCTAGAACTCCAAACCCCGTTCCATCTACTGGAATTTAAAGCATGACTATAATTTTGGACCGTTTTCCTCACTTCCTAAATCCATTCAATGCCCACATTTTCTAAGTTTTAGATCACCCCAAACCTTACCATTTCCATTATGCCTTGCCGAACTCTTGACTGACAGTCCCCCCAAACCCTCTCTAATGTCTAATTCACTAGGATATCATTGCCAAACTAATCTTTCTAGAGACTACCTCTGACAATAGCCAAAGATTTTAAAGATTCTGCTTGCTTAAAAATGAAGTAAAAAATCATTAGTTTTGGGTCTTCATCATGCATAATCTGACCACAATTCTGCTTCAGCCAGATTCTCTGTTCCTGACACATACCTCAGAACCTTGAGCTCCTGGTTTGTGCCAAGACCATAAAAAGTACTAGAAAAATCTACAGCACTACATCAGCTAATTGACTGAGTGAAAGCCTTCCTTTGCCATTTCTACACACTAACTCCAACCCCAATGTCAAGATTTTGCCCAAGGTCAATCTCTACAGCCAAAAGGCCCAACCCAGTGTGTCTTTGCTTCATAGGCACAGCTGCCTGTTCTGCTTATACCAGGATTTCCAATGAATATGTCGTATCATATTTTTAAACAGTGAACTTGGCCAGGTTGGGTTTCTGTGTCAGTTTTTCATTGCTGTGAAAAGACCCAAGAACATCTGGAAATACCCGAGAAATATTCAGGTTTCAGTTTGTAAATGTTTGGACCCATCACGTGAGTTGTGTGGAGGCAGAACACCACATGAAGAGTGTGACAGAGCAAAGCAACTATCTTCGTGGCATGTAGAAGGCAGAGAGAAACAGCCAGGATGGACGGTGGACAGATGTTACCTTCAAACGTGTCCCCCTGCCCAGTAATCTGCATCCTCCAACCAGGCCCCGCTTTCCACAGTTCCCAACAAAAATCAAGGATCCGTTCAACTACGAATCTGTCAATGGATTAACTGTTTATTAGGTCAGAGTCTTCATGATCCTATCATATATTAATGATTGCATGCCACATCTGGGAACCAAACTTTTAGCTCCAGAACCTTTCAAAGGGCACATGTCATGTCTGAATTGCAGCAGTCTCTTCCTGAGTCTAAGGAACACAAAGTCAAAATGTGTCCAATAAAGATGTCAGTGAGAACACCTGAATTTTTCATAGTATATGCCTTCAAACTTACTGAGTACTTGTTAAGTTTTTCTCAACACTGTTCTGCAGGGAAGAATTGGGAATTTTATCTCATATGTAATAGTACTCACTGAGAAGTTGAGAGCTGTTAGATGAATCTCTGAATCCTCAGCATTATTTCCCAATCAGATATATTCTTGCTTTTTATTCTTTAGACAGTTTATGTAGCGGGATGATTAGTTAATATCTGTACTGCCTGGAGATTAAAGGAAAGATATTAAGGAATAAGTTATAAGGATATAAGATATAGGAATAAGGATAAGACTACTGAGACCATGAGGATGGAGACCAGCTCCTTCTCCTTCTCCAAAATAGACCAAATACCTTGGTTAGAACATTGCTAGTCCAGTAAATTCATGAACCACACTGTGTTTTGGTTAACACCATAGGTAGAAAGCTGAATACCATTCTTACTGTTATTTTGTAAAGTTTATTTTCTGAACTTTTTTTTCCTAAGCTATAAAATCACTGTGCTATAGATTAAGAACTTTCCCCCAAGGGCTTTATTGGTTTATTTATTTACAGAGTGTGACTATAGCTTGGCAGATAGCATCAGTAACTGAACCCAGAGAAAGAGTAATCGGGCACTGTTTTAAAATTTACTCATGACCTTTTACAGCACTAATACTTTAACATGGGCAGTTTGAGTAACATCCCCAAATATTTCTTATCCTTGTTTGTCTATTACATGGTGGCTGCCATCCTTCAATGAATATGCTTATAATGAATGGTGATGAAATATCATTTTTAATATGTTTACCACACACTATTTCTGGTGAAACTGTATTTGTTTTTGTTCATTTATTTGTTTGTTTGATTCTTAACATTTAACCAAGAGATATCACCTTCTGTTTTAGCTTTCATTGTGGAAATCACTAACAAAAACTAAATATCTTCTCAAAATACATATATATATATATATAAATTGGTTTACAATTCAAATTGTTAAGCCATATGAGATGATACTGTGATCGAAAGAATAAGACCACAGTCCAAAACCCAAAATGAGGAAAAGATATTTCCGAATCACATGAGGGTAACAGACAACATGTCAGGGCTTAAATAGACTTGGGGAAACCCCATTAATAGTCTCTCTATGTGTGGGAGTGCATATTATTTCACTTCCTCATATTTTTCTCTCAGAACAGCTTATGTTGTTTTATTAAATGTATTTTGTCAGCAGTTTACTGCTTCATTTTGTTGGACTGAATACCTCATAGTAATAATAATAATGAAATTTCAGGTCTCCTAAATAGTCCTCTTTCATGCTGGGTTCCATGTGCTCCACACTTCTCATGTAGGTAACAATTTTATCGAGTTTGGGTTTTGGACATTTCTTATAAAGAGTAGCTTTCAGAAACAGGGTTTTTTTGTATTTAGTGTTAAAATGAAATATTAAGGCCCATTAATATGTCTGGAAATCCATTTCAAGATAGCATGATTCTGAAATACGAATGTGAAAAAAAGCATTATCTTGGCCTCATCCTTCCCACCTCTGTTTATGTGTAATGTTTTCTCAGATTAGTGTGGTTGGTAGACTGTTGTTTAAACCAGTCAATACAAATTAGCTTTGTAACTTCCTTTGTAATAAAAGTCTGTTCTTTCTCACCTAATCTGCAGTTGGGTATTATTCAAGCTGTTGTTTTGTGTTCCCATTAAGGACAAAGGAGTCAGAAAAGCAGTAAGTATAATCTAACTACCTTCCAGTTCAGATGTGGATTTGAAATGTTTCCCCCTTTTGGATATTAGTTTAACATAAGTTTTGTAAATCATTGGCTGTCATCTTTGACAACACTAAACACTACACTTATTTTAATAAACTTCTTAGAAAACAGCACATAATTAAAAGCCTATATATATATAT
>NW_008333469.1:1453478-1456791 GCF_000622305.1 Nannospalax galili
TTTTCCAAAGTCATTTCCATGACTAATGACCAAAGGCTAGCTAATATAGCAAAGCATAAAAATGCATATGAATTTATAATAGGTGTGAATTGTATTTTTATTATGGGATTCGTATATTACGTTTTTCATCCATCTCAATGATGATAATAACGGCCAATAATAGTAGGCATGCCATCTGCCAGATTTTTAACATAAATCACCAATGATTTTCACAAAACTCTGACTATATTTTATTTCTTACTTTGCAGAGAAGGAACTCAGCACTAAGAAAGGTTATATAACTTGATCAACACTTCACACTGAAAAGTTACAAAGGTAGAATATAGAACAATATCTTTCATTTCAGGCTCTGTCCTTCTTAGGTATACTGTTCCTCATTCCCAACGCCGTCTAGCTTGTCCTAACAATTTGGAAAATGAAAACTTCCTAATAAGATGTGTTAGTCAGTTTTTGTCAACTTGACACAAACTAGAGTCATCTGGGAAGAAGAGAAACTCAGTTGAAGTTTTACCTCCATCGTACAGACATGTGGGCATGTCTGTAAGATAGTCCCTTAATTATTAATTAATATAGAACAGCCCAACCCACTGTTGACAGTGCCATCCCTGGGCAGGTAGGCCTGGGTTGTATGAGAAATGTAGCTGAGCAAGCCAGGGGAGCAAGACTGTAAGCTGCATTCCTCTCTGATCTCTTATTCAGCTCCTACCTCTAGGCTACTGCCTTGAGTTCCTGGCCTGACTTCTCCCAGTGATTGACTGTGACCTGGGAGATGTAAAATGAAATGAACTCTTCCCTCCCCAAGTTGTTTTCGGTCAGTGTTTCATCACAACAACAGAGAAATAACTAGAACATAGAGTTTTTGTGATAACTAATTACCTGAACTCATTTATGATATTTCTCTATAAAGAAGCATTTTTCCTTTATAGATATTTGTGGCCAGGGATCTCAATATTGATATGTATGACTTTTTAAAATTTTAGACTCTTATATTGCATCTAAGTATGATCACCCCTTGGTGTCCACAGGGGATCAGTGCCAGGATTCCTCAGTCCTGTAGGTAGCAAAGTATACAGATTAAAGACCCTTATATAAACAATATAGTGTTTGTATACAACCTCCTCACATCTTTCTATATACATTAAATCACCTCTAAATCATAATTAAGATCTAATATAACATCAATGACATGTAAGCAACTGTTATATACTATTTTTTTTATAGATAAGGTCTGTGGGCTTTTTGCCTGCTAGCTTTCCCTCTCACTGGTGAGTTCATCTTGTTGCTGTGGCATTCCTCCACTGGAGTAGAACCAACTTCTTCAGATTCCAATGTAGGCTGAAGGCCAGCAGCTCTTCAGGAATCTTCCTGGCCTTCAGCTCCAGAATGGGACTACTAAGACAGCCAGCCTCATGAGCAACTACCAGATTCTCAGCCTCTCCAGTGTGGTGTAGTCATTGATGGACTCCTTGAACTCTAGCCCATAAACTATTCTAGTAAATCCATATTACATATATATATATAATCAATCTGTTTCTTTAGAGAACCTTGACTAATACAATATTAAATCTGACCAGGCCTTGCTTTGTTTCCTGGGGTCTCAATTTTAGAGGAATAAAGCAAACAACAGACTTGTATGTTCCCTTTAAAAAAAAAAAGATAAGATCTGTGTACCCTCCTCAGCTGGCCAGGGTTTCACAATCTTCCTGAATCCCAAGCACGGCCACCAAGCCCAGTTTGAACATTTTTAATCCAAGGCTGGTTGAACCCATAGATTTGACATATGCAAATAGAAGGGGCAAACTATATGCCTTGACCTCTGTCCTGTCATCCACCCCCACAGCCAACAGTAATGACTTTCTCAGCCTTCAGTTGTCTTTACCCCTCTGCTAGAGAGACATGATCCTAGAGTTCCCCTAATCTAGCAGGAGGATTGTTTCACCCATTTGTTATCTGGTATTGCTCATGATATCTACCTTTAAATGAACAAATATGTAACAGTCAATTGCTCCTTTTGTGGACAGAGAGTCCTTGAATATCAACAGGCTACACCTAACTTTCCTAACTGGTCCACATCAGGGCTTGAGGGAAAGAAGTCAGAATCTGTGCAGTGCACAGCCCCATGTGGGGAAGCTGAGTAGTTAGTCATTAAATCAACTGATTCACTTGTTGAGCAGAAAGAGGCAAAGCAGAAGAGCCTCCCAACAGAGAGAAAGAGAGAGAGAGAGAGAGAGGAGAGAGAGAGAGAGAGAGAGAGAATGAGAACAAACACCAAAATGGTTTGCCACCAGATAGTCTAGCCTTGTATGGAATTATTTGAATAATAATAATATGAATCCAATAACAGTAATAATAACAGTAGTTTCACTCAATATCCTGTGATATACTAGAAACCATGCAAACCATGAATATTATCTAAGCTAATTCAGAGAAAATATGAACTGCATTATTCCCATCCTAGAAATGGGCATGAAACCCAGAGAAGCCACTGCTGTGCTTTCAGTCCAGGACCTGAACACAGAAAGTCTGCCCTCAGTCCTGAGCTTCCCCACCGCACCAAACCTGGAATCAAGCCAGGAAAGCAAGAGGTTCCATTCCTGCTTATATAAAGTGCTACTATTTCTTTCATATATTTTGCGTAATTGTAGATTTATAGCAGTGGAATGAGAGTTTATAAACTATTTATATACTTAAAGTATATTTTATACCAAACAAAATTTTATGTTGCTATTTTCATTGAATTATTAAGTATAAGTTTGAGATTCAGAAGCCAAATAAGGTAATCACTGGTCATTTTATTACTGTTAGGTCCACTTTATGGAGGGACAAGTGTGTGGGTGGGTATAGTGTGTTAACCACACTTTCAAGAGAATATAATTCTTAGCAGGGCATGGTGACACATGCCTTTAGTTCCAGCACTCAGGAGGCAGAGGCAGGCAGCTCTCAGTGAGTTCAATGCCAGCTGGGGCTACAGGAAGACCCTATCTCAAAAAGATTAAAAGAGAGAGAGAGAGAGAGAGAGAGAGAGAGAGAGAGAGAATATAATTCCTGAACCCAATGACTATTTTCCATGTAGTTCTATAGTTAAAGCAAGTCTTCAACCAAAGACTATAATCTCAGCACTTGGGAGGCTGGGGCAGGAAAATTGCTGCAAATTTGAAGTCATCCTGGGATACAGGAGCTCCAGTCTGTTCTAGAATGAAATACTGTCTCAAAACAAAATAGAACAGGAGGAGAGGGAGAAGAGAGGGAGGGAAGGGAAAGGAGGAAGGGAAGGAGAAGAGAGAGTGGAAAGGGGAAAGAAAGGGAGGGAAGG
>NW_008333469.1:1456876-1490046 GCF_000622305.1 Nannospalax galili
TGGTCTTTGGAGCATTCCATTTATATTGGAAGTTAGATTATGTCCATATTTGATGAAAGACAAATTGAAAAATCTTTGAAGTGCTATATGCATCATCGATTTCGGGTGATCACTATTAGAAATGCTTAAACCTTATGATATATGATCCAAATAAAAGAGGGGAGCAGAAAGAAGAGTAAAATCTTAGGCAGATAGTCTGTCACACCCAAGTTCACCCTGGAAGATCCCTTTCTCTGCTTCTACTTCTGACTTTCTGATTACAATTTCCTAATTTCCTTTGTGTTTATTTAATTATTTGTCCATTTCAGAAATAAAGTTACCAGTAAAATGACTAATTATTTAAAAGAAATCAAGTGTGTTTCAGAGTCTCTGCCAATGTGTAATGTCCTACAACACTGGCCAAAAAATAGCAGTAAACTAATTTGAAAATAACTGTTTTTCTCCACAGAATCCTCAATTTCCTTCTTGTTTGCCCTCTTTCCTTGAATCTCCACATTCCTGCCCCCCAAAAAAAGAAAAAGAAAGAAAGAAAGAAAGAAAGAAAGAAAGAAAGAAAGAAAGGAAAGAAAAAAAAAAGAAAAACATTACAATTAATTCTGGCAAAGATTTCTATTTGCATCATTGAAGTCACGTGCTTTGGATTTCCTCTTGTTTATGATATATTAAAATGCCTTCCAGATGTTTTTAATTATAAGAAAACATTTTCAAGAAAGCAGAGTAATCCATAATAAAATTTCATCTCTTTTAAATGGGCAATAAATTAATATATTCCAGTTTATCAAACTGCCCCATAACTCTGAGAACGACCTGTTTGAGGAAGGTCAGGCATTGAATTAGACAACTAGATTTGGGCTGAGGTAGCATTTTACCAAGAACACTTTGAGTTCCTGTTTCCAATTGAGACTTCTCTGGGCTTGGGACGTCCCCCCAATGCCAAAACCCATTGGCTGGAATTACTTAAATGTCGCACACAAATATAAACACCTCGGTGGTGTGGGAAAGATGAAAGGAGCAGCCTATTGATATTGTATATGCTAACTTTGGGGTGTGGGGCAGGAAAGACAGCATTTAACTGCTGGTATGTGATACCAAAGCTGGGCTGCACGAAGTTTTCATTTACTGATGTTGGATGCGTGCCCAGGCTGCTATAGAATGTAGGAAGAAACATAGAGAGGCAGAGAACCACAGAATGGTTTGGGGGAACATCCATGGAGGCAGGAGAAGATCCATGGGGCACAAACAATAAGTGTATGTATATATGAAGATTGTTTCCAGAAATGGTGGGCCTGCCTACTGGGCAATAGTTCTGAGCCCTTCAGCTCCCTCAGTGGTCTTCTCCATTTGAGCATGAAGGGTCCTGTCTCTTCATCCTAATAATGGTTTAAAATAAGATCAGATTACACTTTAGAAGAAAATGACAGGATGGGGCTGAGAGAATTCTCAAATCACTTAGATACCTGGTATTCTGATAGCAAGGAGATTGATGGTTGGTGGGGTGTCCTAGACTTTGAAGAGCAAATCTCAACCTTAGCTGAGGAAACACTGGCAGCTGATTACTACTGGGTGAGGAAGACCCGATCTTCCTAGAACAAGAGACTCTAGATAGGCTGACTAGAAGTCAGTGGATGGACTTGTATGTGGGAACGTCTGGGGACACTGACTTGACACATTGGGCCTTAATAAGAATGGCAGAGTGTATGGGTTCCAGTGGTGGGGGCTGTGGGAGTGTGCCAGAAGGGAGTATAAAGATGATTAAGATTTTTGGAGCTATTCTGTATAAAAATCTAATAAAAACAAATAAAAAAAAAAGCTGACCAAAAGCAAATCATGGAGAAAAGGGTTTATTTCATCTTACCCTTCCACATCACAGGCCAGCAGCAGCAGCCAAGGCAGGAACTCAAGATAGGAACCTAAAGGCAAGAATTGAGAGACCACAGGGGAATGTTGCTTACTGGCTTACTCCTCTGGCCTCTGCTCAGCTTACTTTATTATATAGCTCAAGATCCCCTGCCTAGGGGTTGTACCACCCACAGTAGACAGGGCTCTCTTAAAGCAGTTAAGAAAGCTCCACACAGAAAGGCCCACAGGTTAATCCAATAGAGGACATTTCTCAATTGAGGTTCCCTCTTCCCAGATGTGCCAAACTAACAACTTAAGCTATCCAGTACAAGGGATTTGTTTTGTTTTTGTTGACTAATGTCCCCAAAATCGAAAGAGCTTTGTAGATCATCGTCACGGTGACTTTTAAGAATTATTTGGTGCTTATTTGTTTTTTGGGGACAGATTGAGTTTCTTAGCAGAAGTGCAGACCTATCCTACAATGTAAACTTGTGCTTGAATGGGACATCCAATGTTATCACTTAATGGAGGATTTTCTCTCTCATCACCCAACCCCACTTCATATATTTGTCTGTAACTTTAGATAAATCCAAGCAAATATGCCTTAGGAGAAGTATTTTACCAAAGCAGTGTCTGCAAGTAAGATCTGATTTAAGAATTTTAAATATAGAACATGAAGCAGTATGGCAGATCCACACTGGATAGTGAACCAGTATGTACTGAACACCTCCTAACACAGAAGAAAGTGAATCCTATAGAAGAGAAAAATCAGAAGGATTTTCAGTGGATTATGGCAAGACAGGGCAACAGAACAAAGCTGTGGGGTAGTCTAGAGAAAAGCATGTCTGATCCAAGGTTAGCAACCCATGGCTCAGCAGTTGAGAGCACTGGCTGTTCTTGTAGAAGACCTTGGTTTAGCTCCCAGCACCCACATGGCAGCTAACAACTGTCTGTCAACTCTAGTTCCCAGGGATCTGAAGCCCTCTTCTGTCCTCCGCAGGCATTGTGCACATGCAGTGCACTTACATACATGTAGGCAAAACATTCATACACGTAAAATGGAAATAAATAAAACACAACATTTTTTAAAGGTTGGGAGCCTAGAATTTACAGTAAAGAACAAAGGTTCAATCTGAGTCCAGATGCTAGAAGGCAAAGATTAGAGTGGATTGGGGACTAACTACCACTTTCTTTCAGGGCTTGAACTTGACAACTAGGCACAAATATCAGATGGAGACAAAATATTGTTATTTTATTCTCAGGTTAAAATGTGTCCGTTGGGGATGAGCAGCAGAGCCAGAGAGCACAGTGTGGGGCCATCTCTCAAGAGCAGCAGTATCATCAGCAACAGAGAAAAGGAAAGGGATAAGGGGAAGTACCACTGTAACTTGTTCAGTGGCCACCAACCCACTTGATGCAATATGAACTAAGAAGTCAGAAAGATCCTTGGAAGATGTCAGTCAGGGTGAACAATGAACCAACTAAGAAATCACATGAAATAGAGTAAATCAGGAAACTTCCATCACAAGAGCATTGATGAGACTTTTGAAGTCGCACAATAGTACCATTCTAATGCATGGAGGTATAGAAGAGTAGATTGAGTGGCTTAACACCTCAACATTCGTTTTTAATTTACTACGAGTTAGACAGAACTTGCACTGTTCAGGAAACATACAGGTGATACTAGCTATTTTAGTTATAAAGTACCCATACACCTATAAGTGTCTACTTTGACAGCCATGGCTTTGTCAATCCAGCCCCCTATCTCTTTTGTGTTGTTTGTCTTCTGATTACTAATCTCTCCTAGGTAAATCAGGTCATTTCTATTTCTCCATCACTTTAATGTAAACCATATAACACTAGAAGTTTTGTTTTGTTCAATAACTAATTTCTCAAGCTTAGAACAGTACCTGGCTCCTGGAAGGTACTTGCTATAGCAGGAATGTGAAACGTCCCTTACTTGGTCCCCAGGTGGTGGCACTGTTTTGGGGGAGGTTGTGGAAACTTAGGGAAGTAGTTTCTAGCTGGAGCAAGTAGGCCACAGGAGGTAAGGGGGGTGGATCTTAGGTTTATAGGTAGTCTTGTTTCCTGTCTCTGCTCTCTATTTCTGTTCCATAGAGTTGTAAGAAGGAAAGGTGTCACAGCTGCAGACTCCAGTCATGACTTTTTTGCCCTCAACCCATGAACCAAAATAAATCCTCCTTCCCTTAAGTTGCTTAGCCAGGTGTTTGGTGACAGTAAAGAGAGTAAATACTTGGATGTATAAGTAAATGCCCAAGACAGAGCCCAATAAGAGGCTTAGGAAGAGATGTTTCTAGTGAGTGCCCATCTCAGCGGTGGAAGAAAGAGAGAAAGATAAGAAGACTTTTATACACAGTATACCTCAAAGACTACAACGTTAAATCACACTGACATCCAAGAATAGGCAAAACTAAGTCATTATGGGAGATGTCCTAAAGAAATGGTGATTTTTTTCCACATCCTAAAGAAAATAAAACAAAACATTGAGGATATAGGAGCCAAGGCTTGAGGTTGAAACAATATATCTGTCTTTAAATATTGTGGCGATGTCGTATAAAAGAGTATGTAGACAAAACTCTATTCCAGAGAAGGTACAAAGCATTGGGAAGGTTTGCTAGTTTCATTTTAAATTTTGATCACTGGAGTTGTCCTGTACTGAACCAATTCCATCATCGTGTCAAGATAGTCTGAGAGGAATACTGTAAACTGAACACCTGATTTAGATAAAAGCTTATACCAGATGATTCAAAATAAATTATCTTCTAAACTCTGACTCTGTGATACAGCATTCACTCACCTAGCACACTCAAGATTCTGAACTTGATTCTGAGAACCAAAGAAAAATAGGCTATGTCTTCTAAACTAGGTTTCACGCACATTCAGGCAGGTAGACGCATGTGAGCAAGCACACGTGCTCCCTGGGTTTCAATTGCTACCAGTTATCTAGACTCCAAAATAAAGGATACCCACTTAAAGTTTGATTTCCTATAAAACGCAAACTTTTTGCATAAATAGGTCACATGTAATATTTGGGGGAAGCAGACACCAACAATTTCTTTGTTGTTCTTCTGAAATTCAAATTTAACTGAAATTATCTAAAATTCTGTGTTTAAATTTAGCCTACTTCTATCTGGCAACCTTATGCTACAGGAAACAGCGAAGGAAGGTACATGTGTTTCTTCAGAATTCAGGATTTACATAATTAATATAATAAATACGAAGCAGGCGAAGCCATGCCCAGCTTCTCTCAGGTGCTGGTTGCTATTCTAACCTAGGGGCAGATTGGGGGATTTGATAGGACAGCCACAACACCAGGTGGACTTATTCTTTCCCCATTTAAAAATCATTTTTTGCCTAGATTATTCCACAGTTTTTGAGAATTTTGAAGTGTTTATTTTAAGGATTCTTTTTCTGTTCACCATAACATCTCCAGAATTCCATAGAGCCCTCTGTCCTAAATGATTCTCGGCAGAGCCCAGTGATTATCTGACCCTATCAGCATCTTCTGATCTCCTAATTCAGTGTTATTTATTTAGTCGCATTGTTTTGGTGCTAAAGTATTAATACTAAAAATTGATAAATTGGATTCCCTTTTAATCAACTATAATTTAGAAATTATAATTGTAGTAAAATTACAGTAACTACAAAAGAATTACCAAAACATCTGACAAAAGTTTCATTGCAGATAAACAAAGGCAATAATGTTTACGACCTCCTGAGAAGAGGAGACTATTTCTTCTAAGCATCTAACAAAATACTGCTAACTGGCTATAGCATAAAAATTCAAATCTCAAGATTCTTGATGATATTTTGAAATGATAAATGAATTTTCAAGAGATCTTCAGCTTTGTACACAAAACAAGAGGTTATTAATATTTTAACTTGTATGATTTAAAGTCACCCACTTTAAATATTCACAAGAGGCAGAATTTCCATATACAGTGTTGTCCCTGATCTCAGAAAGCTTGAGTCTACTTTGGAGGGTCACATAAAGAGAAAGCAACAACTATGAGAAAATGGATTTCACATGTTACCATATCCTAAAGCCAAACATCCAGAGAATTACGAACTCCTCAGGGGAGGGAGCAGTTGGGGAGCCTCACTGAGCAATGAGGCTTGACTTGTGTCTTACAGGATGGGTCAGGATGCATGCTGGGAAGGGAGAGAACATGTGGGGCCAAAAGACTAAGGATGAATGTGGAAAAAGACAGAGATGTAGTAGGAAGCAAAAAAGAAAGTAGAAATACAGCTTTCCCTGTGTAACTTCCTCTTCTGCTCCACAGAGCCAACTGAGTTAGAGATCCACAGAGCCACACATCAAAACTTTCTTTGATATTAAATATATGCAAACTGTTTTTCTTGACATTCTTTTCTAATCAATACAGTACAACACTTTGCACATAGCACATACATTGAGTCAGGTATTATAAGTAATCTAGAGATGATATAAAGGCTATGGAAGGACAGACACAGGTTATATACAGATTGTATGCTATTTTAGACAAAGGCTTTGACCATCCAGGCATTTCAATATTTTCAGGGATTCCTGGAATCAATGCCCTATTCATTCCAAGAGATACCTTCAATCCTGTTTGGGAATAGTAGGACACACTCATCAATGGGAGAGTTGTATTCGAGATCTTACAGGCATGCATAGAGTTTAGACTGGCTGCCACAGGCTATAAAAACTGTTGTCGATGCCTGCCCAGAAATGAGCACCCCCAACCCAACTCGATTCCTGGTGGTGGTCGATGCACATTCATCCTAGCAAAAAAGCAACTTAGATAACTTCTGGACTGACTGACCAGACCTCCGAGTCCAGTGACAGACATTGCCATTCTTTGAACACTTCTGTAGGAAAAGTAATCTTTCTGTACAGATTCTTTAGTTTGAACGGCTACTTCTGTTCAAAATAAAGCTCCACATTCTTCTGACTGTGGATACAAATCAATACTTAGGTCTCTGAAAATTTCAAGTGAGTTGGTGGCTTTGTAACCAGGTGAGAAAATAGCTCAATCCTGCTTGCTGGCCACCAGCAGATCCCCCACTGACAGCCACAGGGGTTTGGCCCATGTCTCAGCACTCAGATCAGGCACTGAGATTACTCTCCAAGCATTTAATCTCTGTGGGACCAGCACCATTCAAAGAGATGTCACTTCCGTGCGGTTTTGCCAAGGAAAGAGAGAGGCATTTTTTTTCCTGCACGCTTTATTGCTGCCAGCTCGTCCATCAGAGAATATTTATTTGTTGATTAATTTCTTTTACGAACATTGTACAAGTTACACGGTACAGTAGCTTCTGATCATTTATAGCCAGATTTACACCCCATGAAGGTCCAGCTCCACAGTATAACTCTCCCTTCTCTGTGTAAGCAGTTATACCAGGATTTACAGGAGACTCTCCTTTTAGACACTGTAATTAGCACTTGTCTTATTTATGCATTTCCTTTAACATTGTGTCCCCTTTAAAAATATTTTTATTTAAAATGGCACACAAGGAAATAGCTCAGAATCTATTGGGGGGGGCGGGGAGTAAGCTATGGCTAAACCCATCTGTTAAAAACCACAGTACACAAATTAAAAGAGTAAGTTAACATTATCTGTCCTAATCTCCTAGCACTATTGTTTGTGCTTACTGTTTCCTGAAAAATATTCAAAAGATATTTTTTCCAGTAGACCAGTTCCTTTTAGTAACACCCTAGAAATGCTTTGCTTGTTTTAAATAGGCCCATTATGCTCCCAGACACCTACATAGTTAGCAAGTCCAGCCTTTATAAAATCTGTATGCTTTTCTTCCTCTATTATTTATTTTGTCTCCTCTGACTTTCCTTTCAAACAATTCAGTTACCAAAAGATTTATGAAATTCCTCACCAAAGTTTTCCTGAGTAAATGCGAGCTGAGATTTTGCTTCTAACAGAGTGAGAGGCAGTATCTCAAAAGCCCTAAAATTTCTTTTCTTAATTCTTAAATGTTTCCCTTCCTCCGTCTCATGTGAGATAGGTGAAAGAAGCAATTGCCCCCACTGCTTAATGCACTGAAACTCAGAAACTCACTCCACCCTGTCATTTCCAATCCCAACCCAGTTGGCGGTGCCTGGATTTCAGGCTCTGAATATGAGTTCAGCACGTTTAAATCAATCATTCTGAATGGTATTTCTGTCAAATGGAAATCTTTTCTTCTTTGGGGAAGAAAAAAAAAGCTTTCCCGATTTTTTGGCTACAGCCTCGGAGAACTGAATAGTCTAGTAAATGAAGCTAGGATGTAGGAGAGAAAGTAAACGAGATGTAATTTTCCAACGTTGTCATTGGAAGAAGCCTGCTCCCTTTGCTGCTCAGGAGGACAAGGCACCTCTGTACCCTGTAGGATTTTTCAAACAGTTCCCTAGTCTTGGTCTAATGGCTTGTAGCAGTTTCGCTGGTGAAGGGTGTCTTGGGTTAGGTGGGGCAGAAGGAATGTCAGCTCTGGAATTCTTTCTCCCCTAACTTAAAATTCTCCCTCAAGTTATTAATAGTACTTTAAGCATCAGATTACTTGATAGGATTTGCTTATTATTGAGCTTAGCGAGTTATATCCTCTTTCAAAGTTCAGTTGTTGTTGGAGAGGGAGGCAGTGCCAAGGGCCTTGGGCTTAGCTAGACATCACCCAGCAGCCTTGGAAATACCTGTTCCTCCACACCACGAGGACACGTTTCAGTGTCAGTTCTTGCAAATAAAGGAATCATGTCAAAGCTTTGAAAACACTAGGGCAGACAGACTTTCTCTGGGTAATAAGAAGGGATTTTAAACTAGTATTTGTAACTCATACACTTCACTGCTTGCCTGCTCGCTGGTTCAATCCTGTGCCTGGTCCTTTGCTTGGGCATTGAGGTAACATGGAGACCAACGTTTCCCGCAGCCTCAGGTTTCTTAACCACTTTTCACTTCACACATTAATGGGCCTCCCAATATATAAAACAATTTGAAATATAAACTAAGTGTCCTGGTTACCATTCTATTGCTATGAGAAAACACCATGACCAAAACCAACTTGGGAGGAAAGGGGTTTATTTGGCTGGCATGTCTTCATCACAGTTCGTCACTGAGGGAGGCCAGGGCAGGAGGCCAGGGAAGGAATTGAAGCAGAGGCCGTGGAGGACACTACTTGGCTGGCTTGCTCCTCTGGCCTCTGCACAGCTTTACAGCCCAAGGCCACCTGCCCAGAGGTGGTACCACCCACAGTGGGCTGGGCCCTCCCACATCACACAACTGTCAATAAAATACCTGACAGACATGCCTATAGACCAATCTGAGAGAGAAAACTCCCCAGCTCAGGGCTCCTCTTCACAGATGTGTGAAATTGACAACTGAACTGAATTTTTTTTTTTAATTCCTGTAAAAAATGTCACAGGAAGGTACTCGTTTTCTCTCTGACTGCAAAAAGGACATTTGTTATAACCTGCTACCATTTTCCATATAGTTCATGTGCTTATTATATGAGTTTTCCATCTCTCTCTCTCTGTCTCCCTTTTTTTTTTTTTTTTTTTTTTTTTTTTTTTTTTTTTTTTTTTTTATATGCTGTATCACCAGGCACTTTTGTTTTGGTTTTTTGAGATAAGGTCTCAACAAATAGCCCAGGTTTGCCTGGAACTTACTATGTAGCTCAGATTGGGCATGAAACTCTTTTTTCTTTCATGCCTGCCTCCCAAGGCTGGAATTGCAGGTATGCACAACCATGCCAAACAATGTTTATTATGCCCCGATGTCTTCACAATGCCTACAATATTTCATGTATTCCTGTAGATACCACACAATTATTTTATCTATAGGCAAACATTCATTGATTTATGGATACTGAACATGAAGTTTTGAGCTTCAAGTTATACTGGGATTGGTAGTTAGAGGAAACTGTTAACAGAGAGAATGGTATAAATATATATGAAGTTGAACACATCTACAAGTTTTGGAAATCATATTAAAACCAGTATATCTATTTCATTTAATATTTATTAAATACATATTTATTGTTTACTATTGGGAATTAGATTCCAAGCTCTATACTAACTGGTGAAATTCTTCAGTTCAGACATAGGCCCTGAGCTCTTGAAATTAGAATATTAGTCATAAAGCTCAAAAAACTTTTGAGCTAAAAGCACCTCAAAGATCTTACACATCAGCTCTTTTATTAGCACCACTGAAATTCTGATTTATGCCTATGCCTGCACTAATCCAGACACTTTTGAGTCTGTTCATGTTCAGAACGCATCTAGCAAACGAATGCTCTTCGAGTGTTTGTATAATAAAATCCAACTTCTAAATGTATTCATGATATAAAAACAAGAGTGTTTTGAGTTGAACTCTGTTTGGCCAGTTCCTAAATTTTTGTGTTGAAGGCCTAACCTCTGCTTCTTTAAAATGTGACTTTACTTTGCAAATAAAGACCTTGTAAATATAATTATTTGAGAAGAGATGGGGCTGGGAGAAAGGTTCTGCTGGAAGAGGGTGAATCCCTAATTCAATTTGACCAGCGTCTTTCTTTTAAAAAAAAGAAAATCTGGAATCTGATTTGCATGAAGAGGGGATACATGCATGTGAGGGTTGGTGTTGTAGTTCCACAAGGGAAGAAACTTCTAGAAGCTAGAACAGAAACCTGGGGAAGACTCCTCTCCAGAAGGAATATCAGATGTCCAGCTCCTAGAGCTGGAGGTCATGTATTTCTGTTGTCCAAGCCACATAGCACTTCATGACAGAAAACTTAGGAGACTAACATAAAAAACACCACTCTGTATGAGGTTTATACGCTTGGTTCATTTACTCATTTATGTATTGATGAAACAAGTATGTATTATTGAGCATCTATTATGTACCAAGCACTGCACAGAGCACTGGGGGTTGGGGGTGGAGGTGGGGGCATAAATCAAGGCCCAATCCCTGTGTTCAAAAAAGCACATCAAAATCCCAATGTGTTAAATAACTATGATGCTAGGTCCTTCCTGCCCCAGTCTGGGATCCACTTCCATCTCTGCAGTTCTTTCCCAATAAATATGATTTATTTACCTAATCAACACTGAAAGAGAATACTTCACTTCCATCTTGAGCCCAATCTCTTCCCTGGAAATATGTGAAATCTTTGTTTCCCAGGAGTCTTTACTCGCTCCAATCAGTGAGTCATGGGCTAGGGCTGTCATCCAGGCCACGGACAGTCCCTCAGTGTGCTATTAAACCAAACACGTCCCATCCACCCACCACAGGATCTCAACGAGGACAGCACCAAGCCCCTGATGTGTTTTATCAGGCCAATAAAGCAAGTATTTAAAATTTTAAAATTTTCAAATGAAATATACAAAGGTTGATTATTTAGCAGTTTATCAACTTTACCCTTCTGTGGCAAAGGGAACAGATCATAAAATATCTCAAAGGAGGATACAAAACTACTTTCTGCCATTTTATTGCAACTTTAAAGAGGCCTAGAAACAAGTCCCCCAGCAGGCCCTGGCTGGCTTTGCTACTTCCCCCTCTGAGAGCTTGTGTGTATTCCTGCAGCTGATGCTCCTGGAGGGAGTCCCTCTCAGCTCTCCCTGGGACCACGTGGTCACGGTCACCACTTTAGGGCTGTGACAACAGCAGAGGAACTGGGTGAAGTCTAGCGCATGAACCTACAGTGAGGGAAGCCTAACTTCAGTTGTTCCTGCTGCAAAGCCATCTGCTGCCTTCCTCCATTTCCCCAGTGACCAATCGCCTCAAGTCTTTCTGTCCCCATAATCATGGTGGCCACTTTCTTGCCATAATGATGACCTTAATGAGTCCAAGATTGTGTGCCACCTCAAGTAATTTCTCTCTGAGGATGGTGGCAGCCTCATATATGTATACAGAAAGTGGGGAAGCCAGCTGTGCTCCTGTGAACTTGTGAGGCACATCCTTGCTGTTTGTGCTGTTTGAAATTCTACCAGAAGCCCAAACAATGAAGCTAATTTTTTTCAATACATTTATTTATTCAAGGGGATGTCCAGTGGAGGTCAGAGGACAGCTTGCTGGAGTCAGTTCCCTCCTTCCACTGTGAAGGACTTGGGGATCAAATTTAGGTCATCAGTCTTGATAGCAAGTACCTTTGAGCCATCTTGCTGGCCCCTGAGCAATGAACTTTTTAGTAAATTTATTAGAACCTTATTATTCATGATTTTTAGTAGAGTTTTTATTTTTTATTAGAGATAAACTCTCTTTGCTTCTCTCATCTCTGTGTGTCTCTCTGTGTGTCTCTCTGTCTCTCTCTGTCTCTCTCTCTCTGGAGAGAGAGAGAAAAAGAGACTGAATACATCTGAATACACATTACATGTTAGCTATTTCTCTCTCTCTCTCTCTCTCTCTCTCTCTCTCTCTCTCTCTCTCTCTCTCTCTGCTCACCCATGCCATGGACATGTATAGAGGCAAGGGGACAACCTCACATCCTGGTCTTCTCTTCCCACCGTCTTGAGATAGGCTGTCTTTTTGTTCACCATTGGGTTAACCCAGCTAGCTGAACTGTGAGCTCCCAAGGATTCTCCAGTCTCCAAATCCCATCTCACTGCTGAGATTATAAACACATGCTACCACTTCCGGCTTCCCAAGGGTTCTGAAGGTCTGATCCCAACTCCTTAATCCTGCAAGCACTTTTACCCACTAAAACATCTCCCTGCTCCACCGAGTCCCTTTAAATCATACTATGATTTAATCTAGAAAAGTAAAATATGGGCTCAGATACCTAGCCTTCCTTTTAAAGACTTAGAGAATGAGCCCAGAATCCTGCACAAACAAGATCTCTTTAGGTTCTCTTGACTTTCTTGTACTTCTGATTTATTGCTGCAAGGAGCACACTCATTACCAGAAGCTCGTGTCACCCCACCCCCACGCCCAGTGGGACCACACAGAACTTCCTGGAGATAAGCCTCTACCCTAGAGGTCACCATATTCACCTACTGTATAAGTAAAGCAACTAGAAAATTTACAGCAGCACTGAAGGAACTGGAAGTTCAAAGTGGAATGTAGACGATTAAAAAGAAACTCCAGCAATGAGACCACATGGAGGGGGGATTAGGACTGTGTCATCATCAAAGTTCTACATTCATTCACTCAGTCATTTATTTACTCAAAAAATATTTATTTAGCACATACTATATGTCAAGTATGATGCTAACCCATAGAGATAAAATGTTGTAAAAAAGTAGACATGCCTACTGTGCCCGCAGAGCTCATGGTTTGATGAGGGAGAGGCATCAATCAAATAAGGATGTAAATCAATTAATTAAAAGCACAAGTAAGTACTAAGGAATGTGAAGGCTAATTATACAGTGCTGCGTGGGCATAAATGAGTCAGTTTTACTCAGTCTAGGGTGGAGGAGGGAGTGGTGGAGGATTTAGAGAAGGCATGCCTGGGAAAATAATTATCGAACTAAGATTTAGAGAAACTGTAGGAATCAGTTATGCAAAACTTGGGATGAGGGTAAGATTGGGGTCTGGAGCATCTCAGGCAGACTACAGAAAGAAGTGAAATGACCTTTCCTTTGGGTGAGAAAGGCTGTTGCTATGGAGCCCAGGTTAGCCTCAAACTCACAATCCTCTTGATTCAGCCTCTCAAGTTCTAGGATTACAGGCATGTAGCCACCATGCCCTGCTTGCATTGTCTTTTTCCCTTCTTAAAATTTTATTTTATCTTATTTATGTGTATATGTGAGTCTGTGTGAGTGTAAGCCATGTGTGTGCAGGTACCTTCAGAGGCCAGAAGGGAGTGTGGGTTGCCTGGAACTGGATTTACGTGCCATTGTGAGCCTCCAGAAATGGGTGCTAGGAATTAAACCTGGGTCTTCTACTCTTCTATGGGAGCAGAAAGTGGCCATTCCCACTGAACTGTCCCTCCAGCCCTGCAATGTCCTTTTTCAAAAGAAGATGGGCCCATAGTAGGATCTTAAAGTACTAGATGTTTGTACATGAACTCAGAATGGCTGTGACCGCATAACACAGATTTGCGCAAGACGAAGCGAGCCAAAGTCCCAGCATGGACACAGAGGACTCATGAAATCCCACTGCTAGCTGAGGAGCTATTGGCAATTAATGACTGCTTTGGGAGAGTCTGTTTTCCTCATAGATGTGGTACCTCAGAAGCCATGTGGATGGAACCACGCACATGCACATACAGGCAGCACAAATGGATTTAGAGGGTTTAAAAAAAAAGAGCACATGTGGCTGGAAAGATGGCTCAGTGGAGAAGAACACTGGCTTCTGTTGTAGAGGACCCGGGTTTAATTCCCAGCACTCACAATAACAGCTAACAACTGTCCAGAACTCCAGTTCCAGGGGAATTCAACACCCTCTTCTGACCTCCTCAGGCATTACACAACAGAGGTGCACTTACATATATGCAGTCAAAACACTCGTACACAAAAATAAAAGTAATAAAATAAAATAAAAATAATAAATAAATGTTTTTTTTAAAAAACAGAGCACATGAAATTGGGAGGGAAAAGCAGTGGTATAGAAATAGGGAAAGAACAGGAGGGGAGGGGATGGAGGTGGATTTGATCAAACACCTTCTATACGTGTATTCTCAAACTTTCTTTAGAAAGACTGATTACGCACCATTAAAAGAGAGAAAGAGAGAGACGGAGATAGAGAGAGAGACAGACAAAGACAGAGATAGACAGACAGAACTGGGTGCCTGATCACCCGAGAAGAAAGATGCAAACTGCAGTTAGAGTGAGGTGTAGAAAGCAGGTGCTCGTGTGGGGCCCGGAAAAACCTGTTAAGCTACTCGAAGTGGTCCAGGGATCAGTGGAGTGTCACAGAGGGCTTTAAGCAAGGAGTGTAACATGACAACACACCCCTGGTTCCCGTTTCAGTCGAGTGAAGTTGGCTATACCCCACAAAGCTGTGTGCTCCCCTCATCCCAACCCCTGTCCAGATCCATGTTTATTATAAACCTTAGCTTTCCTTGAACACTGATTGGACAGGTCTATACTCCTAAAAAACGATGATGGCAGATTACTGTGGAATAGGCTACAATCTGGACTGACACCTCGCAGGATTAGCAACTAACAACAGAGTCAGAGAATAAAAATATTCCCTTTGGAACAGCTCAGTAGAGCCACCTACTAAGGGCAGAAGGAACTTGGTTTGACGGATGTATGTCTGTGCTACCTTTAACTAACTTTCGTGTCTCCAGCCAACCTATAACACAGCAAATACATTGGACTATAGGAGATTATCCAAAGTGAGAGTCATGTAATTTAAGCTGTTTACCTTCAGAAATAATGAGCTGATTCATAACAACAGAGGAATAACCACACTTCCATGCCACCGGCCAAAAAAGCCTGGCTATTACCCAAATTTGAGTAAATCACACCACAAACACATGTTAATTTTGGCCACCCCTCCTTACTTCGCTGAATGTTTATTTCAAATTGTCTGAGCTCCCTGCATTCAGTTTGCTCTGCTCTCCAGCACACTGTGGACAGAGGCTGTTTGCAAACGTGAGTTTGGCCTTCCCTGGCTTCCCAGTGCCTGTAGGCTGAAGGCCAACTCCGCCACACAACCCTGTGTGCATCAATCCCACCATCTCCAGCCCTCTGTTGCTTAGTGTCCCTCTTCTTGAGTATGGCACTCCATGGGAGAGACAGGGTGCTGAGGACACGATTTGGTCCCTGTCCTGGAGATGCATGTAGCCTGCTGGGAACTATTCATTTCCTCATATGGATTCCATGACAACGACATACATTTCACTAAGTGAAGGATGCAAGCAGAGTCCGTGGGTACCATACTTAATTCCAGCTTGTGGAATCTTGGAGGGTTCTCTGGATTCAGTGTCATGAACCAAGCCTCAAGAATGAAGAACACACCAGATAAGCCGTTATTGTGTGTGTTCTTTACCGGTAGTTCTCTGGTTCTCTTTTTATTCTGAGCTAATCTCATTTCTCAGACTCTGTTGTAGACTACTTGAAGAAAAAACAGTTACATATATTACTATATCCTGAACAATATTCCTAGAGTGCTGACTATATGGTATGTGCTACCAATTATCTGTTAATCAATTAAAGGGGCAGGAAATTCTTACCTCAGAGTGTGCAGGGCTCAGCAGGCAGTGGAAGAAAGTGCTAGCCATGCCAACCCAATCAGAAGTATGGTGAGGTAGAAGAGGCTGGCATGAAGACAGAGCTTTATTGGTACTTTTCTTTTCCAATTTAGCTGTGATAATGATATAATGACCTTATGATTTAATTGGCAGGCAGAAGTCAGGAAAAGGCCTCACTAACTCACACTAATGAGAGGTAGGCCCACTGCAGTCCGACTGAGGTTGCTCTTAGTAATTGATTTTCTATTTTTAAAATATGTGCTTGGCTCTCTCTAGCCAACATACACATACAAGTTGACTGCAACACAGAATATACTTTGTTCTTTCATTTTGTCAAGTGTAGTTGCATTTTAATTATTTATGATAATACTTAATAGTATAGTAGTAAGTGTCCTGTAGTGTGGCATGTAAAAGTAATGAAGTCTTAGTAACAGGAGAACACGACAAAGCTTGCAGCTCTTAAATCTTTGCGGAGAAGTAAAGTAAGAGGGCAGGTTCTTTGTTAACACTGAGGGATTGCAGATTAGGGAAGTGAAAATTAGCAGCTTTTCCTGAATTACATTTATTAAGTATATAGTGATTTAAAGTGTATTGAATATGACTAATATGTTTGAATATGACCAATATGTTAAGATACATGTTTCCTTTATGTGGGCTGCTTAGTAGATATTAAGACATCTAAAAAAAGTCACTGCTGGTTTTCTACTTGAATACATTCTGTTACATACTTTATTTCTGACTTTCACAAAAACATATTCTGTCTCCAGAATATTAAGAATAATTTGAGCATGTGGAGATTTTTTATTTTAAATTAATCTCTCTTGTAGTTACAGATGGAACCATAATCATTTCCTGCGGAAAAATAAGATTAATGTTTTAAAAGTTATAGAAGACTTAACTTCACATTTTTGCTATTGGTATATTTTACATAGTTTTATTTTTACTTAAATATTCTGTTACATCCAACTTTCCAATTCCAAATTCCAGAAATAAATTTTACAAGATCGAGTTGAATAAATGTCTGCCAAAAACTCCATGAAACACTCCCTCCAACCTCCCCTCCCTGCTGGAGGACACTCCTCACTGGAGGGACTTTGCTCTTCATACCGGTTTGCTAGAGTTTGCCCAGAGTCTTTCATTGGATAATTAAAAGTGTCTCCTAGTCCATCTCAGCCTTTCCTTGTAGATCTTCTCCTTTGACTAGATCCTTCGTTGTTTCCCAGCTTTCCTCTCAAATCCCTGTTCCCACACAGTACATCCCACACCCTCTTGAACATCTCATACTGGCACCATGTCCTGACTCTAATCAATTCTGTTCCCTTATTCACTAATCTTATGGGTTCTATTTTTTCTCACCTTGTACCATACTCATAGAATACTGGAGAAAAGTATTTTCTTTTATTACCAAAATATTGAGAATGTCTATGTTTTGACATTGTGCATTTCAAGTGCCCAATTTTATTATAGATTTCCCATAGTTGCTTACTTACTAAGTGTCACTAGCAGAAGAATAGCAATTAAACATACACAATCAGAGCAATCACGGAAATAATGGTGTATTATATTATTATGAAAATAAGATTTCAGAGAGAGAGGAGGCTTGGCTCCATTTTTCTGATTAGTAGTTAATGCAAACTTGCAAATAAATATAAAAACTATTAACCTGGATGAATATTTCAGCGGCCAATCTGTTTTAGTTTATTTTAGCTTATTTCATGTATATGAGTATGCTGCCTGCATTTACATAATTGTACTATGTGCATGCAGCACCCGTGAAGGGCAGAAGAGGGCAACAGACCCCCTGAGAGTGGAGTTACAGTTGGTCGTTAGCTGCTATGTAGGTGGTGAGAACTGAACCCCTGGTCCTCTGCAAAAACAGCCAATGCTCTTAACAGCTGAGCTATCTCTCCAGCCCTGGTGACCAATCATTCCTAGAAATGTATTGTTTATAAAATGAAGTATATATATGAATATATATGAATATATATATATATATATATATGCAAAATCACTCAGGGATTTAAATAGTTATCTTATAAAAATATTTGGCAACATTCTATCTAGAATCTTGGTTGTGATACTTGTCATGAACATAGAAAAAGTATGCAAGGCATGGTGATTAAGACCCGAACTAGGGGGCTGGAGAGATGGCTCAGTGGTTAAGAGCACTGGCCACTCTTGCAGAGGACCCAGGTTTGACTCCCATCATATGGTGGCTAACAATCATCCATAATTCCAGTTCCAGAGGATTCAACACCCTCTTCTGGGCTCTGTGGGCATTTCATGACATGGGTGCACTTACATGCAGGAAATACACTCATATACATAAAATAAAATAATAATAATAAAATAGTTTTTAAATACCAAAGCTGGAACAAACTAGGAAATACCAGATACCTGGTTTTCCAAAAAGGAGCCCAACGTGTAGCACATGTTGATGGAGAATCCACACAAGTTACAGGGAAGATGTCTTCTAGTTTTGCCTATATTTGCAGCACCTTTATCATTATATTAACAATTGGGGTCATGTGCTCTGTTTCCAGGAAGAGACAATGACTAGAATTAAATGGAGCAGAGTTTAGATTTAGAGCCAGATCGCTCAGAGCAGTAATTTAAGCAGCTTGGGAACTTAAAAGTTACTGTAATAGCTGTGAGCCTTGGTCTGGTTACTGGCATACAAAACAGAGCTCAATGGCCAAGGCTGAGGTGATCATGCTACACTGCATGGGGGTGATGGCAAAAATCACAGTTGCCTACTGTGAGTCCAGACTGTTTGGGGAACTATGGTAAGTGTCCCTCAGCAGGAGAAGTGATTAAGAAACAGTTGGGCAAGACCCAAGCAGGAGCTGACAAGCAGTAATTTCTAAGATGATATATCTATATATGTAGTATGTATACATATATATGTATATACATAAATGAATGTGTATTTATGGATAAGGATTTACACGTTCCAATATAACAGGTACTTTACAGCTTGCATCAAAGAAAGTGATGGCATAAATGATCTAGGTATACATCCACATGTAGAAATACCACCCTGTTTATTCTAAGTGAGTCTAGGAACCTGTGAAATGGTATGTTCTATATTCTGGTGTTTTCTGATATTGTGGATTAGATATGCAGAAACCATGAAAGCTTTGAAATACATTTAATATTACAAGGGATATAGGTATATATTTAATAACATATATCCTTCTGAAGGTAAGGGCAAGTTCAAAAAAACATCAGGGAAATCCCCCAGATTTCAAAACTAAGTAGGAATTTGAGAAACAGTGCCATCAACTGTACCTAGCACTTCAGAGGTACTAGGAAGGAATTACCATTCTCAGGAACTGAGTGAGAGGAAACAAGGTCCAGAAGCCCTAAGATGGAAGGCAGGACCCTTCATGAATTGAGAACTGAGCAATAAGGATTTAAATATCCTTTGCTTTATATAGGAAAAGAATAAAGATTCTTTTCTGTATGGATATGAGCTATAAGGTGGGGAAGGGCTATATACTGTCCCCTTAGGCTAAAGTACTTTCAAATTTATACTATGAATGTGACATAGATTGCCTCAAACTTATACATTTATGGTTCACAGGCCTGAAGTGGAATGTTACACACAAAATATTGGAAAGATAACCCTCTAATCACCAAATATTATTTTCTCAAGTAATTTAATTGAAAATAAACTCACAGAATGTATATATCATAATAGAAACCAACTGGTAATAAACAAAAGCTATCATATATAGGATTATAAATACTGTATCCTTATATGAAAGTTACATATTATAAAATATTTAAAACTTTAAAATATGTTAAATCGAATGAAATAATGATAAAAGAGAAGTCAGGTTCTATTGGTATATTTGCATACTTATTCATAAATACACACCTACTTGTGAATATAAAAGGATACATATATGAACATAGATGGGTCCTTTTGCATATAAAAGGAAATAATTAGCTATTACAAAATGGAAATAGAATGTATTCAACTTTTGAAATAGTAATTGAAAATATAAAACTGAAAAACTATTTAGATGAAAGATTAGATCTAGTTAAAGAAAGAATTAGAAAATGGGAAAAGAAATCTCCAAAAATTATTTTTACAATGTAGCACAGAAAGATGGAGGAGGATAATGTGGAAAAGAGATATTCGGAGGACTCCAGAAGATAAAGAAGAGAATGGAGAACAGGCCATTGAAATAATTAAGAAATCATTCCAAAATTGGTACGACTACGAATTTCAGATTCAAGAAGTACAAACTGTTCCAACATAATAAACACAAGTGAATTCATACCTAGACCATGATAGTAAGACATCAGAATGTCAAAGGACCAAAGAATCTTCTAAGAGCAAGAAAAGGGAAGGGGAAAAAAAAAAAACCACACTGGGAGAATAAAATTATAATGTCGGCAGAACTACCACAGCAATTTAAACAGTAAACAGAATACAGAGGAATGTTTTAATAAGTTGAAAGAAAATAGCTGTTGACCACAGTTATGTGCTGCTGTGATCATCCTATGGAGATGGTGGACTTTGGCATTTTGTCATCCAAAATTTTGCTCAGATATAATGACTGATGATGCCACACACACCCATGTGCATGCACACACACACACACACACACATACACACACACACACGCACACACACACATACCAAAGAGGGTATGGAAAGATGTATTAATCCCAGACCAAGGCTTTCCAAGGCTTGAAAAAGATTGAGAAAAAAGGGAAAGAAGGCAGTCGTGGGGCTCCGTGATGGTTTGGTAGTTAGGGCTGGAATGGGGAGGTCCTTGCACTATCTAGGGCTTGTATGGTTTTAATTTTCTGTCCCCTGGCGAAGGGAACCAGTTAAAGATATATTGAATTCTATTAAAGGTGAAGGCACATAGCAAACACAAGAATATGCAAGTAGGCACATGGTAGACTTTGCCAAATTATGTAGCTGACTCTCTTGGGGAAAGGAAGGCTGGTGTCTGCTGGCTTGTACAGTTTCTGAAATTATACGATCACCCTAGCTTCTAGAGGGCATGCATTCTCCTGGCCCCTGTGTTTGATCCTGCAGTATGCCCACTCAGGGATGTAAGCACATCTACTGTTACTTCCTCTGGAAAAAAATGTGCTATGCATTAAGTTCACAGCCTTAGGCTTCTTTTCAGTGCATTTCATAGATTTGCCCAACTTTATGCTAAGTTTGCTACAAACTCTTTGTCCTTAGTCCGACTCTGCACTGTCTAGAAGAAATATGATATAAGCCAAATAAATCACTTAAAATTTTCTGGTAGCCACACTCAAAATATATAAAAAGAAACAAATGGAATATAGTACATTTTATTTATTCTATCAAAATTATATAAATTGAGTTATTTTGCATTCATATTTTCTCATGCCTTCAAATTTAATATGCATTTTATTTATGATTATTATTATTAGTGTGTGTGTGCGTGTGTGTGTAAGCAAGAGATGCACAGCTGTGAGTGTGTGGGTATGTTGTCCATGCACACACCCACAGAGGGCAGAGGAGAACATCTGCATCAAGTGCTTTTCTCTACCACTTTACATGGTCTTAGCATCTTGAGACTGGAGGATCACTGTTTGGTCTAGACTGGCCTAGCTCCTGGGATCTGCCTGTGTCTACCTCCTGATGCTGGGATCACAGGCACATGCAATCAAACTTTTTACATGAGTGCTGGGGATTTGAACTCAGATCCTCATGTCTACATGACAAGTATTTATACCCACTGAGCCATCCTCCCCAGATGCCAAATTGAAAATGTGTTTTAAATGAACAGAGAAGCTCAGACATTAACTTTTTATTAGAAATATCTGATATATACTTAGAGTTCATAAAATTTATAATTGAGAAAGTAGACTTACACACCTAAGTAGTCTCAAGCATTTGAAAACAATGTCCACAACTAAATTAAGGGTCAATTTTTAAATTCATAAGTAACAATTGAAGATTTACTTTCTTCAGTATCATAGCCAAATCTTAGGTTCTCTATTGCCATATGTGGACAGCAGTCCCATGCTAGAGAGCACAGACCATCATGGTAACCAGGCCTTTATCTCAAAGCCACCCTTCTAATGGTGTGCTGTGTCATGGGTCAGATAAGAGAGAGGGAACGTCAGTGTCCAGAAAACACCATTCAAAAACCGTACAGTGGCATGCAACAGTCCTCAGAACATCTTAAAGGCAATGGCCCAACCACAGATCCATAAGCAGCTTCCTAATGAAATTAGTTCCAATTAGTTATTCCTTTTATTGTTCCCCTAAAGAACTTTTTCCTGCCTCTGCTTTATTCCAGCAGGCTGGTCAGATTAACCATTGTGTTCCGGTTTCTACATCATAACCCTAAAGAGCACCGCCCTTGTCTATTTATTGGTTGTGTGTTCTTAGACAAAAATATTTGTTTTATTTGAGCCACCAATATTTTTATCAAAAAAGGAAACTAATAATAATTAATCAGGTACTTTAGGAAAGATGAAAAGCACGTCACTTTATGAAAGAGCTTGCCATAAAGCACACAGTAATATTAGCTTAATGCTATTGTTCTGTTTCCTATAAAATATGAGCTTTTTGAAGGTAAGGGACTGCCTTAGTCTGTTTGGTTAGGTCCACACCCTTTAGAACTATTCCAGGCATAGGACAGTATGTACAGTTTAGCAAATGTTTATTTTGAGCTTACATCTGAAGCCAACGCTACCAGACTGGATGCATACTTCTCTTGCTTCTCTCCCCTCTTTGTTAAGTTTCCCTGTTTGTAGATATTAACTTGCTTTGCTCCTTTGTCTGCTCAATTGCAATAGTCACAACAGTCTCCAGATACAGGTGAGAAAAAGAAAACTTTATGAAAAAAAAAAAAAAGAAGTGAAATTTAATTTCAGAACAGTACTGGGATGAGCAGGGCTGGATATATAAAGCCCTAACTCCCAGGAATGTATTCGCAGCGACTGGCCCTTCTGTGGGCTGGGGCAGAGCTGTGTCACCCTGAAAAGGCAGTGAATTGCTTCTGTCTTCCTAGGTCAGTGGATACCTGTGTACAGCCGTCCTCCCAGGGTCTGGCAAAGGCATCAGGAAGTTCTGTCTGCATGCTGACTCTGAATAAAGAACTTCAAACCCCATCCCAGTGACTGCCATTAAGTGTTGAAATCAGTTAGGCGAGCGGCATTACCTGCTGTCGACTGACCCAGGAACGGCACAGTGGAGGAGGGGGCGGCTGCTTAGAACAGATGAAACGGTGAGGCGACTGGGTTCGCTCTTTCTGGGTTTAGAAATCAGAGTTCTATCAACGTGTCCTTGTACTTTGGTTTGAAAACTGCTTCCCCAGCCACTCCAAGCCCCCCCCCCCCGCCCCTTGTTTGGCTTGATTCCTTAAACCCATTGTCATTACAGCTAATACTGTGGTTAATGGTTTCTAGAAAGACGGTATCTATCAGCACCGGAGTGTACACGTTTTGGCCTAAATATTGAGAAATCGCAGGTATGCAAGGCAAAGCCTGGGTGTGCCCGCCTGTGGAAAGGAACTCATTAGGATAAATCTTTTACAGAGTGACTAATGCAGGGAGAACGGATTCAAGACGCCTGCCCCTCTCTGCCTGCAGTGATTAGGTCCAAGCTCTCTAACAGGTTTTAGTTGGAATGCAGCTGGTCAGTCTTGAAGACTTTCCGCAAACATACGGAGCTGAAAAACCTTGATTTCTTTTTAACTTTTGTATGCTATAGCAATTCCTTGAAAATCAAATGGCAGAACCTAAACAGAGGACTTTCAATTGCCAAAAACACATGCCCAGTCGGGGAGAAGCGTGTGGGGATTCATCCAGCACACTCCCGGAGCTCCCAGTGCAGCCTGGGAGAACTCCGGATTACCTTCTGTTCGGATGCCTGAGCTCTGCCAGACTTTTGTTTAAAAAGCCTCTTTATGCAGCAATTCATTTGCTACGTCGAATCTGAGAATACTTTCCACACGGGCTGCTACTTTTAACTTGAGTGGAATGGCTGTCCTGAGGTCTTCTGCAGGAGAGGCCAAAATGACACCAAGCCGGTGACATTATATTTGAGTACAAAGGATCCCTACTTACTGGGGATTTTTTTTTCCCTGCCAAAATTGGTGGAAGACACTTAAGAGTTTTCTGTCTGAGTGCTGTAGTTGGTTAATAGAAGTCAAATCCTTTTCCAGGGTAATGCGATTATTAGTCCTAGTAAGGAAAGGGAGGTAAGAAATTGTTTCTTGGTCAGTAAAAGCACACAGAGCTGAATACCTACACAAAGAAATCTTCAGTATAATTTATGGCATTTCATCACGTAGAACTGCATTTCAAGTAATTTGTCCTGGCAGTTTTACTCTCAAAATGGAAATCTTGGTATTTTTCTTGCCTTCATCAAATAAAATGAGTTTGTGTTCAACTGCAGTCTGTGTACCTGATAATTTGTCTGACTGGATAAGGTTATTAGAAATTTAAGAAATAAACCCATTTGGATTTTCAGAGAGTTAACAGAAATAGGATATTGCTGTGATGATCTTAAAAATTACGATGTAACACACAAAAGTGAGATTTAAGTAACAAAAATTTCCAGAGACCAATAATACCAGGGAAATTCAAACTGAGACTTCCTCGATTAATTTCCAGGGATTAAGTGGTTGGTATTGAAGTCAATGAAAGATGCCGTTTACAGAGCTGCGAGGTCAATTCAATTCAGAAAAGCACACTATCTTTTCTGTTCTGCGGCTGAAATGTACCCAGATCAATTGGGTGAAAGGTTCTTCTGTAAGATTCTCTAAGCTGGTCAGAGCAAGGTGGAGGACAGTTGTCTCCACCAGAAGATCCCAAAGGTCTCAGTGCATAGAATGGCAGGCCCATAAGGGCACTGGAAGATTATTTTCCCCAACACTACAGGTTCACAAGGAAAGATACTGAGACTCGGAAAGATTGACTATTCAGTATAGGAGTTTACTCACTTATCTTCAGATAAAGATCTTTTTAATTCCCATATCCAAATCCTTTCAACAGTTACTGACTTTCTTGAGCTGATTTTTTTATTCCATATTTTATAATTGGGATGATACTAATTTCTAGGTAGACTACAAAGAGAATTTTAAAAATTGTGACTGTTTTATAACCTTTTCACTCAGCTTCCTGCAATGTTAGAAAAAAGGTAAATTGCATTTTACATTTGGATTCCATGTTTCCATTTACAAAACGCTTAAAGATCATAGACACTATTTAGTATGTAACCAAGATATGGAAGATCAGTAAGCTTAAATTACTCTGACAAGGTCACACAAGGGCACTAGAGAGTTAAGAGCTGGAACCAGTCACTGTTTTTGTTTATATCAGATAAGTTTTGCATGGGTAACTCAGTCAAAGAAGTTCACTTATAAAGTCCTTACTGATGAGGGATTATTTTTCACCATCTCCCTGTGGCTGGATATTTAAACTCAGACATAAATTTTACCTCCATACTAGATTAAGGATATTGTTTAAACAAACTTTACATTTCTATTCTGTCATCTGTTAAATGGTGAGGAATATTAGCCACAAGTTTGAAAGAACTGTTAGATACCTAATGCATGTGGGGAGAAATACATATTCCACTATGTGACTTAAAATAAGTACCAAATAACTGCTGTTATTGTTATTCTCTAAAAAATATTTTATTTATTATCATTTTTAATTTATGTGTATGAGTGCATTGCCTGAATGTATGGAAGTATAATCATGTCATGAAATGCTCTTGGAGGTCAGAAGAGGGTGTTGTATTCCTCGGAAACTGGCATTACAGATGCTTGTTAATCGCTGTGTGGGTGCTGGGAATCAAACCTGGGTGCTCAGCAAGAGCAGCCAGTGCTCTGACCACTGAACCACCTCTCCAGCCTCCTATCATTCAAAGCAATACTATCAACAAGACATAAGTAATCCCCTCATGATCATTAACATATAAATGTATACATGTGGTTTTGTGTATGTATGGTTACGTTTATATCAGCTTCAGTAAATATTGTCAGTAATTATGCTTCATATTTTTCAGAACAGAAGTGCTAGAAGGACAAAGGCTTGTGTTTTTGTCTTTGATGTTCAATATCCATAATGATAAGGCATGTTCACCAAGACTGGCTTGCCTACAACCACCACTGGATGCCCAGTCTGCTGGAGACCAACTCCATGTCACTGACTTGACATCACCTCCTGGTCATCACCAGCAGCAAGTTTGTTGCACTGGATGTTGCTATCGTTGGCAGGCTGTGCTTTTTGCTTAGCGGAACACACACTCATTCTGGATATGGATTTGCCTAAACTATGTGTAGTTATGTAGAGTGCCTTTCCCAACTTCTCACTATTCCACAGGATGATAGTCCACACTGCACTCCTTAAAGTCAAGCAACTTGCTCTGCAGCAAGAGGAACACATCACTGTGCTCACATGAGCTGTGGAATTCACTGGTTACCAACATCCTCCGACAGCTGCTTCCTAGAATGGTTGAATAGCCTTTGAAAGACCTGGTTACATACATTAGAGTGAAGCATTATCCTCTAAGGATGCTGATAGGCTCTACATCAGTACCCAATATGACTTCTCTCGTAGCCAGGAATCATGAGGCCAGCTATCAAGGGGTAGAAAATGAGGGTAATTCTGTTATTGTTCCTAGTGAGCCACTATCATGAGTTTTGTTACCATTCAGACAAACCTATGTTTTCCTGGTCTGGGGGTCATAGTTCCAAGACAAGAAATACTACTGATGATCTGAAAACAGTTGCATTGAACTGGAAAGTAAGATTGTTCTCTCTCCACTTAAGTCCTTCATGCCTTGAGTAAGCAAGCAAAAATGAAAATTAGTGTACTACCAAGGATTTGGGGTTCTGATTGTCAAGGGGAAATTGAACTATTAGGACACAGTGGAAGTTAGGAAAAATGTCTGCAGTAAGGAAGAGCCTTAGGGAATCTCCTAGTATCACCTGTAATTAAGGCCAGTGGAAAGCTAGAGCAAACCGACTCAGGCAGAACTGATCATGTCCCAGACTCTTTAGAAACGAAAGCTTGGATCATGGCACCAGGCAAACAACCATGGCTACACAAGGTACTTACTAAGGGAAAAGTGTGGCATGTGTAGAGAAGAAGGCAGCTTTCAACACCAGCTACAGCTTTGTGACCAACTGCAAAACCAGTTCATTTTCATGACATCTTTCTTCTTTTCCTGTATTCCGTTATAATTTATTTTAGCTGTATTGATCCACAATAGTTATTTATTTTATGTCTCTGCACAGATGCTAATGAATATGAAAGAAGACAGAAACTCACCCAAGGACTTTGCACCCTTTAAGGAAAGACTTAAGTGTTTTTCTTCAGTTATATTAGGATAATTGTTTCATGTGAGGCAGAAATCTGATTTAGTCATGTTTTTACTTGGAGATTAACTATGGCTTAAGGAAATGTATATTTGCCGAGTTTTCAAGGGATGGACTACAATAAATATTACTAGGCGGTACTGTGATGATGTTTTCAGAAGTGATTAAAGTTTAGAATCTGTTGACATTAAGTAAGGAAATTATCCCAGGTGATAAAGGTGGACCTGCTTCCATCACATTAAGAGGCTTTTCCTAAGTGACCATTCTTTCTTAAAGAAGAAGAAATTCTAAACTTGGATAGCATGTTCAGCCCACACAATGGATTTTAGATTTTCTTAGCTAAGAGCTTGCAATAAATCTCTTAATATATATTTGATAGTGCTTCTTCCTCAATGACTGGACCCTGAGGGACATAGAATGTGTGTGTGTGTGTGTGTGTGTGTGTGTGTGTGTGTGTGTGTTCTTTGTAAATAATTTTGCTATTTCTAAATAGTACTTTCTTGTTGAAAGAGTAATATTGACTTTAAAAAACCTTTGCATTTATTTATTTAGGATATGTATATGTACATTCATGACACAACATGTGTGGAAGTCAGAATGCAACTTGCATGAGCTAATTTTATCCTTCCACCTAAGGACTGAACCCAAGTTGTCAGAATTGGCAGCAAGTCCATTTGCCTGCTGAGCTCTCCTGTCGACCTGAGTCATATTGGCTCCCTCTAAAGGGTACTTTATATGTTAAGGCTAGTTTTCTTCTTCAAATGTGTTTGGAAGCTTTTCCTCAGTCTACTGTTTATGCATTATTGTGCTCTAAAATTCAGAGATATTTTTAAACTACGTGAATTCATGCTTTTAGTGTTTTGTGATTTTTGTATTCACATTTTGAAATTCCTCATATTTTCTATGAGGCAGGATGACACATAAATAGTTCTAGCACCTGGGATACCGGGGCAGGAGGATTACCATGAGTTTGAGGTCAGCTTGGGCTACATAGTGAGACCCTGTTTCAAAAGACAAAGAAAAATTCTTAACCTGCTTGACTCATTCCCATAAGAGATGTCATGGATAATCCTGGCAGCTAGCAAAGCAACATCCCATTATTCATCACTCACTCTAATCCCTTTTGTGAGCTCTTGGGATATACTTCCTCGATATTTTTCCTTTAAGATGCTGGGACTCAAACCCAGGGTGTTCTGCATTGCTAGGTAAGCATGTTACCAGTTACCACTAAGCTTCACCCCAGAACCCTGCATTAGTTATCGACTTGATCACTCTAGTGTTTGCGTTCCTCCCTTATCGGAGAGGCTTTACTTTGGCCTGGCTTCTGCCTGGAGCACACTATGTTACTTCTGATTGATACTTTCCATCCTAGCTACTCCTAGTGTGACTCGGCTCATGCCCACAACCATCGAAAGTAGTTCTTGGGGGCTGGAGAGACAACTCAGTGGTTAAGAGCACTGGCTGTTCTTGCAGAGAACTGAGGTTTTGTTCCCAACACCCACACGGCAGCTAACAACTGTCCATAACTCCGTTTTAGGGTATCTGACGCCCACCTCTGACCCGTGGGCATTGCACAACACAAGTGCACTTTACATACATGCAAGCAATACACTCATACACATAAAACAAAAATAATAAAATAAAAGAGAAAGTATTGGAATCAGGAGGGCAATTAAAACAACAGATCTTTTTTGCTGTGGTTTGGATTTTTTGTATTTAAACAGGAAGTGTACAAACCTTATTCCTAATTATAATTATGACTAATAATAAGTAACATCATAGAAGTTGAATACAGTGGGACAGGCATCGTGAAGAATGTCTATAATCCCAGCATGAGAAGACAGAGGTAGGAGGACTGCTACAAGTTCAAGGCCAACCTGGCCCATATAGAAAGATTCATGATAGTCAAAGCTACATAGACTCAGTTTCTTACACATCATATAAAGAATTGTACAAGAAGTACCACTTAATTGTAACAGGAGCCTAGAAAAGAGTTAAAGGAGGCTTCATAGACAGGTCAAGAGGACCTTAAAGAGTGACCAGGAAATAACTAGTGTCGATGATGTAGAGGGAGCTAAAAGTGGAGCAAATGCCAGGGGCACATGCTGAGATCCAGAGTAAGGGAAGTTCATGGGATTTTTGCAGGTTGCCAGGTGCTAGGGTATGGTTATAGTACAAACGAGTGCTGAAGAACAATGAGAACTGGGCTAACATTACCCTCAGGGTTACACCATTAAGCACCAAGGTTCTGTACCAAGGCAAGTGGCTTTTATTGACTGGACCCTGGGATCCACTGAAAGTTCTAACGTCAGAAGATGAGAAGATCAGATTTGCATGGCAAGCAGTAAACTCTGGCAAATATGGGGACAGATGTGATACAGTCGTGTTTTACAACTATGAGAGCCTGCAGGTCAAAACAGGTTTGTCATAACAGTCACAATGCTCCGTGACTACTCATAAACCATCCCAGAAAGACTTCTTCCTAATTAGTCTTAGAATCTTCAAAGGCGACTTTTCCCTTGGTTAATCTCTCCTCCATGGTTGTATGGGTAGGACCTCAAGCGTGGAACTAAATGGTGTTCCTTTTACTTAGTAACTGAGTATACACAGTTCTGAGGATTAGATACGTTAATATACATAGAACACGTAGGATAGGACCTATCATGAGTGCATGCTTGATGGAAAAATATTTTGTAAACTGTGGGTCACAAGCCATTAACAGTACCTAAATCAAACTAGTGCAACTGATTAGTATATTTTTTTAAATGAAAGAATATAGAGCACAGTGCAGTAGAGAATATTAGTAGGATATGGAAAATGTCAGAGGGAGGGCGGAGAGCTGGCTCAGAAGTTAAGAGCACTGACTGCGCTTGCAGAGGACCCAAATGTGATTCCTAGCACCCACATGGCAGCTAACAACTGTCTGTAACTTCTGTTCCAGGGGATCCGACCTCTGCAGGCATTGCAGGACATGGGTATATTTACACACATACAGGCAATACACTCATACACATAAAATAAAAATGATAAATAAATAAAAAGAAAATGTTAGAGGGCATCGGGAGAGAGGATTTTATTGTTTCATGAGAATGCTCCATTTGCATGTACTGGGTTGGGCTATAAAACATAATCCTTACAGGGCTGGAGAGATGGCTCAGCGGTTAAGAATACTGGTTGTTCCTGCAGAAGACCCGGGTTCAAACCCCAGCACTCACATGGCAGCTAAACTGTTCATAACTCCAGTCCCAGGGGATCCAACAGCCTCTTCTGTCCTCCGTGGACATTGCACAACACGAGTGCACTTACTTACATGCAGGCAATACATGCATACATATAAAATTAAAATAAATAAATAAATAATTTTTTTTTAAGTTTAAAAAACATAATCCTTACTGTGATGAACTGTCAAAAAGGCAGGTATTATTGTTTGTACTGCTATATTCCTAACCCCTGATTTTAAGAAAGGACGGGAGTTCCACATATACTGATTAAAATCAGTGACTGGAAGAAGGATCTGACACTTGGGAAGCAGAGGCAGGAGGACCAGGAATTCAAGGCTAGCCTTGGCTACATGAAACTCTGTTTTTAAAAAACCAATCACCACCACCACCACCACCATCATCCTCACCAACAACAAATGGGTAGATATGAACACGGGGTTCCTGTGGTCTTGACTCCACAGCCCTCAATGTTCACATGGGTTGTTTTGTGGCTAATACATCCAACTAAGGCTGCTGTTCCTATGACCACCACAGGCACCCACATCAAGGCTTTGATAGAACTGAGGTCACTTCTAAGGACACCTCTTCCCTTGACCACAAAGGTTCTAAATCAGTGTTACCAAAGACAGTACTGCCAATGTCCTGTTGAAACTGAGGTGAAGCCAACTGTTGATTTCATCTACATTCACCTTGCCTAGCCTGAGGCAAAGGGCAGTGAGTTGACGACTGACTGAGCGCAGACCCTCTATCAATCTCAGAATCACTTCTTCATTCTGACATTTGCCCATCTTTCTTGTACCCAAACACCTTCCTTTGTTTCTATCTTCCCTGAACTTGAAAGTTCTAAATGTAATAGGGCCTCTATCCTATGAGGAACTTCACTGGTTTTATGTTATGTGGGGCCTATTGCATCAGTGTTGGAAAAAAAAAAAATCACAGGGCCTAATCTGAATGTGTGGGAGTGATAATTGAAGGACAGTAACAAGAATATTCAAAATATGTTAGTAACCAGTTTGGTTTATCACTGACTGACGAACATGATATCATAAATCATTAAAAAATCCCTCCCAATAGAGGAAAACAACTCTGGGGTTAGGAGCCACCAGGTACTGGATGAATTGACTTCCATGGTTGTTTTTAAAGTGTTTTAATTAAAAAATTCAAGTTAATAGAGACTTCTGAACAATAGCTTGGAGGGTAAGAGTTTGACCGCAGAAGCTTCTAGGCAGAGGGTAAGTAGTTGAAGGAAGGACCTGTAGGTATTGTTGCTGTGGGCTAGGTCTAAATGAGTTGGTAACTGTGATGACTGTGGCTTCAGAGCCTCTTGGGGAAACCTAGTCTTGAGAACTCTCCATGGACAAGTGCCTGTATCACACACAGAAATGAGACACCTGCTTCCCTAATCACACAAAGATACACGGCTTGGAGACCTCTCACATATTGATAGGTCTCTCTCTCCTGTGGACAGAGAGGTGGCAAGAGTTTCCACAGTTGATGAACTTAAAGCATCATTCCTGCGTTGATGATAAGTCTGCTAACTGTTCATTCTGATCCGGCCCAGGGATACCTATAGGGTATGTTAGAGTATTTTACAGCGATCAATCTTTTAAACTGAAAGATTAATTTTAGTATGTGAAAAAAAGAATTACATACTTATTGTATTCGATTGGTGAAATGGTGAAATTCCTGGTTATTTTGAAGCCTTAAAACTTTTCCTCTTTAAATACACCAACCTTGGAAAATTTGTCAGTAGTACAGAGAACAAATAGCTAACCTGATCAATGGCAGCATTCCTTTTAGCATCTATGTATTAAAACATACCTTTTGTAATTTGCATTAGTTGGAGTTGTACGTGGTTTATTTTGCTTCTGAGTTAAACATTAGCTATTTGTACTCTACTCTGTTAACACAGATAGATACAAAATAATACTTATTTATTGACAGAGAAAGTGTGCAAACCCAAAGAAAATGCAATGGATTTTGTAGGCCCAAGAGGAAATAGGACTATTGTTTATGATTTTTCTATAGCTTATCTAATCCCCCCTTAATAGTATTTTTTCTTGCGCTCTAACACATTTTACAATGTCTGCTTCCACTTTATTTCTCATAAAGGAGACACGGAATGGGGAGTCCAACCTGGTCAGACATGCTCTGACAAGAGCACTCTCAGCCACACAGAAGGCACAAACCTGTTAAGGATTTCACCTTTTAAGAATGACAGAGTAATTACAGGACAACATGTCCTTCATGAGTGAAAACAAGCAGGCCAAAGTGCTTTCAAGGCTGGTGTGGCCTACTTCTTTTCTGGCAAGCCGCATAAATCATCCACCGCAGAGGGACTGTTTCCCCGCCGCGTGGCACACATGTGTGAGTACGTGTGACTAGAAGAGAACATGGGAGTGATCATGGCCACATCATGGGTTAATGTGCTCAGTGTCAGAATCGGTGAAACTCTGATGATAAACCCCCACCACACTTTACCTCCATCACTCTCCCCCTTAATCTTGAAACCTCAGGCAACTGGAAGGGGAAATTTAATCCATATATGTCTGCCTCATTTTCATTTAAATCATCCAAAAAAAGTTGTTTTAAAAGAGTTCTTTGATGTCCTAGACTCCCTTGAGCCTTTTCTTACCCTATTTTCTTAAAAACAGGAATTAGCATTTTCCCAGGT
>NW_008333469.1:1490329-1511784 GCF_000622305.1 Nannospalax galili
CACCCATACACCCCCCACCCCCACTCACCCACACACACCCCACCCACACCCATACACGCCTCACCCACACATGTACATACTGTCCCCACCCCAGGTCTCAGCTGAAGGAAATAAGTGAAGGAGGGAGTGCTGGGAGAGAAAACAGCTTATCTGAGGATCAGAACGCACAGACCAATAGGAACTCGTAATGTGGGGCCCCTCAGCCAGGGTAATCATCATGAACTTGTAATGTGGGGCCCCACAGCCAAGGTAATAATTAACAATTCTAGTCTTTCAGGTCCTGATTCTGCCCTGAGGACCTGTCCAGGAAAAGACCTGATCTCCTCACACTTGACTGGTGCCTGGACTCTGGAGGAGTCAGACATGGATCTTAATGCAAACAGTTTTGTCTGCCTTATATTTTTGATAGACCCACAGATATGCCCCTGTTGAAACCCATATTTTTTGCCCTCTGGGTGGTACTTTACTTCTTTGTTTGTACCTAATGTGCATCACTTCATTCCGGCTTTTGCATTCAGGACAGAACTTCTTAATCATTTTTAGATACATAAAAGTAAGCATATTCCATCTCACTGTGCACAGTATTATCCAAAGAGTAATCTATGCTTGGCTAAAACTCAAGGAGTCCCACAGTGAAGTCCTCACTTTAATCAATGGCGAAATCTCGGGAAATTGTTTAGAAGAAATATACACTTGGAGAAAAGAGAAAATATTGTAGCTCCTTGATTCAGAATTCTTTTCTTTGAAAACTTTTAAAATAAAAGAGTTATGTTTCAGACACATGTTCTTTCTCTGTCCTCAACACTACTGAGGTGTCACATTCTATTTAAACACAATTAATAACAAGAAGGTTGACTCTGTGGTAATAGTCTACGCAACACTTAAAGACATCTACCCATCATCTTATGTCAAGAGACAAGTCATTTTGGAATCTGGAAACAAAATTCCAGCTCTCATGGCTCCCCCTGAGGGAGGTGCTTCCATACTGGATTTGAAATGCAAGCCTCCTCTAAACCTTGCTGGTTGTCCACAGTCTTTCAGGTTAGTAGGCACATGATGCTTTTTTAGAATCTCAGCACTGTCAGGGCCTCCACCTTCACTTGTGCTGTGTCTGATCCAAGAAAAGTCCTCACTTCTTTTCTGGTGGCCTGTGCTGCATCGCTCTGTGCCTTTATACGACCTACACCTGTTCCAGGAACAGCCTCCCACTTTCTGTGCCTGCCACATTATTCTACTCATCTTCAATGGCTAGCTACCTTAAGAGAGATTCTTATTGTATTGCTTCCCTAAACTCTGTCCAGATTTAATCATTTACTTCTTGGACATCCCCCATGATAACGTAAGTGTTTGGAGAGGTGTATCACATAGTGTTTCCATGGCAAGTCATGGCAAAGTGATGATCCAGGACAGGTGCCATGCATACAACACCCACTGATACCTATAAGATATAAGCTTCAAGGGTTGTAAAGATGGCTGGGCAGTTAAGAGCACTGGCTGCTCTTGCAGAGGACCTGAGTTCAATTCCCAGCACCCACATTGCAGCTAACAGCTATCTGTAAATCCAATTCCAGGAGACCTGCCCTCTTCTGGCCTCCATGGGCACTGCATGACACAAGTGCACTTACATACATGAAGGCATAACACTCATATACATAAAGTAAAAATAAATACATTTTAAAAAGGGTATAAGTTTCAAATGCTGCCAAAAGGAATCATGAGCTGGGCTCAAGTCCTCCATCTATGGCATATGTGGCTGGAGTGTCTAAAAATATACACATTTTGTAGATTTTTTAAAAATGAATGGATGGATGGATACCTGGATTGATATCTGGATGGATATCTGGAAGTATGGATGGATGGATGCATGGATGGATGGATGGATGGATGATGATTATGCTCCAAAAATCTTGGAATTCAAACAAATGGAGCAATTTCACCAATACTTAGTAAGTAAATGTCTTTAGTGTTTCAGTGCTAGGTCTGACAGAAACTATAAGAAAATAAATAATTCACTCTTCACCCAAGAAAGTTTTAGGTTAAGTTAATGAATCAGAGTTTAAATAAAGGAGATAGGAAGTTCAGAGACAAACAGCATAGAAGTCCCATAGATCCCCTTTGAAGCTGGTGTAGTGACCATAGTTCCCCCAAACTGAAATAGAAAGAGTTATTGGATCTTGGATCTTTAATGCCTTAAAGAATGTGCATTTAAACCTGCTGTGGTGGTACACGCCTTTGGTCTAAGCACTCAGGAGGCAGAGGCAAGCAGATCTCTGTAAGTTCAAGGCCAGCCTGGTCTACATAGTGAGTTCCAGGCCAGCTGGTGCTACAGGGAGACCCTGTCTCAAAAACGCAAAAAAAAAAAAAAAAGATAAATAGATTTTTGTATTTGAGTAAATGAAGAAAGGAATGCCAAAACAATGTTTTGCATTAAGGAATCTCACCCGGAACGGTAATGTTCAAGCTCTCATTTCCATAGTAGATGGGCACAATTTTTGAAGTGATTAAAGTTCTGTGGGTTTTTATAAAGACTTATTTTATTGTTTAAATTATGTGCATGGGGGGGCATGTGTGAACATCAGTGTAGGTACACAAAGAGGCCAGGAGAAGGCATTCATTGGATCCCATGAGCTAGAGTTACAGGCTGTATAACTGTCGTATAGGCACTGAGAACCGTACACACTGGTCTTCTACAAGAATACAAATGCTCTTAACCACTGAACTCTTTCCAGCCCCACAGCCAATTTGTGAAGATAATTAATAGCCAGTTGCTACAAAGAGCTGCCCATCCATTAGCAAAGGAGCAGAAGAGACAGGACAGAAAGCGGAGGGGAGGGGAGGAGTCAGGTTGTTGGTAAGCAGGAAGTTCTGAGACTTTTAATGCAATTCACTTAGGTGAGTCATAGAACAATTCTTCCACAGCTTAGGAAAAGAAGTTCTTTTCTAAGTCACTGGGTATTTTCTGTTGATTTCATAGTAAATTCCTGTTGATTGCCTAAGTGGAACTGCCCCCATTCATTTATGTCCTCCAATTTTATTTTCTGGATTTCACACCTAGTTGTGAAGTGCTAATATTTTCACGGGCTCTGAAGAGTGGGTATTGTCACTAGAAGCCTTTCATGCATCATTCCCTTGTTGCCTAAAATAGAAAAGAGTATTCTGGAAGCACTTGAGGCAGTCAGTCGGGCTCTCCCTTCCCACCCTGCCCTGGGTGCTCACTCCTTGGACTCTAGCACTCTGTCTTCTCTCTCAGCATCAGTCCTAAGCTCTTTGTTAGAATATGCATGTGTATAGCATTGCCTGCTGTCTCTGGTAATCTGCTTCCTAAATTACTCTGTGTAATCAAACTGCTTGAGCGGCTCTGCAGTTCATTAAGTTTTTCGGTCTTGCATCAATCTTGTTCCCAACCATGTAGCTACAGATTTTCCAAGTCTCCGAAGAAGGAATATGACTTGTGTCCTGAGTCCATCCCACCATCTGAAAGTGCTCAGGTACTAACCTACTGCATACCAAGACTCTTGCATCTTGGTTACTCTTCTTGTGGACTTTTTTAATTCTTCCCCATATCTGTTTCCTGTACTGTGGTATTCACGTGGCAATATAACCTTAGAGCTGACCTGCTCTGACCTTTGGTGTTCAAATCATGTGTGAGATCTTCTACATGGCTTTCACTTCCACTTCTCCATTTCTCCATCATTACTTCCTCCTGTTACTTCACTTCATTCACATCTGGATTTGTTCATTGTACACCTGAACATGCCAGCCATTTCAGTGGCAACACGAAACAAAGATACACAGACACACCATCTTCTCTTTCAAGTTATCATGAAGTGTCATCTTTAAGCATGCCGTGGAGTATTCTGTAGAACAAGGAACAAAAATAGAGCCAGTTGATTGTGGTGGAAATTCAGTAAGCTAATCAGAATACAGAGATAGAAAGGACATTCTTAAGACAGTTTGACTTTTATTCTTGCAGTATTTTTATCTCTTTATCACCTTAACCTTTGCCTAGACAACTTCTACTAACACCAGACTTCAGCTTTGAATTATATTTTTTATTAAAATTGATTAATTGGTTGGTTGATGTGTGTGTGTGTGTGTACACATATGCTTGCATTCAGACATATGTAGAGGTCAGAGGACGACTTGAGGGAGTTGCTCTTCTCCTTCCACCATGGAGGTCCCAGGAATTAAACGCATATTGTCAGGCTTGGTGGCGGGCGCCTTTGCTGAGCCATCTCGCCCGCCCCAGGTTTGAGCTTCCAAACAGCTGTGTAGAGCTTTGGACCACTCTTCTGGCTTTATAGATACTTGTTTCTGACCTGTCTTCCCCAATAAGCTGTGAATTCCACTAGGAAGATGAGGAATCGACCCCTCCTGTTTGTTGCTGCTTCCCAGTTCTAGCAGATAACAGATACTCCATGTGTGCTGAAGGAAGCTCATCGTGATCTTTTATTAGTCATTGATCTTCAATATGGACTTTTCCAGTTGAGTGCTTCTTTTGTTTGGTCAGTCCTCTTCCTTCTTATTAGACGTATAGAGCTCTGTGGTTTCTTGCTTTGTCTGGTATGTTCTTTTTGCTGTCTTTCCATTTCAGAGGTAGCATAGGTGAGATAGTCTCCTCCCAGCTATCTGTTCCTGTGGGATTGTCTAAGCAATTGCTTTCCATAGTAAAGATGATTCTGGCACTTTGGGGATCTGGGATAGATGGAAAACACCACTTTGAGAAAAAAAAATGTAAAATAACTGACATGGTCCTAGAGACGGAAAGTTTGTCTCTGTACACTGAACACTTTCTGTAGTTTTTCTATAGGAATGGCAGATCATATTGTCCAACTATAAGACATCAAGAATGACTTAGGGGGGCTGGAGAGATGGCTCAGCTCTTCCAGAGGACCTGTGTTCTGTTCCCAGCCCACACATGGTGGTTAACAACCATTCAAAACTCTAATTCCAGGGGATCCAATGCCCTCTTCTGACCTCCATAGGCACTGCACAATATGGGTGCACTTACATACATGCAGGCAGTATACTCATACATATAAAAATAATACATAAAGACTGGGCATGGTGACACATGCCTTTATTCCCAGCACTCAGGAGGCAGAGGCAGGCAGATCTCTTGTCTACGTAGAGTTCCAGACCAGCTACAGTGTACCCTGTCTCAAAAAGACCAAAATAAATAAATAAATAAAATATTAAAAGAATGACTTTAAAACGAATCAAATTTCATTAAAAATATCATGCAACAGAATAAAGGAATAAAGTTTCATATCAGAGAGAGGTGTTGTAATGAGACATAAACAAGTAGAATAGGGAGAAAAGTCTGTCAGACATTGGGGAGATAAATCAGTGTGGCTCTTGAAAATCAATCATGAAGTAGTGATTAGCAGCTTTTGATTTAAAAACCATTAGTTCCTTATTCATTAATTACAGAGCCTTGGGAAAATGGTGTAACTTCCCTGTGATTTCAATTGTGTGTTTACTTTGTTTTATAAAATACTTGATCATATAGAACTTGATTAAATGTACTGATACGTGTTATAACGTCTAATAAAGTTCTCAGTAAATGACAGTTGTTTCAAGAGTAGTTTGTTTGACCTATCAGAAAAGTGTGGGTCCAGATTTGCAGAAGGAATGAGAAGAAGAAAAGAAAAAGTAATATTAATTAAACCTACTTCTGATTTCCTCCACACTGTTTTACCTTCCACACTATCCAAACCCCAAATAAGTCAGAAAGGCAATAAAATGTTTGGCTTTTGATGGCCCCATTTCAGTGAATGAAATATGATGCTTACATTTCATAGGCTGGCTCCTGTCAGCTCAGATGGGTCACAGTGGATCTACCAGAAATGGAACATTGACAGCACAGCATCAAGCCTTTCATACCACATCATTGACATGGTTGGGGGGTCTACAGTGCCCAGACTCTGATGGCTTTGCTTTGGGCCCATCCCTATTGAAAGCTGTGTTCTTGATACTCTGACTAGAAAAGGCAGAAAAAGTTTGGTTTATTCCTGTGGCTCCTTTTGGAAACAGTGGGTATATGAAGAGGCCCATTTTTCTAAGACAGTTTGCCTCCAAGCTATGGCCTATATCATGATGATTAAATGATAAACACTGATGATTACCACCCCACATTTGCATCTAGATTCATAATGCTGAATACATTCTAAGCAACAAACCCAGCACCCTTGCCTGTGATTCTTTTGCGCAGCATGAAGCAGGGGTCTGAACAAACAACCATCCCCTAATGTTTAATGTTTAGGCTAGGCACTTGTTTTTGGTTTTCAGACATGTTCAAAGTGTTCAAAAGGCCTGCTAAACATGATTTCTTTTCTTGCATTACAATATTTTGAACTCTATTATTCCACCTTCATCCCTTCCTTGTGTAATGTCATAGTGTGGAGTCATTTAAAAGAAATATTATTCCTCTGTGGCTTCCTTGTTCTAACTTGAAACCAAATTCTGGTCTATTGTAAAGTTCAGTAAAGCTACCTCAAAAATCTGAGGATTTTACAGCGTTCACCACATAAACTTGGTAACATTTCTCCAAGTGCTAAATTCTAGGTATCCCATCCATCTCAAGATATTAACTCAGAAACTCTGCAGCCATTTCATAGGATTTCATTAAACAGCTCTCCTATTCCTCTCCACCCCACTAGATAAGGCTTGAATATACCAGTTTAGCTCTGGAAAGCTAGATATGAGGAGGTCCATGCAGGAATGGGATGTTTTCCAGGCAAAGGTCTCATTTACACATGAACGGTGAATGCTCAGGCTTGCTGGGAAGATTCTGAAATCTCCATAAACAGTTATGGTTTTCTATGGGATTCTCAGTGTGGTCCTGGGATCTGCTAGAAATCATTCGCTTTGATCCATAGTAAATCCAAACAGTATAGAACTGCCACAAACTAAAGTGGTCTTCTGAGCCTCTTCTAGACTGTCTCTAGAACTAATTTCATAGCATGGCAGAGGTTTTCAGGCCCCGTGAACACTTCCTGCTCTGTTACTATGACTATCACCTCAATAGGTGGGATTTCCTATAGGTTTTTCTTAAAGTCCCCATCTGTCTCTTCCAACTGTACTACCTTCTATTAATCTTTAAGTATGGCATGCATCCAATATACATCTGAACAATGTTTTTAAGAACTATATTGCAAGTGATGCATAGCTGTAGGTATCACTCAGCTGGTGATCAAAGAGTGGCAGAGATAAGGCAAACTGAAGCTTTAGCCCAATGGGAAGCAAGACGAAGCATCCCTCAATTGTTCTTGTTTGTAGAATCTGGGACTCCTTATTCAAACACGATAGAAGACGCTGTTATTAAAATGCATGGCCAGCCACCAAGGCAGACCAGGATGAATGCCATTTAAATGGAGAATGTGTCTCTGCAACAGCCAGCAAACTTTTTTTTTGGAAAGAAGTGTTCATCAAGGACTTCGAACCAACTTTGTATGTAAATGCATACTAAAAATAGTTCTTGCATTATGGATGATAGGTGCATGGCCCTGTCTCAAGGATTTTGCAGACAAGTTGGAAAGCAAACTCCTTACCTACAAAACATTTCATCCACATGTCCATTTCCATTTCCAACCAATGTGTTGTACTGTATTTTTCCCCTACAAGATCCTCCAGACTAGCTGTCGGGGTGACAGACACTCTGCCTCATCACTAGCTCCATGTAGACCAACATATGGAAAAGTAAAAAAAGGATCTGCAGCCCAAACAATGTGCTTCTGTTGCTTGTCTGTCAGGCTGGGGCTCTCACTGTCCCATTGATAATGTGTTCTCATCTTAAAAAGTGATGAAACCAAACATAAGTTAGAAAAGTGTCCAAGAGGAACAAAGAAAAAATGTAGAAAATATCTGTGGTCTCAAATGATCTGTTTTCATTCGATTTCATTGAAAATATTTGCAGATCTAGAATATTTGAAATGTACGGCTCTCCCTCGGAAAATGTAGCTTTCAATATAAGGAAGTTCCTCAGTAAAGAATTATAGGGCCATCAGCAGGTGACGGGTGAACACAGACTGGCTGTTTTTCAGAGTACTCTACACTGAACATTTTCAGGATTGACACGATGGTCTCTTCTATGTTTCTTTAAATCTCTTCTGCATATTTGTCCCCCAATTCTGGACACAGTATGTGAATCATCCCCTCCACAGTCATGGGCTCAAGCTGCAGAGTCCCAGTTCTGAGCTAAAAATGATATTGTCTTCCACCTAGAGTTTGACTCTGTATCCTGAGGCTTGGTCTGCATCCCATGTGTTTGGAAGAGGGGCCAGGATCTAGGCCAGGCTCTATTCTCGAATATTCTCCAGAAAGCTGCAGAGGTTTTCAGTACCCACGAACACTCCAATTTGGTGCTTTAAGATTCCTTCCTGCAAGAACAGCTGACTGAAGACCATGTTACACTCATCTCAGCCCTAATAAACAAATGGAGAGAAACCTTTCTGGCAAAGAAGTTCTGACCCCATCCTTTGCACTGTCGCCTTGTTACATCAAGAGTCTCTGACTACAGATGATCAGCTTTTAAGCAATCCAGAGGGGGCCACGATGACAGTCTCTGACACAGGCAGCTGTGGCAGACGAGTATTAATTATCCATGACTACAAGCATTTCTGCATGTAGTGTATGCTTTCCACCTGCTGGGTCTGGCTCTGTGATGCTCTGACTTTACCCACTGTAGAAATATCTAAAAGTCATGGTCTTTCTGAACACTCCTTAAATACTTGCCATGGGAGAACTATGAGAGATACGGGCAGTCAAACAGGAAAAACACAGGGCTCCCATGACCCTAGAGACTTACAATCAGGGTAAGCAACCATTGAACAACACTGCAAAGGAGCAAAAAACATCTACTAAATGCTCTGCGAGTGACAGAATAATATGGGCCACAAGACTGGGAAAAAAAGAAGTATTGAGATCTGGGAATATGGCTTGACACATATTTGAACTTAACGTATATGTTCAAACCCACGTGTGTGCACATACATGTGAAGGCCAGCAGATAACCACCATCTCCCACTGGCCTGTAACATCACGTAGGCTAAACTGGCTGGCCAGAAAGCCCCAAACACCCACCTTTCTCTGTCTCCCCAATGCTGGAATTACAAGTATGTACCATGGCACCCATGTTTTTGTACATACGTTCTAGAGCTCAAACTCCTGTCCTCTAGTTTGAAAAGCAAGCATTTAAGCAACTGAATTCTCTCCCCAGCCTGGAATTCTTGTTGGAATAGTCTATTTAGTCCTTGAAGACAAGGGTTTGGTCCTATGCTATGGGCCATGGAGAAGTTAAATGTCAGTCAATTAAAAATCATGGGTTTTTAAGTAGTGAGTTGCTTGAGAGTTGAAGTTGCATACCCCTTTTTTTTTCATAGGAGAAATTGGGAATTACAGAAGCAGCCAGCCTGTATTGATGTATGTTAAGCTGGGCTGTGAGGGAGCCTTGTAGGTGAAGCTGCTGAGGCCCTTGTTTGCACAGCAAAGCCTCAAGAGATAAGAAAAAAACACTGAGGCTACAGGCTCCTGCTTTGAACTGTGCAGATGCGAGATGTGCAGAGAATGTTACAAGCCCCCTGCTTTGACACAGATAAGGGGAACAGAGAGAAGATAGAGCCTTGGGTCAGAAGGCTGAGAGCTTGGAGAAAGGCAGCACTGAGCGTTTCAAGCAGCAAGCCTTCCAGCCATCAAGACGGGGGAAGAGTAGGGGAGTCAATGGATCCCAATACAAATTGCCATTTCCAAGATGCGGAGGCATATACACTGGTATAGAAAAAACCAGAAACCTCAAGAATTAACTGGCCTTGCAGGAGAGTCATTCTTGCCTAGAAGACTTCATACCCAGAACAGGGCTGTGAGCTATGAACTTTCAGAACAGGTTTCCTGTCTCTAGCCATTTCCATCCGAGTTGCAGCCTAATAAACTTGTAAGCCCATGGTGCCTTGCTGACCTGTCCGATCTTAATAAAATTTGATTGCAGTAAAATTGAATTGCTAATCCCCCAGAAATCAGCCCAGGTTGACTCCACTCCATTAGATTGTATATAAGGATCCGCGTCCCAGGAATAGCACACAATTCCCTCTGAATCTAGAGGTCATCGTAAGCTGGTACAACATATGCTGGTCAGTTTGAGGTTGCTGGTGTATTTTGAGGAGATAGAAAGTCTGCATGCCTGAAATATGTCTTGTTCTATTTAATGATGGTAGTAGGGCTTCTAGTAATTATTTTTAGCTTGTCATTAAAAATGCTTTTCCTATCAGAAGTTTCAAGGACACTGAGAACTGAACAAAAAGAAAAGGCAAGCATAGGAATTATTAAAAAAAAAAGAAAAAAAAAACAATCACACATTTTGAATAAAAAAAAAGGCATGCAACTTTTCTCAGGGTGTTTCGAGAAGAAAGCAGCACGGTTTTGGTTGATAGACTGCTATTAAGGGCACCTCCGAGCCAATCTGCCATAAGAATATTGCTTTGCCACTCTGCTTGTAAAGGAAGAAAATGAAGTTGGCAAATGTAAAGCTTACAATGTGTTTTCAATTGCAGATCATGACACTTTCATCCCCAAATTTAAGGAAGATAACTTTTAATTACAGTAATAAGAACCACGTGGGCAATGATTGATGCGAACCTGATGTATCCTGCTTCTTTATTAATCTTTTTAATTAGAAGCCAAAGAATGTTTTATCTGCTGGGAAGGAGAGGGACTGGGTGGTGACACTCTGCCTGTGCCTTGCTATGGGACTGCAGAGCCTGATTGCTCACAGAGTCTCTCTGTTCACCTGCGGCCATGAGGGGACAGGACCGAAGTGGGAAGCATTTCTCCCAGCTGGGGAAGCCATCTCATTTATTTCTTACAGCAAATCAGCTGCATGAACAGTGTTTTTGCTTTTCTTCTTTTTCTTTCTGTTGGATTGGGGTTTGCCGGCATTGTTAAGCCCTGGAAATCATGGAGGGAATTTAAATTGTTACCATACCAGTTTGGGGAGTCCGTAAGTACCATGACAGTAAAGATAAGGACCTGAAAATGGTAGGTGTTAGAGAAGATGGAAAAGGACCCCAGGGCGTGATGCAAGCAAGTCAGGAAGCATAAGTAGACCAAAGAGACAGAAATAATGAGGTAAGCATTAACTGAGATTGTTGGCTTATAGCAAAGCCTGAATTGACAAGATCGGAAAACAGGATGAAAAACAAATCAGTAGAAGCATACTGGAATATTCTCTTGAACAGTGAAGGCTAATAGAAGCCAGCACTTTGAGCCCTGTGCTATGGGATCAAATAGTCGGTAAGTATTGGGGATCCTATTGGGCAGCAGGCATTGTGTGAGGCTAAGGGATGCTGTTATTAGGGTAACAACCTAATCTCATGAATGACTAGTTACATGCATGAATACGGAAACATGGTGAAGATACTATGTAACTGCATAATAAATAGGTCAAGATAAATGTCAACAGGGTATGTGAGATTCTCTTGGTGGACATGGAGAGATGCTAAGGAGCTACGAAGCAATGTTTCTGTTGAGAAAGGGGCAAAGAGTTAGGTATATGTCTAAACTGGATGATCGGTAAGCAAAGAAGATTGAGAGGCAGGCAGAGACCAAGTCAAGGAGGAACTTTGCCTTGTGGGGGCTAGAAATCTACCTAGGGAGTCTTAACGGGTAAACATGAAGGATGAGAGCTAAGAACACACACCTTCAACCAAAAAGATTCTGAACAGTAGACAGCTACTTTCTATTCCTGTCCATGGAATAGGAATGACCCCACTCCCAAGAGCTCCAGTAAGACAAAAAACATGGGTGACTGCAAAAATACACGGTATGTCCAAAGTAGATGTTCAGTTAACATTACTTTCAGTTGCTTGTACAATTCCCTGGTTTAACAGGGATTCTTTGTGATTATGTTTCAAATTCAAAAATATATTTTTGCTTCTCATGTGAGCCTGCTACCCCTATCCAGCCATGAGTTTGGAAGAAAAAAAATGATAGAGGCTTAATTTCAGATTTTTTAAAAGAAATTTCAGGAGTATCTGAGCAGCTAAATCTTTCATAGCCCACTTATTACATGCTTTGCCATCTAAATAGTTCATCACAATAGGTCGTTTTTTAAATCCAGCTTTGGGAAAATGATGCATTGTTAACAGAAGTACTGAGAACGGCATAAGATTGCAGTCTGCAAACATACGGGGACCCATTCATAGCTATCCGGAGACACGTGTGACCCAAGGGCCGTACACTGGACATACCTTTGCAGATAACAAAATGTATTCAAATAGGCAAGATCCTGCCTCCTCCCCTCCAGACTAGGTTTGGAACTGTACGGGTAAGGCTTTTCTTACAGAGAAAGTGCCTATAATTCCAAGCAAAGGTAGGAGATAAAAGGTTGACTGAGGCCGAGGACATCTCCAGGTCAAGGGTGACCAAGAGAAGGATGAGCAATTCCCATGAAGAGGTGGAAACTGCTCTTTGCTACATGCAAGACCCCCAAGGGGAAGGGCAATCTCCGATGAACTCAGGGAAGGGGTCAGTGCTAGGGTACATAAGAGGGTTTGCTGCTGTATTCGTGTACACATGTCCCGACCAAGTCTCCTTAGCTTCTGGAGTGTTTTACATGTTTTATGATAGTTTGCATTCTTGAACTTTGATCAGAAGGAATAGAGCTAAACACAGATAAATTTGAGGTTTTCTTTAAAAAAAAAAATCAAAGGCTTTTAAGTCAGGGCTACTGAACATGACCAGCCCTTGGATCTTTATGTATTTGGTCTGCTGCTCTGTATCCTTTTTGGGGAGAGGACCCACGGAGAGTATGTTCCAAATCTTCCAACACTTTACCACCCACAACAAATGTCAAGCTTTCCTGGCTTCTTGTGTATATAATGACCAGAAGGAGACAAACTTTGAGCCTGGAGAGAGAAAAGCCAGGCGCAGGCCGCCCCTTGGGGAGAGACCTTTCATTAAATTATGTTCTTTCAGATAGTATGTGATTGGTTTCTTCTTCACTCAGCACTATCGTCTCTAGCAGGATTTGTTTGTCAATGCACCTCCAATAGTCAACAAGTCTTCTTTGTGATTGGTGTGGTCGAGGGGACAGAGGTACATGTTTGCCTGAAGTAAGAAACAGAAGAAGGAGGTGGTCCCGTGAATGCTACCTCACAGAGATGTCTGCATGGTCAGTCACATGCAATGTTCTATATAAACACACAATGAAAGTATGAAGTAACTAACCTTTCTGAAAGATGACAACTAATTTGTATTTTAGGGTATCCCAGGTCATTTCTCAAACTACTCCTTCTTGCAAAGCACATCAACCTCTAGTTCACACACACACACACACACACACACACACACACACACACACTACTTAGTAGGAGCATGTTAACACACTGTTAGAGTAGAAAAGATTTCATGGTATTATGCAGTAGAAATAGAAACTTAACTTGTGCATCATGTTAAACGGAGTGACTTGTGTATCATGTTAAACTGAGTTATCGCCAATTCTTCGTGCTTAAGGAAGACAAGCTGGTAGAAGAAAAATATTTGGGGTTTCAAAGACTTTTTAAAAGAATTATTTCATTTTTGATTGTGTATGGTACATGTATGTATCTGTGTGTAGTTATATACACAGGACTGCAGGTGCCGACAAGACCAGAAGAGGGTGTCTCATCCACTGGAGCAGAGTTACATGAAGTTGTGAACCGCCCAACGTGGATGCTGGAAAATGAGCTCAGGTCCTATGCAGGAACAGTAAGTGTTCTTAACTGCTGACCCTTGCTCAGCCCCCTCAAAGCCTTTTGACACCTAGCTCCTGCCACGTAAAGTGTCACCCGCTCCTGTGGGTAGACTAGTCCTGAAGGTTGCATATGGCATCTCTCTGCTCTCCCGTGATAAATGTGTTTCTCAGATACCTTGGGTATCTTACAGTTCTAATTCTGTTTTTCTTCTGTGGACACATTGCTCCCCATGTTTCACCAGGTGTTGAATGCTTTCTTATTTGCCTGAGGTTTAGGGTTTAATTCTGGGCCATTTAGACTCTTTTGAGTTTTAGCCAGCAGAGAAGTGCTCCAAAACTAACTTCATCTCTTAATGATTACTGACTTGATGGAAATTTGGAAGCTTAAAGGAAACCATGGAAAATGTTTTGACTTGGATTTTTCCAACTGTTTTAGCTCTGCCAACTGAAGCTCAGTGGAATGGAAGATAAAAACAAAGCCCTGGTTAATTTAATCTCATCCAACTCATCCCTCCCAAGATCATATTAATTTATGTCATGTTATTCAATAAATTTATTGAGCACCTACAATAGGTTAAGTAACATGTTGGAGTTAGAGACGCAAACACTAGTAAGACAAAGTCCCTGCTAGAGTTTGGTTGCATTAATGTACATATATTTTTAACAATCTTGTCAAGAGATTCTAATTTGGGTGGTCTGTTGACCGAAATTTATCAAACTCTGGTTAGTGACAACTTTTGTAAACCCAAATACCTTTGTATAATAGGCAGGTGAATGTACAGAATGTCAGATGTCATTTAGCACCATCAGTCCTGCCTCAACATAGATCTTGAGTCTAGTTGTTGGGGTGGGGTTGGTAAACAAAGAACATATGTTTATAACACCCTAATTGGTGTCATAACACCATAATTGATGTTATTAACGTTTCCCCCACCAATGATTTCTCTGGTAGTAATTATAACTGTAGAGTTTAGCTTTTCTGATAACTATCAATTTTTTTCTCTATAAGTTGTTCATAAATATCTTGTCGGCTCTCCCAAAATTAATTAACGAGATCAGGCTGGCTGGCGAGGTGGCTCAGGGGTAAAAGGCACTTGCTGTAAGGTAACCTGAGTTCAATTCTTAGGACCCACATGGTAGAAGTGAACTGATTCCTTCAAGTTGCCCTCTGAACTGTACACATGCCTCCTCCCCCCACCCACACACACACATAAATAAATCAATGTTTTAAAAAAAGAACTCAAATGTAGGTAACAAGAGGTGGGCTGTGCTCATTCGCCTTATGTGGACCATCGGTGAGGACAGCAGGTCTGAGCATTTTATGTAACTTTGCTAGGAGCAGAAGCAGCATCCTCCTTTCCATCCTGGCATTGGTCTCTGGGCTTCTTTCCTTTTGCCTGTAATTAGAGTGTTGATTTTAAGTTCCTAACAAAGTGCTTTCAAAGGTACAGGACACTCTGGGCCTGGGAGGGAAAATAGAAGACAGCTCTTTTCAACTTGTCCTTTGGACTGGACAAGGAGAACCAGGATAGAATTATAACTGTGCCCTAAGCAAAACATAGCCTGTATTTTCAAATCTTGGGATGGCTTTTTTGGCAGGATATCTATTCTGTTCAATAATTCACTCAGATAAAAAGATAATAGTGGCAGTATATAGGGGGTGTTGCATATATAGCATTACTTTAGAACTATATAATTGTCTAAGAATGTCTGCCTAAACAAAAGAGTTTTAAATATCAGAGACCTCACACTTAAGATGGTGACTATTTAAGGGTGAGTGACTTCAAGGACCAGGGATCTGATATATTTATAACATATCAATTCAGTTCATGAGTTGCGTAAGGACCAAATCTATTCTGATTGACTAGATATCCAATCTGATGGGTTTTGAAGACTTACTGAGCATCACACATTTGTGTGTGTGTATGTGTGTGTGTGTGTGTGTGTGTGTGTTCCTCTGATTTATGATTTTGTAAGGATGTACTCTTGAATTCTACTTATTATGAGTGAATAGGCCCAGCTGGATCACTCTCATGCAGGGTCTGAAGGGGTGCGTATATTTTTTCAGTTAGACTTCACAAAACAATGTTTTATTGATGTCGACACACACAAAAAAATTTCAAAGTTTCAAGACGCATTTATCAAGAATGTGAAGCGTCTGCTAAAATACAGTTTAAATCAGGCCAACACAACTTGCTTACATGCTTTAAAAACTGAGCACACTATAGATCTCCAGGTTCTTCTGAACAGTTTAGGTTTCTGAAGTTTCTCTCTTGACTCTTCCTTTATTTAAAACTGTGATTCCAACAGCCTACGGGGAAGACAGTGATACAGAAACAGGCTTCAGCCCTGCTCTTTGGAGTTTACATTCTAATGTCTTTCATTACTTTATAGAATCTGTGTGCAAGAACCACCATTGTTACTGCTGTGCTTGCTCCAGACCCGCTGGCTCTATTTCAGTTTCTTCTCACTAATATCCATCAATAAGCACATTTCGGGCAGTATTTTAAGAACTTTTTATCTATCATTTAATGCAATATACTCAATGACACTATGGAAGAGGTACTGTTATGAAATCCTTCTTGTACACTGAGAAAGTTAATCTCATAGAACTTATTAGGTAATTTGTTCAAAGTTTATGAAATTAATAATGGTTAAGGTCTCCATGCAAATTCAGCTTGTTTCAGTGCAGAGCCTGTAAGGATTATAATTATTAAACAGTTTGAGTCATTGTTAAATACAGAGTTTGAATAAAGAAGTGAGCTTGGTGTCTGCATGTGGTTTCCCTTGTTGATGGATGAAATCAGGGCTGAAGCCACTGACTCCTGACTATATCTCAGAGTACTCCAAGAGGAACCAAGATGTCTGTTGGCAGGATCTTCCATGAAGACCACTGAGGTCAGAATGCCCGTCATCCCGTGAGCCAACCCTTTTAGCTCATAGGAGTTGCCCTTTGTAGACTTTTTCTTGTTTCCTGAGACACCAGCATGACTTTCAGTGATTTTTATCAGTGAACACCCTTAACTCTCTCATCTAGTGTGATCCAAAATAACTTTACTTTTCCAGATCTTTCAGAACTCCAGTTGTAATGTGTCCTTTGTGCAGGGCACTTTTCTAAGAGGTCACTGATGCCCACGGCTCAGTTTTCTCTACAGATGTGATTTGTACCATGTGCTTCCAGAGTGCGATTCTTCTTTATTTAGAACATACTCAAGATTTAAAAGATGGGAGTTTTTTTTAGATAAAACAATGGGCCCCCATCTTCTAATGATTATGATATTCTCAAGAAGAACTTTTCCTATTTCCCTGCATAGCATTGAACTAGCCAAGCAATCTTGCTTTGCTACATAGGGCAATCAGCCTCTTCTACTCTGGGCTCTTTTAATGATTGATTATCCTGCTTTTATTTTTAATTTCTATAAGATAATCATTAATGTTTTTGACATATTTCTCTATCAAAACATAAAAGACAAGTGTGCCTTTTCAAGGAAAATGGGAGAGAAAATAAATTTTAAGATGTCTCAGTCCGTCTTCTGTTGCTATAGCATCATACTTCAGACTATGCAACCTAGAAAGAAAAGTGGTGTGTTTGTCTTTTAATTCTGGTGTCTGTAAAGTTCATGCAGCATGGCACCAGCATCACGTGGGAGGACCCACTGGCTGTACCATGACATAGAGATGATGAAGATGGAGAAGCAAGTGTATGCAAAGAGAGGTCAGGAAGCACGAGAGTGGGGATGGGCCAGACTCACTCTTACAGCAAGCGGCTTTTATGAGATGTAGCCCACTCCTGTAAGTCATGGTCTACTCTGAGATGCCGAAGTTAATACCTTAGCAAGGACCATCATCTCCTGTGAGGCCACAACTCTGAACTGTCCCACTATTTGATACAGTCACACTGAGGACCAAGTTTCTAACACATCCAAACACAGCAGGTTGGGTGCTAGTCTAGTTCTGGCCTGCACATTCTTCACGTGTTTAGCTCCTGTAGGCTTTGGCTTTCATGACCTGGGCTTTGATTCTTGTCTTTGCTGTTGCCCATTCTTCATCCCCTACCATCATCCTCACTCTTTGAGAAGCACAGGGGTCTGGCCCTGTGCTTCTCCAGATATACTTCAGAGCAATTCATAGACTTCCTGGGTCTGTGGCTCAGAATGCCAGGTTTGATTCCGATTTCTACTTGTATCCCCCTGCTGTTTGCCAGCTAAAATATTCTTATCTATATACCTTGTATTTAATACCAAGACAAAAAAGTGGCATCCGTCTGGTGAAGGTTTCTTTTATCACCTACAGAAAAGTGACAGGGGAGACAAATGTTTGAGATATGGCATGGCAGAGGCCAGGTCAAGGTCGAGTCTTAAACACAAAATTCAGAATTTTCCAGACAAGGAAACCTGAGATCCCAGCCAAGGTGTCAGAATGTCATCAACCCAAATTAGGTTCTCAAGAGAGCATCTTCAGGCATCGTATTTTTAGAAAGAAAAAAAGTGGTCTTTAATAACCATAACTGGGTAAGAACTCATCTTTATAGCCCATTACATTGATAGAAAGAGCATATAATGGCCCTTCATTAAAATCTAAAGCCTCCAATTATTTTATTATTGTTATTTAATATCTATTGAGTACTAGCTTTAATTTTACTCAATTGGTCCTATAGATGTCAATGCTTTTGTTGCTGTGGAATTTAATTTAGGCTTCTTTCTGGTCTTATATTTATAAAAATCCCTTTAATTCAGCAGGACCTTACCTTTCTCAAACACACACATACACATAATACAACACCTAGGCATATCTATGTAACCCTATGAGAGACCCACAAACCTGTTCCTTTCCTTGGTATGCATTATTTTTGATGTCTCTGTAATAGAAAAAAAGAAAGAACTTTTCAGAAAAGGCAAAAGAAAATACGATTTTATCATAATCTTCTGTTAGAATATTTTAGCTCCTTTTATAGCTACTAAAGATAGAGAATTTTACCTGGAAATGGACTAATTTGTTTAGAAGTAAGTCAGATTTTCTTCTTTCATTCTCTGAACTTCAAGTCTAATTGATTAGTGACTAAATAACACATTTCAGCCAAAGGAAACCAAGATGTGAACATCATGCCCCAGAACTGAGCCATGGAACATCCAGAACATCTTTCCACACTCCAGGAGCCTGGCAAAAGTCCACCTCATCCCAAGGCTCTGTCTTCAGAAACTGCAGCCAAGTTTCTGCCTCCATAAGGTATTCTTTACCTTAGGGAACGTGTGTAGTATAGTTAGGCATAGTGATTATTTATGACATAGCCATAGGGGTAAAGTCTGAATCAAGGTTTCTTGCTAGCAAAACTGAGTCGTTTTCACATTTTCTCACAACACGTTTAGACTCCTCCACTGATTCTTTCTACACTGTAGGTATGGACGACCTACAATATGCCCTAAATATTTAGAAGAGAGCAAAGAAGTCCATGTCACTTTGTCCTCATGAAGTCTAAGACTTGAAGTCTCTTGATGGTCCTATTCAGAAGTGATGTTCACAGTTCTTTGCAGTAATGGTGTGTGTGGGGTGGGGCTTCTCTGTCAGGCCAGTCACCTGACAAATCAGAATAAACTCCCATGGACCACACTGGTACACTTAGATTGCATTAGCAGACTTGTCCCTCAAGTGGTAACTAGCCTTTAAAGGGGCTTTAATCTGTTCTTTTGAAAAGGATACCCCAAATCTTGATAAAATAAAGATAAATGTAGCCTTTATCATGTTGAATGCTGATTCCTTTTCTTCTCCTCCGCAGAGCTTTCATGAGCTGCTTTCTCTCTGGTAAACCCTGGGCATGTATCTTTCATTTCCTTTTTGCTTTGTGAGACACAGCTAGCCTGAAGCTCACTATATAGACCAGGTTGGCTTCAATCTCATAGAGAGCTACCTGATCTCACAGAGATCTGCTTCCCTAGGCATCCTGATGGGCATGTGTCTTAAGAAACTGTCCTAAGCATTCACTTGGGATCACACTCGATTTCTGAGGAACACATTAGCATCACCATCCAGGGAAGAAACTAGTTCATGATTTGCCAACAGATGTTTATTTTTTTCAACATCAAAAACAACATTGAGTTCAAAAGCAGCACACACACACACACACACACACACACACACACACACATTGTGGTGGTTTGAATGAGAAATGTCTGCCATTAGGTGCAAGTATTTGAATACTTGATACATGGTCCCCAGGTGGTGGTATTATTTGGAGTGCTAACGGAACCTTTGGGAGGCGTGGCCTTGCTGGAGGAAGCAGTCACCGTGGACAGATTTTGAGAGTTCACGGCCTCATCCCACCTCAAGGCTCTTTCTGCTTTCTCTGAGTAACTGAAGATACGAATACTCAGTTTTCTACTCCAGCTGCCTCTGCTGCAATGCCTCTCCGCCATGATGGACTCTTATCCCTCTGCAACTGTAATTAGACATAAACTCTTCTCTAAGTTGTCTTGGTCACACTGTTTTATCACAGCAGCAGAAAAGTAGCTAATATTCACACACTTCTTTCCAAACCTATGTTTGCGCTTTGTTCCACCTTTCCATTCTGCCCTCCCTTCCCAGCTTTTCTCCTCAGTTAACCTGAGTCAAAATAAGAAGGAACTCTAGGAGAAGGTACAGATGTGATGGACAGAAAATCACTATTTCCCCATCACTGTAAATAATCAGTTTAAAAGTTGTCAACAACTGATGGGGAGCACAGGGTTAGAGATGAGGACAGGACCGTCAATATTTTCTTGAGCAGTCATGAGACTGCTATTATTTATAAGTGATACTCTCTCAAAGGCAATGGATGGAAGTCTTCTAGAATTTCTATAGCACATGACATTAATAGTTATTTTTAATAATAATAGACAATGATTATTTATTATAGCAGGATCGCATATTAGTTCCAAGAACATTTTTAAGTTATTTGTTGAAGTGACTCACAAGGCATTAAAATAATCCTATTTTAGGAAGTTTAAAACCAAGGCACTTCAGAACAACGAGAAAAGTACAGGATGACCCAAAAGGCAAGGATTTAAAACCTGCTAAATGTTTTGCAGAATGTTTTCTCAACTTTTAAATTTAATTTTAGTTACCACATAAAGAAATGGACTTCACTGTGATATTTTCGTACCACAATGCTTTTTTTAAAACTTTGTTTCTCTCTCTCTCTCTCTCTCTCTCTCTCTCTCTCTCTCTCTCTGGGGAATGTGTGTGGTACATGTATGTGGGTGGCTGTATTTGCCCATGTGTGCACATGCAGAGGTCAGCACAGGACCTCAGGTTCCCCCTCCACTGCCCTCTGCCTTATTGCTTTGAGACAGTCTGTCACTGAACTGGAAGCTCTACCGGTTCTGGAGCTTCCTGGATCCCTCTGTCTCCACTCCCCAATGCTGGGCTAACAGGCATGTTCAGCCATGCCTGGATTTTTTTTTTGTGAGTGCTGGAGATTTAACTCAGATTCTTAGACTTGCAGAATAAATACTTACTCATCAAGCCATCTCCCCAACCCCTAAACTTTATTTTCTATAGAAATTCTGTTAGATTATACTTTAAGTCTGACCTGATTTATCATTTTATCCCCAGAGCTCACCATCCATGTTGGTGATTCAACTCAGATGGGATATTTTTTTCCAGAACACAGAAGAGAGATGCGTTTTTATTGAATTTTTGTGTATTTCATACAGAACTTTTTTTTTTTTAATGGAAAAAAGAGTTTATTTTGGCT
>NW_008333469.1:1512347-1519746 GCF_000622305.1 Nannospalax galili
ATGTTTGCCATGGCTCACACACGGAAATCAGAGGATAACTTTAGGTTCTTTCCTTATAACTTCACATGAGTTCTGGGAATCAAATTCAGGTCATCAGGCTTGTGTAGTGAGCACCATTTTGCACTGAGCCATCTCTCCAGCCCCACAATGCTTTTCAAAAAAAATTTATTATTTTTATTTTATGTGTGTGAATGTATTGCCTGCATATATGTAAGTGCACCCTTGTCATGCAATGCCCGCGGAGATCAGAAGAGAGCATTAGATCCATGGAACTGGAGCTATGAGTGGCTGTTAGCTGCCGTATGGGTCTTCTGGAAGAGCAGCAAGTGCTCTTAACTGAAGCCATTTCTCCAGCCCCACAATGCTTTTTTTAAAAGAAAAAAAATGGTAAGGTATTCTTTTCACATCATATAACCCATTTATTTCAAGTACATAAGACAATGATTTTGTTTAATTAATCAAGTTTAATAATTAATGCCATATTTCAGTTTCAAAATATTTTCCTTACCTCAATAATTTTTTTATTTATTATTTTTATTTTATGTCTATGAGTGTGTTGCCTGCGTGTCTGCATGTATGTAATTGCACCCATGTCATGCAGTGCCCACAAGGGTCAGAAGAGGGTGATGAAGCCCCTGAAACTGGAGCTACAGACAGCTGTTAGCTGCTATGTGCGTGCTGGGAACCAGTCCCAGGTCCTCTGCAAGAGCAGCCAGTGCTCTTAACTGCTGAGCCAGCTCTCCAACTCTCCTCGGTAAAATTTCTGATGCCCATTATATTATGAAACTTTTCTCCTCCCTTATTCCATCTTCTATTTGTTACAAATGAAATCATACAACGTGGTAAGGTGGTATACATTCCATCTTCCTCATCTTATATTTGTTATAAGTGAAATTATACAACGTGATGTGTTTTCTTGTTCTGGTTTCTTTCACTTATCATTTGTTTCTGAAATTCACCTGTGCCACGACATTATCAATACTTTGTTCTTTTCACTGATGAGTAGTATTCCACTTCATAGATATACCACATTTTGTCTATCTACTTTCCAGCTGATGGAGTTTTAAGATGCTTTCAGTTTTTGCTATTATGAGTAAAATGCTAAGATTCCAAGTAATATGCAAGTCTAGTTGGGTGTACATCTTCATTTCTTTCAGGAAGATGCCCTGGGGTAGAAGATCTAGCTCATAGAGACAGCGAACTGGAATGGCCAGAAAATCACTATCTTCACATGAGGAAGCTGCCAGTTTGAATGACATTTCTTAAAATATACCGTGTGTCTTTTTCTCCATGAGAAATTCGTTTTTCCTTTGTGAAATGGAGGTATAGCATCTATCACCCTGGATTGTTCTGATATGAAAATGCTGAAATACAAGTAAAAATTTCGGTCTAGATCTAAGCAATTAGAAGTTCCTTCATATTTGGTAAATGCAACTATTTAAACATTACAATCAGAGAGGAAGAATTTTAGATAATCATTCTTGAAATAATTACTAAGCACAGTACAATTGTGACATGCTTCAAACTGGGCTTAATTATTTGCTCACTGTGGGCATGAACAGGACTTAATTTCTATGAAAATTCAGTTTTCCAAACTATAATAAACATTTTAGAGTTGCTTGAAGAACTTCGTAGGATCACATGGGCAAAAGACGTTAGCATAAGGGCAGAGATCTTGTTTGGCATGCATGAGGCCTGAGATTCCATCTCTAGCACCTTGGGAAAAAAAGTTTTTTAATTAATGTAGATTTGATCTACTTTAGATTCTTAGTAAATGGTAAATTTCCAAATTATTTGAGGATACTCTCTTTGATTCATTTCTTCTTTTTTTCCTACAACTTGATTCCTGAAATATGGTCAGACATACAAATCATAGATGAGGAAACAGCTCAGAAGCATAGACATTCTGGTGGAAAGGTCAGCGATATTTATTAAGCACTCACTGCCTGTGAGACACCAAGACAAACATTTCAATGTACAAGTATTGTTGAATCATCATAATAATCCACATTAGCTAAGTAGCATATGGCTGAACTGCTTTCCTGTTGAAGACACTGGCTAAGTAGACAAAGGACAGAGCTAGAGCCAGGTTATTTGTCTTCAAGACAGCAAGACTATCCATTCACCTTATTTGCCCATGTTCTGTGAGAGGAATGAGCTCATGGACACATGGCTGCAGGGGCCTGTGTGCTCTGTCAAAACTTAAGTCTGTCTTGTCCTTCTCTTCCTTACAATCTTGCTCACTCACTATAGTTGACAGGAAATTTAATCTCACTTAATTTTCTGGGATTATTTTTTATGTCTTTGCATGTGTAAGTATCCTGGAATTATGCAGGAAAGAAATTGAAACATTATGAGGAAAGCTTCTATCCTCCTGCTTCACTGGTGAGGTACATGAAACCCACACCAGCCATGGATGGCAGAGTCTTGGTCAGGGCATGCAGTGTTCCTGTGCCCAGGTCAGTGATCCAGGCACCCACCCCAGAGAGATTCCACACCCTGGAACAATGCTCTTCAAACCCTAGACCAATCTCTATGGCTAGACTTTATACTGCCCCTGTTTTAAATATATCCTTAAATAGTTTAAGTTTTATCAAGCAAAACCCTCTCCACAATCCCCTAAGGGAAGAGAAGTTCAAAACACCCAAATCAAATCCTTCAGATGCCCTCTGTACAAAAGGTTGGAATAAAGATTCCCAATATTTCATGGTAAACTCACAAGATACAGTTCATTTGGAGTGTGGTTTACTCTGCCACATTGAATTTTCAGTAAATCACTCTGCTAAAAGTATGTCAGATACTTGGAAAAGCAGACTAGAGGGTGAGCTGACAAGCTGCTGATAGTACACGGGCTCAGAAGGGGCTGGCGTTTCTCTAAACCTTTGATTCCTCATGTACAGTGCAGCGGTAGTGTGTGTTTGAAGCCATGCTCTGCCCGCGAGTGACTAATACTCCCAGTAGCTGCTGGCACAAACAGAAGTCAAAGTAGTATAATTTTTTAAAACTTTTCTACTTATTTTCCCATTTTCCTTTTCCTAGGTGTATTTCTTTGTGGTTTTTTTTTTCCCCCAATTATATTTAGCTACACAATTAAAAAAGAGGTAAAATAGGTGCCAGTGTTGGTAATTATATAATTACTGCGGAGTACAAAGCAGACGGGTAAAGAGGGATGAAAAGACTTTGTTCAGATTAGGAAATAAGGCGAGGTCCTGCACCCAGGTGCTGCTCTTTCCTCGCCTGGCATCCCTTTCACAAGCCATCTGCAGCAGCTGTCGGCAGCTAGAGGGAATGGCTGCAAGGTCAAGGGGCTGATGTGTAAGGCTGGGGGGTTCACCTTAGCTAAGAGATTGAGTGGGTGGGAAAGAAGTTTGTCCAGGAGAGGGGACTACAGGTTTCCTATGAAACCTCAGAATCGTTTTAGAGGCCATTTCTGATCCCAGCACTATGTAGTATTGGGCAAACTTAGAGACAAGTCAGTTAAGTCTGGCTTTCATCTCTAATGGGTCTCTTTATCTGAAAGAGTTTTAAAATGGGTGTTTTAACAGCATTTCAGGAAGTGTGGAGCTAAACAGGTGATATCTTTCCCCAAAAGGTTATCTTCCCTCGGCACAGAAAAGTTGGTTAACATCGGGGAAGGTGCATTTAATGGATTTACTTAGCCCCCATTAAAGGTCAGGATATCGTTTGTTCTCTTTCCTTCATTCATCCTTCTGTGCTTTTCTTTATTTTCTATTCCCTTCTATATTTTAACACCTTTTAATTATTATTTAAAATGTTCTAACAAATATAACACAGAGAAGAATATTTGGAATATATGAGTAATGTTTGAAACTAAAAGCAGTCAATTACAAGTATCATATACTTGAAACATTCTAAGAGTAGATTGTGGGGCCAGAGAGGTGGCTCAACAATTAAGAGCACTGGCTGCCCTTCAGAGGACCTGCGTTCAATTCCCAGCACCCACGTAGCAGCTAACAACCATCTGTAGCCCCAGTTCCAGGGGATCAGGCACCGTCTTCTGGCCTCCACGTGTATTGCATGACACGGGTGCACTTACATACATGCAGGCAATACACTCATATAAAATAATAATTAAAAAGAGTAGATGTAAGTGCTTTAATCACATATACACAAGATGAAACAAAAATACCCATGAAACCTACCACACAGCTTAAGGACTTGAACAAAGTTTGGAAGCCCCACTCTATTTTTGTTTTCCTAGAGTAATAATTGTCCTATATTTAACATTTTGTGATTTTTTTTCAGTCAAGAGATTTATGTATTTATTTTTACTTTATGGGTATGAGTTGCCTGCATGTTATGTAAGTGCACCCATGTTGTGCATTGCCCATGGACGCTAGAAGAGGGGGGCAGATTTCATGGAACTGGAGTTACATATGGCTGTTAGCTTCCATGTGGGTGCTGGAAACACAAGCCAAGTCCTCTGAAATAGCAGCCAGTGTTCTCAATTGCTGAGCTATCTCACAGTCCCCCCTCTATTTTTCTCTATAGGTTGTTCTAGATCTCTGGATGTGATGAAAAGATGTAAAGAAACAATGAAAAGAAACTTGGGGGAAGATAGGGCTTATTTGACCTATAGCTCACAATCCATCACTGAGGGAAGCCAAGGCAGTATGTCAAGCAGACCAAGAGGGACGGAACTGAAGCAGAGACCATGGAAGGATGCTGCTTACTGGCTTGCTTCCCCTGGCTTGAACAACTACTTTTCGTACACAACTCAGACCTACCAGCCGGTCGTATTGGCACACACCCGTAGTCCCAGCACTTAGGAGGCAGAGGCAGGGGGATCTCTGTGAGTTCAAGGCCAGCCTGGTCTACATAGTGAGTTCCAGTACAGCTAGGGTTACAGGGAGACCCTGTCTCAAAAAGACCAAAAAATAAATAAATGAATAAACAACTCAGACCCACCTACCCAGGGATGGCACTACACACAATGGACTGGGCCTTGCTACATCAAATAGTGATCAAGAAAATGCCCTCACAGCCATGCCCACAAGCTGATCTGATATAGGAAATTCCTCAGTTGAGGTTTACTCTTTCCAGATGACTCTTGTTCTGTCAAGTTGACAAAAACTAACCAGCATAATTGATCCCTTAACAGCTTGACACACAAACACATCACTATTGAATCATAACTTTTCCTTTCTTGTTTACCCCCAAGATCTCAAGTTAATATTATCTAAAATTCAATCCAACTTTAAATGTCTTGGTCTTTAGAAAGCCCATCACTTAAAAGTCCAAATTTCTCTTTAAAACACTCAAAAGTCTCTTAACTATGGGATTCTATAAAATAAATATACTGTTATACCAAGTAAATATAATTTGGCATTAGGAGTTCTTCTAGGGTTTTATGTGCTTTTTTTTTGATTTTTTTTCTTCTTTTAAAGTTATTGTTTATTATTTATTTATTTAGTGTGTGTGTGTGTGTGTGTGTGTGTGTGTGTGTACCTGTTTGTACAACCACGTATTTGTGGAGGTCAGAGGACAAGTCTCAGGAGTTTGATTCTTCCCTTTCCCCTTGTGAGATCTGGGGATTGAACTCAGATCCTCAGGCCCTTCTCAAGTACCTCTCCTGGCCCTGTTTGTTTTTGTTTTGTTTTTACAAACAAATGACTATGATGGCTCTTGTGCAAATCTCCTAATTTATCTTTGAAAAGTGTTAAGCTCAGTAGTCCTCAAACTTTCTATCTTTGTGACTCCCTTTAACTCTTGAAAATTGTTGAGGACAGCAAAGAGCTATGGTTTATGTGGATTATAGTTAGAAATTACATCACAGAAGTGTTTACATGTTTATTAGTTTATGTAGGAATAACCACAGTAATCCAATTATGTGTTGTTGTGAATAGAATGTTGATGTCTCTCCCCGAATCCAAAAGTTAAAGCATTAATCCCTGATGTGCTAGTATGTGAAGGTGGGGCCTTTGGAAGGCAGTCAAACCATAAGGGTAGCATCCTTGTGAATGGAGATCTGTGCCCTTATAGGAAGGGCTATGAAAGAGATGATGCTGATGATGCTTTTCTCCACCATATGAGGATACAGCAGGAAGGTGTCCATTGGCAAATCAGGAAGAAGGCCTGCCCTGGGGCTGGTCATGCCAGCCCCTCTATCTTAGACTTTCCAGCCACCTGAACAGTCAGCAACACCTTTCTGCTGCCTAAGCCACCAAGTCAATTTTTTTGCTGTTTTTGTTTTAGCAACCTCAACTAAGTTGTATGTTAAAATCAATAACGATTTCATGAAAAATAAGTGTGTCTAATAAGTGTGTCTTGCTTTTAGTTGAACTATTTGAAAAACATCTGGTCTCTAAAATTTGTAATTGGGAGCTCTAGAGAAGCTCTCAGATTCTGTGAAAGTTTTGAAGGCCACACTTGGAAAACCTCTGCCTTGATGTTCGATTTTTTTTCAAATTTATCATCAAATAGTTTTTACAAGTGATTATATCATTTTTTATTCCTGCCTGTGATATATAGAAGTTGTTATTGCTAATGCCCTTGATGATATTCAATATTGCCAGGTTTTTAAAAATAATTTAAAATTTGGTAGATGTAAAAGGGTGTTAGAGAGTGGCTTTAATTTACATCTATTTGTAATGATATTGAATATCTCATATCATAAGACTAGCTGTGTTTCCCCAAACAAGCTGCTAGGTAATTCCTTGGATCATTTTATTATTGAGTTATGTATCTTCTTATTTATATGGCCTTTTTAAATAAAAGACAGAGAGGGGCTGGAGAGATGCTCAGCAGTTAAGAGCACTGACTGCTCTTGCAGAGGACCTGGGTTCAATTCCCAGCTCCCACATGGCGGCTATGAACCATCCTTAACTCCGGTTCTAGGGGAATCCCACGCCCTCTTCTGACCTCCGCGGCACTGCACGACACGGGTTCACTCACATACATGCAGGCAATGCACTCATACACAAAATAAAAATAATAAATAAAATATTTTTTTAAAAAAGACAGTCTCACTTGGTTTTTCAAGCTGATCTCAAATTTACTAAATAGCCTAGACTGACCTCCAATGGGCAAACTTCCTACCTCTGACCCTCAAGTGCTGGAATTACAAGTACATGCAACTTTGCCCAGTGACAATCTCTTGATTTTAAAGAAAACAGTTTTAAAGTTTACTTTGACTTACATATCATGATTTAAAGGAATTTTTGCAGAAATCCTTTATTGGCTTAAGGAAATTACCTTCTGTCTTTATACTGTTGCAAACTCTTCATGAGTAAAAGTTTTTCATGAATAAAAGTTAAAAATTATTCAGTATTTCTGCATCTGCCAAGAAGTTGTCCTGTGTTGAAAGAGAATAGCATACTGTGGATAGCATAGCATGGGTAGTCCAGGAAAAGATCAAAATTCAAATTTCAAGGTACAA
>NW_008333469.1:1520012-1564319 GCF_000622305.1 Nannospalax galili
AACCATCAAAAGTTGAAGACTATGTGTATTTTCATCTATATCAATATGGATAAAGACAATTAGAACTTTATATCCTCCATAAGTATTAAATACTTTAAAGTTATATAATGAGTCTTTTAATTTTCAATACTGTCTTTCATATTAAAGTGTATTTTGAATTATTTTATTTCCATTCACTAAACTTTTTTGCTGGGTTTTCAAAACTCTATGTTGGGATTCTACCTGGAAGGATGAAATAATAGCATGACTTCAAACAAATTATGCTTTGAAATCACAAGTTCAAACATGAAAAGCAAAGCAAAACAAAAATAAAACTAGGACAATACAGAAGACTATATTCAGGATCTGAGGATATAAAAAGCATTCTTCTACCAGTCCTTTAACAGGAAGACCATAAAGGTAAATAATATCATTGAAATTTACAAACCTTCATCAGAAGTTCTTTTTTCAGGAAGAATTAAAAAGCAGTACACATTTTAAGAAGATATATTTGTATATACACATAGGCATACATTGACAGAATAATATTCAAAATATAAATTTTAAAAAAGTATATCAAGGGCTGAAGAAATGGCTCAGCAGTTAAAAGCACTGGCTGCTCTTGCAGAGGACCCTCATTCAGTTCCCAGTATCCACATGACAGCTAACAACTGTGGGTACCTAACTCCAATTCCAGGAAATCCAATGCCCTCTCTGGCCTCCATGGGCATCGCATGCACAAGTGTACCACATCCATGTACACAAAACACTCATACACACAAAATAATAACAAATCCTTTAAAAATTTAAGAGTATATAAATATACATTGATATATACATATAATTCAATAATAAAATGATCAAAAGAATTGGATAGTAGTTTATTTGAAGAGACACAACTAGTCATTAAGATATTAGATGTTCAATATCATTAGTCATTGAATAGACTCAAATTAAAGCTACTATCAAACACTCTTTCCCATCTATCAGATTTTAAGGGCTGAATGGATTATATATTGTTAATAGGAGACAATTTTTCCTTCCATTCAAATGTAGTTTCTGCTGTTCATCTGTGAGACAAGTTCTCTACTATGTGCCCCCTCCCCATGGTTAGAGGCATCTGTGGTCCCGGCTCCGTGGGGACTCTTCTCTTGGAATCCCCAAGTTGTATTGGCTCTTCCATGATTTGCTTTCTATCTTCGGCACTCCAGCTCACAAATCTGAACTTTAGACCCTAAGGTACATCAGTTGGCTCTTGGTTATTTCAACTTTGTTTGTTCTTGTTTGGGGTTTCAAGAACTTTTCCCCCACGTTCCTCCTCTCATTCATTTTCTTAATCCCTGAAGATATCCTCTACTTTCTTATCTATTCAGATACGTGTTTTAAATTTTCACATAATCTGTATAGCATTTTAAAGACAAGATGATTGGTTGCGCTATCTAGTTTCTCAGAAATTCTTTGTTATTGCTTTTAAAAATATTTATATCATAGCCAAAAACTGAAAAGACATGAAGTTAAACCACAAAATGTTACCACAGACGACAAGCAGTATCATTGGTCATCAAGGAAAGGTGAGGAAATCATTGTAGAAATGCCATTCTGTTACATGCAGTGGCACTCCGTGCATGGACCTACATTCTTCAGGGGCACATAAGACCTCTTAAGAGATCTTGAAATCTGGAAGAGGATGAATGTCCAGGGAAATGCATTTATTAGGGATGGGGAGATTTTAAATGTCTATCCTAAGATTTTTGCATCTGTTGTGCATCCCAGACTACAGAAGATAAAATATTAGGGAATAGTAACAAATTAACTGGAGCTATGATCCCACAGGTCACCATTGGTTTAAGTAGAGAAGAAGCATTACATTAAGCCTGAAGCTTGGTATGACCCATCCTGAGTACTGGTCACTCTCTGAAAGTCAAAAATGTCCTTTATTTACACTTCATGCCAGCAGAACTGTAATCCAATAACAATTTTCCTGGTAAGCGCTTCTCACATGCCACTGGGGAACAATGGCTCTGCTGCACAGCACTTAAAGGGAGTTTAAATGAAAAAGACACAAATTTTACTCTCTTATCTACTGTGGTTGTGAATATGCTAAGAAAAATTATTTTAAATTATTGAATTCTTATTCCTATGAGACATCAACATAATTGCAGAGACATCTTTAATTTTTTTATATATTTACTTATTAATAAAATGAAGTTTCCATTCATATACCAGAAGATTGGTCCAGTGGAACAGAACAATAATGCAATGAAATCTCTAGTTCATTAAATTGGAATGCTGGGATTGAATTACTAATTTATGTTGTTTATAATTTCATAATATAAATTATACTATTTTAAAGTATAGGAGAAAATGGTTCCCTTGGAATCCTCCTTCCTCTAACTCTGACTAGGAAAGTCTTAATTGTCCCTGAGGAACTGGGAAGTAAGGAGATTCACTGAAAAATGGCTGTTCTACTGGAGCACACCATGAAACATTCATAGTTGTGTTCCCTGCATTCCAGGAGACTTAATAAGCCGAGCTAGTCCCTGACAAATACTCACGTATTCAATGGCTTTTGAAAAACATTTTTTATAAAGTAAAAGGTAGATTTTCAATTCTAACTTCAGAGGGGTCACTGATTTCTTTTCTCCCAAAGGGTCCACTCAGAGATGAAGATACATGAACAGTTTCTATGAATTAGCACTGGAAAGGGAGGAGAGGAGAGGGGAGGGGAGGGGAGAGGAGAGGAGGGGAGGGAAGAAGAGGGGAGAGAAAGATGAGGCTGGGTAGAAATGAGGGTTGGCTATAATTCCATCTTAAAGAAGGCTTCAGCCAAACCTGGAGCTCTGGATCTGGTGTGACCATAAGAATCAGAAAGAGGATCACCCTTCACCTCTTCATGGATCACTTATTGGATGAAGCCTGACTTGGGGAAAAGGCCAGGGACTGGGTATCATGAATCCCCGAAACCCACACACTCTGGCCTGCAGCTATAGAATGGCTTGTAGTTCTGATGAGGGATCTAGAAGCTACATTGTAGGGTCTTCTACTGAAAAAAATTTCAACAAAATAAAACAAATTTTATTTATTTTTAACCATTTGTCAAATTAAAGGAAAAAGATTTGATTTGGGAGAGTTTGATGTTCATTAAACACTATTTTCGTTTACTTATCAATTTTTCAAAATTGTATTGTGCATGCAAGATATTTTACTAGATGCCAGGGAGAAGAACCAAGTCCAGGAAAAGAGGCATCAGGGGCAAATGAAATGGCACAAGCATTTGTCCATGATGTGTCCCTTCAAAGCTCATAAAAACGATTAAGAGAACAGTGTTGATTCTGATGAGGCAACTGATTCCAAGACTGCTAAAATTTTTACCAGTATTAGGCTTGCCAGATCCCTAGAACCTACCTATGGTGAAAGAATCAATTCTACAAAGTTGTTCTTTGACCCCCCACACACATTGTGGCATATGCACGCACACACACACGCACACACACACACACACACACACAACACACACACACATGCATATGCACACCCATATCAGTAATAAATAAACTTTCAAGTGTTCACCATGGCAGATACATAGCAAAAAAAATAGTTGTCCTTTATGCTTGTACTCAGTGTTTATGATGTCACCAGGGCAGACAAGCTTGACATGGGCAAAATCTGAAACGCAAAGAGCCAAGGCAGCAACTCAGTAAATTGCTTACACTGCAAAAGGGAAAAGAAGCCAAGCGTGGTAGGCTATCTTGTAATCCCAAGTAATTAGTTACTTAGAAGGAAGTAACTAATTCTACCTAGAAAACAAAGGAAGATCTGGAAAACTGGATAGGGTTCCCTAGAGTAATTCTATAACATACATTTACTTCAAATCTGAGAGGAAATGTTCCCTGTTGTGTGCACTTGGCATTTCTTGGTGGGGGGCACGCACAGTGCAAAGTCTTTGTGTTGTGTTCAGAACCAAGACTGCAGTGAAGTCATATGATGAAATACAGGAAGTGCTACCAGAATTACCTCACAGTCATTATGCAGTTTCTACTTATTTTTCATTGTAGTGCATCTAGAAACCTTTTACTGTTGTTGACTTTTTCATGACCCCCACATTCATGACCCACAGATTAAAAGAGTGGGATCTACTAACCCTTAGAAGAAAAAGTTGAATACATCTTTTCATTCATTCATCACTCACCATTAAATGTTGTGCTTTGGTTTAGCTCTAAAAGCTCTTGACAGCTTCAGAAAGAGTTCTTTTGAGGTCTTAAGGTTTTCTGGAACAATCAGTTACAGACTACACAAACACCACCAATGGAAGACTGGGCTGAAAGTCATAAGAACTCAGGTGATTGTGTTTTGCTAGAGGAGTTATCTTTCCTACTGGGGCTTTAAATGTCCTAGAATAGCTTATCTGTTCATTTATCTGTGAATGCATGTATGTGTATGTTGACATTAAGAAGGGACTAGAGAGCAGCTCTGATCTCAGCAGACCTCAAGAGAGTGCCAAGAGCTCTGGCTGCCCTCTGGCCTCCCTCTCACAGAGGGTCTGAGAACCACACAGGACTGTCAGAGCTCCCAGATCCTGCCTCCACTTGGTGGTGAGCTACCCTGAATTTTGCCAAACAGATCCCCCTACCTGGAATTTCCTGAGGCCCCTCTCAAGGTCTCAGGGCAGATCTGGCTTTGGTAGGCTAAGGCTGAGATCCTAGCAGACAGCCTGAGAGGGTGGGTTTCAACCTCCATTGGTGTAGTGGCTCTGATCTCAGCAGACCACCAGAAAGTACCAAGTTCTGGCCTCCCTTTGGCCTCTCTCTGGCATAGGGGCTGAGAACACTGGGGACTGCCTGAGAGTGCCCTGATCCTGCCTCCACATGGTGAAGGAAGCCTGAGTGTACCTTCTGTGGGTACTTCTGTGGGTACTCCTGAATATCTGATCTGAAGCCATCAGTTCCATGCAAATTAAACCTGAGAGAACCTGAACCCTGTACCAACCAGCTTCACATAACCAATAAAGAAAGGATCTAGGCACCTGGATAATACAAACAGAAGCATACTTCAACTTAAGTCTCATATCAGAATCATAAACAAAAGAAATTCACATGCCAAAATTACAATGAAAGAATAATAAAATGGAAAACCAAAACTCTATGTCCCCACCAAACTCCGCCAATCCTGTAGAATAGTTCTACAAGGAGGAACCCCAAGAGATAACCCAGGACACTGAATTTAAAAGAACAATCATAAACATGATCAAGGAATTCAACAAATTTGAAGAACACATGAAAAAACAAATCAAAGAACTAAAAAAAAATAGGGATAAACTTGTGAATGAATTCACAAAAGAGATAGAAACATTGAAGAAAACTCGGGCAAAAATGAAGAAGGAAGTGCAAAACTCAATAACCCAACTTGAAATAGGGAAAAACCTCACCCCTAGAAGGAATGAAATGGAAAACAGAATATCAACAGTAGAGGATAAAGTTGAAGAATTGGACCGCTCAAGCAAAAATTATAGAAATTTTTTTAAAAACATAGGAATGAAATATGCAAGAGATGTGGGATACTGTGAAAATACTAAATTTACGTATCATAGGAATAGAGGAAGGAGAAGAATTTCAGATTAATGGTATTGACCAGGTCTTAAACATGAGTGTAGAAAAGAATTTCCCAAAATTAAGGAAGGACACCCCCATAGAAATACAGGAAGCACATAGAATACCAAAGACAGGATCAGAAAAGAAATTCCCCATGACATATCATAGTGTCAACACTAAATGTGCAGAACAAAGAGAGAATACTCAAAGCAGCAAATGAAAAACAACAAGTCACATACAAAGGAAAGCCCATCAGAATTACAGCTGACTTATCAGTGCAAACTATGAAAGCCAGAAGAGCCTGGACCAAGGTATTTCCAGTTCTAAATGACAGTAGATGCCAGCCCAGAATATTTTACCCAGCAAAAATGTCTATTATAGCCAGGCATGGTGGTGCATGCATGTAATCCCAGAACTTGGGAGGCAGAGGCAGGCAGATCTCTGTGAGTTCAAGGCCAGCCTGGTCTACATAGTGAGTTCCAGGACAGCTGGGGCTAAAAGGAGACCCTATCTCAAAAAGACAGAAAAAAAAAAGTGTACTATACTTTAGGAGGGGAAAAAAAATCTTCCATGACACAAATAGCCTGAAAGAATACATATGCACAAAACCAGCCCTGCAAAGAATACTTGAAGCAATAGAGAAAGCAAAGTGAGAAACAACTATAACACACTAGCAACAAAAGAAAATAAATAAAGATATAATCGAGGAAACACAAAATTAGACAGAGAACACAAATAGAAATCAAAATGACAGCAACCAAAACACATCTTTCAATAATAATAAATATCAATGGACTGAACTCTCCAGTCAAAAGACACAGGCTAAGTGAATGGATTAAGAAACAAAATCCATTTCTTTGTTGTCTGCAAGGAACCTGTCTCACCTTCAAGGACAGACACTACCTTAAGGTAAAAGGATGGAAAAGAATACTCTAAGCAAATCGCACTAAGAAACAAACAGGAGTTGCAATTCTAATATCTGACAAAATAGACTTCAAAGCAAAACTAATCAGAAGAGATAAGGAGGGTCACTTCATTCTGATCAAAGGAACAGTTAACCAAGAAGATATTACAATCCTCAACATATATGCACCAAACTCTGGTGCACCCAAATTCATAAAAACAATATTACAGGACTTTAAGATACAAATTAACTCCAACTCAGTAATAGTAGGAGACTTCAATACCCCACAGGCTCCATTAGACAGGTCAACTGGACAAAGAATAAACAAAGAGACATCTGAATTATACGATACTATACATCAAATGGACCTAACAGACATCCTCCAAATAGTCTGCCCAAGTACCAAAGAATATACTTTCTACTTGGCACCCCTTGGAGCTTTTTAAAAAATTGACCACATACTTGGCCACAAAACAAACCTCAACAACTACAAAAAAAATTGAAATAATCCCATGCATTCTATCAGACCACAATGCAATAAAGCTCAAAATCAACACCGGACAAAGCCCTAGTCACTACACGAACTCGTGGTGATTAACAACACACTCCTAAACAATGAGTGGGTCAAGGGAGAAATTAAGAAAGAAATAAAAGAATTCTTGAAATTCAATGAAAAGGACAACACAACACAACATAACACAACCTCTGGGACACTTTCAAAGCAGTCTTAAGAGGGAAGTTTATAGCTCTAAGCAACTACATTAAAAAATTAGAAAGAGCCCAAATAAATGACCTAACACCACAACTCAAGACACTGGGAAGGCAAGAACACATGAAGCCCAAACCTAGCAGAAGACAAGAAATAACAAAAATCAGAGTAGAAATTAATGAAATAGAAACAAAGAAAACAATAAAAAGAATTAATGAATCTAAGAGCTGGTTCTTTGAAAAACTAAACAAGACAGACAAACCCTTAGCCCAGTTACTCAAAAGAAAGAAAGAGCAAATCCAAATCAATTAAATCAGAGATGTAAGGGGAAACATCACAATAGACACCCAAAAGATCCAGACCATTATAAGGGAAGATTTTTAAAACATATACGCTACCAAATTTGAAAATCTAAAAGAAATGAATGGATATCTAAAATCATGGGAACCACCAAAATTAAAGCAAGAAGAGATCAACAGTTTAAACAGACCCATAACATATAAGGAAATTGAAACATAAGCCCAGGCCCAGATGGATTTACAGCAGAATTCTAACACACATTTAAAGAAGACCTCCAACCAATACTGCTTAAATTATTCAAAATGATAAAAACAGAGGGAGAACTCCCAAATTCCTTCTAGGAAGCCAGCATCACTCTAACACCCAAACCAGGTAAAGACACAACCAAAGAAGAATACTACAGACCCATATCCTTAAGGAACATAGATACAAAAATTCTCAACAAAATACTTGCAAACCACATACAGACACACATCAATAAGACCATTCAACATGATCAAGTAGGCTTTATCCCAGAGATGCAGGGATGGGTCAATATATGCAAGTCAATAAAAGACATTAATCATATAAATGGACTCAAAGACAAAAACCACATTGTCATCTCAATAGATGCAGAAAAGGCTTTTGAGAAATTTCAGCATGCATTTATGTTCAAAGTCCTAGAGGTAGTTGGACTGGAGGGAACATACCTCAACACAATTAAAGCTATATATAACAAACCCACAGCCAACATCATTCTAAATGGAGAAAAACTGGAAGTGTTCCCATTAAAATCAGGAACCAGACAAGGATGTCCACTGTCTCCACTTCTTTTTAACACAGTCCTTGAAATGCTTGCTAGAGCAATAAGATAGGAAAAGGAAATTAAAAGAGTACTAATTGGAAAAGAAGAAGTCAAATTATCACTTTTTGCAGATGATATAATACTATACCTAAGAGATCCCAAATGCTCCACCAGAAAAGTCCCAGAACTGATCAACACTTTCAGTATAGTGGCAGATTATAAAATCAATCTACAAAAATCAGTAGCCTTTTTATATACCTATAACAAGCAATTGGAGAAAGAATACAGGGAAATGCTCCCATTCATAATTGCTGCAAAACATAAAATAACTTGGAATAAATCTGACCAAAGATCTCTACTGTGAAAATTTTAAATCATTAAAGAAAGAAATTGAGGAAGACACCAGGAGAGATGGAAGGACCTGCCATGTTCATGGATTGGAAGAATTAATACTGTTAAAATGACCATCCTACCAAAAGCAGTATATAGACTCAATGCAATCCAAATCAAAATCCCCATGACATACTTCACAGAATTAGAAAAAAAATCCTTAAATGCATATGGAAGCACAAAGGACCCAGATAGCCAAACCAACCCTGAGCACAAAGAGCAATGCTGGGGGGATTACTATACCAGATCTCAAAGTATATTACAGAGCTATAGTCATAAAAACAGCATGGTACTGGCACAAAAATAGACACATAGATCAATGGAAGATTGAAGATCCAAACTCAAGTACATGCAATTTCAGCCACATGTTATTTGACAAAGGTGCTAACAACACACAGTGGAGGAAAGACAGCATCTTCAACAAATGGTTCTGGCAAAACTGGATCTCCACCTTTAGAGGAATGAAACTAGATCCTTGTCTTTCACCTTGCACAAAAGTCAGCTTTAAATGGATCAAAGACCGCAATGTGAAGCTGGAAACCATGAAACTAATAGAAGAAAATATTGCAGTAACTTACAGGATATAGGTGTAGGAAAGGATTTTGTAAATCAGACAGAAATTGCTCAGGAAGTAAGGTCAGCAATCAACAAGTAGGACCTCATTAAACTAAAAAACTTCTGTACAGCAGAAGAAAAAAATCAAAAAAGTGAAGAGGAAACCCACAGAATGGGAAGAAGTGTTCACCAGTGACACATCTGACAGAGGTTTAACATACAGAATATATAAAGAACTCAAAAAACAAAGACTCAAGAAACCAAATGACCCAATGAAAAGATAGGCTAAAGATCTAAACAGTTTTCAAAGGAAGAAATAAAGATGGCTAAGAAATATCTCAAAAACTGTTCAACATAATTAGTAATTAGGGAAATGCAAATTAAAAACACCCTAAGGTATCACCTTACCCCAATCAGACTGGCTAGGATCAAGAGAACAAATGATACCAAATGCTGCTGAGGATGTACAGAAAGGGAAACACTCATTCACTGCTGGTGGGATTGCAAACTCATGCAAACTCTATGGAAAGCATTGTGAAAACTGAACCTTCCATATGACCAGGTTATGCCACTCCTTGGCATACACCCGAAGGACTCATCCTATTGTTGAGACACTTGTACAACCATATTTGTTGCTGCTCTTTTCATAATGGCTAAGAGATGTAAGTAAACTAAATGCCCCTCAGCTGATGATTGGTTAACAAAAACATGGTATATTTACACAATGGAGTTCTATTCAGCAGTGAAAAAAAAGATGAAATAATGAAATTTGAAGGTAAATGGATTTATCTAGAAACTGCTATACCAAGTGAAGTAACACAGACTCAGAAAAACAAATGACGTATGTTCTCCCTCATATGTGGCTCCTAGCACCAAATCCTTTTAAATTCCAGGTCCTTTAAATAAGATGATGCTATACAGCAGTCCCTTCTGCATGAAATAACTACCATCATCACAACTTCCACTGAGCCTGATTGCTAAACATTGTCACAACTGGGCCATTAAAGTAAGGCCAAGCAGGGTCATTGGACCCTCACCAGATTATGTAGCCACTTTTCCAAGCCAACTATATGTAATTTGGCCCTAATTACACATGGCCTCCTGGATTTGGGGAGGGCTAAAGTATACAATCTGAGGAAGGCTAAGAAGAGAAGGCATGACCCATGCTGGGTAAAGGCTTTCCAGTGTGTTTGCCCTCAGATCATATACACACTTCAGCAACCCCTCAGTTATCTCAGTAAGTTCAATAAATTCATTGGTTCCCCAGTAAAACTTGAATCAAACACTGTCTTGACACTAGAACCTTAAAAGGGAATAAGCATTGCTTAGCATCCCCAGGAAAAGATGTCTCACACTGGATGGAAAATTTATTTGTTAATGCTATTATGTCTCATAATTATTTTTTAAAAAAGAAAATAAGACTGTAAAAGATGTTAAAAGGATATGGGAATGGAGTTATTTTCCAACATATACAGAATAATTGAGAAAGCATAAGCAAATGATAAAGGTCTGTGTAGGTTTGTTATGATATATAAAGGATGAGATAAAAATAATATACACATAATCTTAAAATTTCTATAATCATAGTTTAGTCAACTAGTTTAAGGAACAAAATATATATCTAGTCAAGGTTTATCTGAGAATATTTGGTTTTTTACCCAAGCCTTATCTACATAGCACATGATAATTAAAAGTACCAGTCCAGTCTGGTGGAGCTAACCTTATTGGATGTTTAACAGCCGTAGTTTGAGACCTATACAAGCACTGGGAAATGACTGGAGGTGCCGACAACACAGTGGACAGTAACAAGGATTGCAGGATGACAGAATATATGGGTTCCAGTCGGGGGGTAGCTCTTGGAGGATGCCATTTGGGAAGTAGGTATATAGATGAATAAGATTGTTTGGGATATTTTGTATGATATACACAAAAAAATCAACAAATAAAAAAATGACATATTTGAGGAGGAAGCATAAAAATTTACTTCATGTTAGTTAGTAGAGGTGATAAACATTACTATTGAAATCTACCTGATGATTTTATATACATACTCAGGTGCCAAGGATCTGAATGTAACCGACTGTGACTAGTAATAATCAGATACATAGAGGTTAGAGACACATGTGCAAACATCTAAGTGTTAGTAGCATTAAAAATGAGTCTTTCTGTAGGAAACAGCATATTTTAAAATGAAGCATTGATCTTTTTTTAAAGGTTAAAAACTCATTCAATTTTGTGTCTTATAGGGTCTATACTGAGTTCAATATTGTATAATTGTATTAATTCAACTGTAAACCTAAAAATTTATAGCTCTTTTGAAAGAGCTGTATCCTTGATCTGGAAATTATTATTGAATATGTCAAAGCAGTAATGAAATGCTTCTTCTAATCATGTGGCTATTAAAAATTATATTTCATTTAATAAAAAAATGCATGTATGAAATTCTCAGTAAATTATTTATTTTTTAAAAAGATATGTAATGTAATAAAAATAAATAAATAATCGAACCACCCCCCCCAAAAAAAAAAACAGAAAAAGAAGGGAATAAGGACTAGAGAGTTGGCTCAGTGGCTAAGAGCAGTGGTTGTTCTCACAGAGGACCTGGGTTCAATTCCCAGCACCCATATGGGATCTAGCAATACACTTGTACCATAAAATAAAAAAAAATAATAAAATATATGAAAGAAGGTAAAATATTATTTCATCCAAAATTTCTATTTAGGCTAGTAAGAAAACTTATAAAAAATAGATGGTGCCTGAGGAAAGACACCAAGGGTGATCCCTGGTGTACACACACACACCCACACACACACCCACACTCACACTCACACACTCACACGCCCACACACACTCACACACACAAGTACACCCACACCCACACTCAAAGTTGAGTCACTTGGAAGGAAATAACTGCTCCAACTAGAAAGAAGTCACAAATAAGAAGTGGTGATATTCAAACAAGAACACTATGCATAAAATAAATTTAGGTTCTCAAAGATCATCAGAAAAGTAGCTCATACAAGCATTTGTGTCTTGGAGATAGCTACAGGAGAAATGGATTATTTTGAAGAGATACAATGGTTTACAATGTTTTATTTTGTTTATTTTCAATTTCAAGAAAATTTTATTAGGTCTTGCATACAGTTTCTAGAACTTATGTGATAATTCATGCTTCTCTATTGAGCTAAAATGAAACATTTCCCTAAGAGGAGGAACCAGGCCCTCTGATTCCCGCAAATGTTTGTAGCTAACCCACATTCTCTTACGCTTCCCTGTGTAGCTGACCTCTGACACCCTTTCTCTCTCTCTTTTCACTGGTGGCTCCTTTTTCTGTCTGCCTTCAGGTCAGAGGGAAATGATTCCTATAAATTCCTTCTCCAACCACATATTCACGTTACTTCAGGGGGTTATAAACCTAGAGCACACCAATCATGGCCACTTCTAGAAAAATCCAGCCAGGCTGCATGATTTGCAGGGTCTTTTCTGGATGATCACGAAGCATCACAGAACTTGAATATTTTTGAACATTCAAAGGGCACCTACAATCTGAGTTCTGATACAGGCTCATTGTTCAAGAATGACATTTTTAATGTCTCAATGACTTGAAAACTCTGGGACACTGTTCCCATAAAGTGGCAAACGTATTGCAAAGACCATGTCAACTGTCAAATAGGAAGCACATTTTAAAATGGTACAACATAAATTTTGGTTAACTTTTGATTCCGTTATTTTCCTTTTTAGCCAGCATGGGGGTAAAATCAGATGGATTTCAATATTTCACATTTATTTTTCTGGTCCATATAATTTTAAAGGAGTTTTCTTTCAAATTCTTCTAATAGGGCTCTGAGCAGGAAGAGAGACCCACATGAAAAGTTATATCTCTGAAGTAAGAAACAAGCTGCTCTTGGCATGATTTGTTCAAAGATGAGCTCAATTAAGGAGAAGCAAATGACTTAGAAACTACAAGTTCCCATGTAAAAGTCATTTTTACATGTGAAAGGCATTATTCAGTGTAAGGAATGGACTGTCACTGACTGTTAGTCCAGTGTGACAAATGTGCTCTATCTGTGAGCGCTGTTTGCTGCAAACACTTGGGATCATGTTGGTCAGACAGCAAACCCAGAGTCTCTTTTGTCTGCTTTACCAAAAAGAATGTTTTCTGGGTTTTCAGGCCTTGCTGTTTCTCTCTTTTATTTTCCACTGAAAAGTATTAGTTCTTGGATCTAGCATTTTCTTAGACTTTTCTAATTGGGTGTTCTTCACTGCTTGGAGTAGATAGCTTAACCACCATGGTCAGCTCTATGGAGCTCTCAAGATACAGAGCCAATGTCACCCAGAGGTGGGAATCAAGAGGTGGTGATGTTTCTGACTCGGCTCACACTGAGGAGCAGGCTGTCTACCAAGCCAGAACCTGTTTGGGGCAAGGAAGAGCCATCTCCACAAAGCCTAGCCCAGCTTTCCACAAAAAGAAATAGCCCTGTGTTGGAATTTCAGAAGTCAAATAATTGCTCACAGAGGAAATAACTGTAATAATTATTCTTAAACATAAGAATTACCTAATCGGATTAATCATATTTAGCACTTCCTAAGGCCGGGGAGAATTACACAGGATTTATTAAATGCATGGCTAACCTTCAGGTCATTTATATACAAGGACATAACAGCCAAAATCTTTGTAAGACAGACGTATTTAAATCTTGTGATATTAGGATATTTTGTGGAGCTGTAAGTAGAAAGGTGATTGGTTTACTAATTCCTGGGATGGGGGCTTTTCTGTGTATTCTCTACCCACATACAGGAAATGGCCTGCTGTACTGGAAACCTCAGGGAGGTTAAGGAGACACACACCTTCCCAGACACCTTCTGAGGAAATTGAATGTGGTATGTCAGGAAAAACACCAGGGTCCTCACCCAGGTTGAGGTGGTGGGTTTGATAGATCTTACACTGAGAAATATAAAGAGAAATTCAATTACAATGATATAAAAGAGTGGTTTGGTAGAACTCCTCAATGTGCACTTGGCTTGTTGGCAATCTCCCCCTGCTCCCCAGAAAATGTGCAGTACTATTCTGAGTTTTCCGGAAGTGAAACAACTTTATGGTAATCATATGCAAAATGTTTCTCAAGTTGTTTTTTCTTGCAGTTTACTTTTTTATGAGTCTGTTAAAAATTTAAGAGAAGCCTTGTTGACATTTTATATGTTTATTTTTCTTTCAAAGGAAAATTGTAGGATTTTTAAATTTTCATATAGAAGATGATAAAAGGTGAAATAACATCATAATTCTTATCTTGTTCCATTTGATATTCGTATGTTTTGTTCTCTTTTTATGAGTTTTATTTGTCTTCTAACCAGTCACGTATAACTCATTTTTTCTATTAAAAAAAAAGCTTATTTCACTTTTTTATATTTTATTTAATATTTTTATTTTATGTGTATGAGTGTATTTCCTGCATGTATATGAGTGCACCCGTGTCGTGCAATGCCGCGGAGGTCAGAAGAGGGCTTCATATTTCCCTGGAACTGGAGTTAAAGATGGTTCTTAGCCGCCATGTGGGTGCTGGGAATTGAACCCGGGTCCTCTGCAAGAGCAGTCAGTACTCTTAACTGCTGAACCATCTCTCCAGGCCCTTATTTCACTTTTTTTATTTTGAAGAATTTGCCTGGAGATTAAGCAAGCATATAGGTAGAAACTGGACCAAAAGATGAAAATTCTTAAAATACAGCCTCTAAAAACTATGACTAGCTTAAGTATTGCCATTTCAATATTTTAAATATCCCAATCAATGGTTTTGGTGAGTATCTGAGTAAACTGGAGATAAGAACAGACATATTATCATCTTGACTGTATCTGAATATCACAGTCAAATTGCTTCCCTCCCAATGTGCTTATGAAATGGATAATGTGTGTGTGTCTCTCTCTCTGTATGTGTGTGTGTGTGTGTGTGTGTGTGTGTGCACCCACATGCCATGACACAAACGTGGAGGTCAAAGGACAATATTAAGAGTTGTTGTTTCTTGGCTTCACCTTGTTTGAGGCAGGGTATCTCTTCTTTGCCTTTGAGCTTCATAACCCAGGCTAGCTCTTCTGCAAGCTCACAGCAGCTCCCCTGTCTCTGCTTCTCATCTGACTGTAGACACGCAGTCATATCCTTACATTCACAATATCTACTTCAGGGCTGGATAAAGTGCTTCCCACACAGGTCTGATGACCTGAGTTTAGTGCAGTATACAATGTTTTATTTATGCATCTGACATTTATATCTTCGTAGTTCTTCGAATAGTTTACTGACACTAGTATTTCTTTGACCGTCCTGTGATCTCTCAGGAAAAAAAAACCCAACATGATGGCATTTTTAAGTACAATTCATTAAGTTTAGCACAGCTCTTAAGTATTTACCTAAATATTAACTTACACATCCAGTTCCCACTTCCACTTGAACTAGTGTTATTTCATTCAGTGTACAATCATTCTTCTGTTGTGTTTAGTCAACTAGTATCTACTGAGCACCTTCTGTGTAGAAAGCGACACTAGTCATTAATATATTTGCAGTTTTGGTCGTGATATAGATGCAGAGTGGAAAAGAATTCAAATCTTATTTTTATTCATTTACTGTTGTACTGAGGAGGAAAAAAAATTAGGGAACTATTTTTAAAAGGCTAATGAGTTCCTTCTAATAGGCAGGCATGTGGCAGTTGGAAAAGGAGGGGATGGCATGGTGGCATTTTTCAACAGAGCATTTGGTACTACAGATTGGAACATGAAAAAAATAAAACAACGATAAACTATTGAGTCAACAAATTTTTATTATTACAGCTATTTTTATGAGATGATCTTGCTCTGCTCCGGGGCTAGACCACAAATTTCAGTCACTCATTAGCATTCCTTCTTTGAAATGACTTTACAAGACTTGTATATTAATTTGATGTCCTGAGTTTCCTGAAATAGGAGATTGACTTGACCTGTGGCTGGTGCCTGGATGATTGCATTCTGTGTCACAACAGCAAGGGAACTGATGCTGACCCTTATATGGTAGAGCCTGGCACTGGCCAAACAATGCCATCGTCCTGTTTCAACTTTGCTACACTTCATTAACTATGGCACCACCCAGGGTTATATAACTGTGAGCATAACTTTGTAAAGTTTATAAACATAACAAAGAATGTTCTCACGGGTGTCCTAGGCCAGGCTGCATGTGTCGCTTTTGGGGGGTCAACCAAAGTTCTTTTCTTCAGACAGCTTGCCCTCTGCTTGCAAGAGGAGGCAGGCTGCCCACATTCCCTGTCTCAGTGCTAACCCTCTGTGCTCACACTCACAGTCCTTGCACTCCTGCCAGAATGTCACTGAAGGAAGATTGATGGTCTCTTAATAATGTTTCTCATAAGTTTCACCAATCTGGATCTTTTCCCAGTCTCTGGGCTCTTAGAGCTCGACCCTAACCATGAGGCTCTGGCATGACAAGACCCTGGAGTCCCAGGGGAACCAGATTCCCACTCATGACTGCAAGTCAGAACCTAAGAAGGAAAGGGCTGGAGACAAGTCTGAGTCAGTAAAATGCTCGCCATTTGAGCAGGAGGACCTGAGTTCAATTCCCAGAATCTGCATAAAAAGCCAGGAATGGTGGCACACACTTACAATCCCAGTGATGAGGAAGCCAGGCAGCCTAGCCTCAAGCCCCAAGTCCCAGTGAGAGAATCTTTCTCAAAAAACAAGGTGCATATCTCCTAAAGAACAACACCCAGTGTTGATCTCTGGCCACCACATGTATAGATACACATACAGGCATACGCCAGCACATAACACACACACACACACACACACACACACACACACACACATGCACAATCATATATAAACAACTAAACCAAAAGAATCTAAGAAGGAGGTATGTGAACATTCCCATCTAGGCAATCCCAATGATCAGTTCTAAGCCAAGACTGGTTTCACAGGAGCCTTTGCAACCTCCCTTCAAGTCCCTTACTCCTGGCCCTTACACTTGAGTTGTGACAAGTCTCCTCCAGGTGCCCTTGGCGATGACCCTCCATGCAAACATTCAGATACAGAATTTAAGGCCACATGAACTGGAGACCAAGAGGGAACTGGTCTCACAGTTCATCCATTCCAGAGCCTTGATGTCAGAAGTCTGTAACTACAGTTTATTTTGCCACTGTTGTCACATGGCCCTGAGATAACACATATTAAAGTGCAGTGGGCATGTGTGACGTCTGGGTGTGTGTCTAGTGAGAAGAAAGCCTATCTCCACCCTACCAGTTCACAAGAACATCAGGGCCAGGGAAGAGGCCAGCCACACACTTCCAGGGCACCTGTGTCACACTGAGCTGTTAACTCTTCACATCATATTTCAGCTCACTGTTTGAACCATAATGGGGTCAAATGGCCGCAGCAATGACTTGTGCTTTGAAGAGCTTCACTAAGTTACTTCCTTACTCTTTTTAATTTTTCTGCCCCATCAAACCTAGGGCCTCGAAAATGCTAGGTCAACACTGAGCTGTAGCTCCAGGCTCCTTTCTTTTCTTCTTGTTTTCTTCTTAAAATATTGTATTATTTTTATTTTATGTGAGTGAGTGCATTGCCAGCATGCATGTAAGTGTACCCTTGGTCATGCAGTGCCTGCAGAGACCAGAAGAGGGCATCGGATCCTCTGGAACTGGAGTTACAGATAGTTGCTAGCTGTCATGTGGATGCTGGGACTCCAACCCTGGTCCTCTGGGAGAGCAGCCAGCACTCTTAACTGCTGAGCCATCTGTCCAGTCCTGGTCTCGTTTTCTTTTTCTTTTCCTTTGCTTTTCTTTTCCTTTCTCTTTTCTTTTTACCTCTTTCTTCTCATCTTTTCTTTTTCCTTCCTTCCTTCCTTCCTCCCTCCCTCCTTCCCTCCCCTAACTACTTTTTAACCTACTTCTTCACTCCTAATGATAAATATAATGTTCTCTTGCATACATGGCACCAAGCTTTGGGGCGGGGGAGACGGTAAGGAGGCAATAGGACACACATGACAAAACAGCAGTATGGCGGGTGCTCCGAGGGGGCAGGGGAGTGAGAAAGGGAGAAGAATAAACAAAAACAATCTCGTTTGACAATATCCTAATGAAGCCGTACACTTTGTATGCTAATTTTTAAAATGAATCAATTACTTTAAAGAAGAAAGCCCAAACAAGCTAGAAAAAAAGAGAAACCTTTAGACACAGCAACAAAAACCTCAGCAAGAATAACTGTGAGATTAAAGATTAAATCATATTCTTAGCTTCTTTCCTCTCTTGAAACTTTGGAGAACAGAATGTGGGTGAATCCATGGCATTGAGATAAAGTCTGATCAATAGACAGGCAGTTTGTAGCTCTTTTAAACCTTTGCTATGATCTACAGTATCATGTGTGGTCACGTGGTAAAGCTGGTGACAGTTGTAACGCAGAGGTGGATAGCTGCCTTAGTCTTTCCCTTATTAAGGACTCTTGCCTACCTGCACAACATAGGATCTAGAGGTCCAGATGAACATCGATGAAGAAAATGCTCACAGCTCTGGTCTTCCTGGAGCTCAGAGTTGAGGAGCCAAACAAGAACTAGCCAACAAACAAGGAAATGTAAACAACATACATTGCAGAAAATGCCATTGAGGAGGTAGGTTACTGGGATGATGAATCAGACCAGTTAACACCCTTGGGTCAGGTGTTGCAAGGTCACTCTGAGAGGGGCCAGGTCAGCTCATGACTGTAAGATGAGGACTCAGCCCTGGCAAAAGCCAGCAGAATAGAGATGTAGGTATGGGAGCTGGTTAACAGCCTTGACCAAGGACAGAACTTTGTATATAAACTGACATGGGGTAATCTACAAGCAACATGGTAATCTGATGCATTAGCCTCCAAATCTTATCTCAGATGTATATTCTCTGGATAAAAAGTTCAGTGCAGCTAACAGTATTATTAATAGGAGTATGAACCATGTTTCACAATCTCCATCTCACCAGTGTGAATTTCAAAGAAGGGAGGAAAGGACAATAGACTGAAATCCTCATCCCCATCATCCTCAGTCTGACCATTTTGTAGAGTCATCAGTGATTAGTACAGGTTTTGAAGAGACTTCAAGAGAGGGGAATGAAGCAAAGGGAAGGGGAGGGTGAGGAGAAGGGAGAGGAAGGGAAGGGATTAAGACAGTAAAAATAAATATACTGTACTAGATCATAGATGTGTTCTTGGAGAGATGTGGTAATTATAAAAACATAAGACCTTTTGTGCACGAATTACACACAAACCAGCCCATAGACTTGATGTCAGTCATGTGGTCATCTGACAGACTTGAAACACTCTCATACTTCAGTATTCATATTTATTTTTATTTTACCAAGAATTTATCTGATTGTTAGCCACATTAAGACCTTGTGCCTGCAATGCAAAACAAATGTGGTGTGTGTGTGTGTGTGTGCACATGTATATATGATTTAAGTGAATTTAATTGAAATTCGTTTTTACTCTGTGTTAGACATGGTTAACAATGACTAAATAGGATTTTCCCTTTCCTTCATTCTTTGGCTTCCACACAGACCCTGTGTATATCTGATGGAGTGTATCTTTTCCCATTTAGAATGATACAGGGAGACCCAGAAATCAGAACTGGCATCTGGGTTTGTATGGAGTGAGTTCCTTAGAGCTAAGTGACTGCTCATGTTATAGGATTTCAGACGACATTATTTGAAAATATATTTCTAGGGTATTCTAAGTTTAATGAAACTGCAGACATCCTTGGTTCTATGATCTGCTTCTTCATTATTTAAACAAAGCAATGAACACCTATGATTCTTTTCCTTGATGCTTATTTGCTCACTCTCTTGTCAGGGAAAAGAGCTCTGGAATTAAGATCGAAAGATCTAGAAAGTAGAGCTAAGAGTCGACTCTACCTGCTGTACTGTCTCAATTTGTTTAAACACTCAGAGTATGTATTTATGTGATTACAAAGTGAGAAGTCTAGATTATATGGTCCTACAGTTTCTTTCCATCCATGAAAATTTCACCTCCCAGTTGTAAACAATCCTGTGAGTCTTTTTCATTATCTTGAGATGTAGGTTTCTAGGTACAGAATAGAGGCCAACACGTGAAGGGAAGAGTGTTATAAATGCAGTTCTTTCTGTATAGGCTTGGGTTTCACCAAAACGTAACTATCCAGTAACCACTGCGCCTGTACACACGGCACACCTGCATTAAACACCATCATTGTCCACTTGCACAAGTCTCTTAAAGCGGCTCTTTTTCAAGGATATTGAAAACTCTACCATTTTTCAATGTACTTGTATGTTTGGGAAGATAGTTTTTTGTTACAATTGGTCAAAGGAAATAGGATTTAAAGCTGTTTATTTTTTTATTTTGCTTTGTTTTCTTAATACTCAGCTGGAGTTAACAATTATCCTGTCATTTCAAGTGAAAAGCTCATCCAGAATTTAAAGCCAAATCACTCCCTTCTACTAACATAGTAAGATTAGTTGTGATAGCTTTCACATTTTCCCCTTGAAGGGGAACAGGCAGATGGGGGGGAACTATTTACCCTGGGTATTTTTAACCCTCTTGCAGTTGAGAGAGAAGGTACACTATTTAGTTAGTGTGCCATTGATTTCATTTAGTAAGAAATGTAGAGACGCGGCAACAGCTGAACAAGATTCTTTGTCATTGTGGTGGGGAGAAGAGGTTGTCTTCGGAGCCCTCTCTTCATACTTCGTGGCTCTAAAAGTAGCCAGTTAATTAGATTCCATGGTTACTGCCATTGTTATTTCTGCCTACTTGAAGTGCAAAGATAATCATCAATTGTACACTCTTGACGACGCTATTAATGGCTTTAATACCCCCATTGTGTTTACATTCTGCATTGTAAGAAACACTTAGCTATTGCGGTTTTTTAATTCCTAGTAACTGGGGAAGGCTGTCTCCCTGTGATACCCTTGCCATTTCATTCCGTGATATTAAGTGTTGTTTTTCTAGGGAGGTCTTGAAATGTGGGACATTATGTATGAGTTATGCTAATTTGTTAGGGCAATGAATACATTAATTTCATTAGTAAATGGCCTCAAAGCAATAATTATCAGTGTAGGTGTGTCAAAAGCGATCATGTTCAGTTTTTCCAGTTAATTATTAAGATTTTGTTCTGAGGGGCCTAAATTTGACACCGGCTTCAATTTAGCCATGAATAAAACCCTGAGGTATGGAGGGATGAGGAACCCGAGCCAAGATCTTGTTTTGTGTTCATATGCCTCTCCTTTTTGTCCAATTGTGACTGCCAATAAGATGCCAAAATAATTAGTGTCAGCAACATACTTTTGGTGTCCCCACCCCAAAAGGCAAAATTTCTTACAAGTAGCAATAATGCTTTTTCAATATCCTTCTTTGTCTTCCATAACTGGACTTTGAATTATCTACAAACTAGCTTATAAGTTGCTAAGATGAATTCCACTTGGAATTGTTGTCTGCAGTTCATTCCTCTCTACACTAAAACTCAGTTCATCTTTCTGAATAAATGGCATTTCCCTCTAATGGATTAATTGGCTCTGTGAGATGGCTATATTATTATACCACTTGAACCATTTGCTGCTACGCAGTAACAGTAGAACCTGTATCCCAATATTCCTTTCCACAAAAATCTGACATTCTTTTTATAATCACACACCTGTTGGAACCATTTAATGCATCTCAATTTGCTAAAATAGTGTGTGAGGTCGTTTCAGCCTGAGCAATCTCTCAGGCTGTTTATGGAAGCGTGGAATATAAGCCGTGCTCGGTGTCCTGGTGTTCTGTTCTAATGGGAAAATAATGTTCTCAAGAATTTTTGGGAAAAAAAACAATACTGTGGAGTTTGAGAAGCAGATGGTGTGTGTGTATGTATAAGGAATGAGCACCCAGGCCAAGGCAGGGCAGGAAAGAAACAGATGCTGGACAGGATGGAGGACTGTTATCAGAACAGCTTCCAACAATAATCCTCATCTTAATGAAGGTACCTGGACAGAGTTGGCCAGACGAAAGTTGGCTCTCAGGTTCTAGATTCTTCCTGTCTTATGGAAATCCTTCAGTTCTCCTGAAGATTTTTCTAGTGGTGTGAACCCATCACAACCTCTCACTTTCTCCCTGGGTTTTTGTCTTTGACCTTACAACAAATCTATTCATTTTTTTTTTAACACTTCCAAACTTCATCCATGTCCCTGAGATCTGAGCTGGGCTTTTGTGTGCAACAAATCATCCTCTGTCCAGTGTTTGGAAAGTCAGATACTGTTTCACTCCAAAGCAAGTTTTCATTATGTTAACAGATCAAAGCTGTTTGGACTATGTGGTTTATCAGGTTGGCAGTGGTGGTCAATATTAAAGGCTGAAAAAGATTTTTCACTCTCCCTTTAAATTAATATGGGAATCCACATTTTCGAAATGACTCTGGTTTAGACTAACAGAGTTTAGACATTATTTAAAGATGCTTGATTGACAGTAATTTATTTTAAGTGGAATCTTTAGTGATAATCTTGATTTGTTTAACTATCGCCTACATTTGAAACATGTTTACTGACATGAATTGCTCTTTTTCTGAAATAGGAACGTTAGAGGTGAAGGCAACCTCTTCTGATGGAAGACATATGAATTTACTTGCTCACTTAAAGGGTGAAGTTGGGGGCATTAAATCTGAGTTACAGAGCACAGATTAGGATCTGGGGACTCGATGGCATGGCTTCAAGGTTACATTATTTCCATCATATTCTGAGTGACGGCTAGCACTAGGAGTTGTGTAATACAGACTGTATAGCCGTACATAGAAGTCCTGTTAAGGACTTGGGCTAAGGAGTGAATGTAAGCTCTGCCGTTTTGAACTGGGACAGGTCACACAATCTTCCTAAGGCACATCCCTCATCACAGCTGTAAAATACCAATAATACAATACCATCTGCTTTGTAGAGGTGGCGTAAACATGAAGTGAACCAGTGTATGCAAGCAAGCCCGGCTTATACATAAAAATATTAACTATCATTATTATTAGTCTTAATAGTAGTATCATTTTGATTAAGTGGCAATGCCAAGATTGTGTTAAAAATCAGAGCCCTAAACATGAGGTATGCCATTTCTGCCTCCCCTCAACTCCCAATAGCAACTCAGAAACTGGGATCCTCACTTACATTAACTCAGTGGCAAACTCTCAGGCTTAGAAACTGCCTCAGCTTTGAAGCGCTCACTCAGCACCCTAAACGCTCCTCAGTTGTTCAGTGTTCTTCGCCGGCTTGTACTTCCTCTGTTAATTTTCTCTGGCCAACCAATCTGTTTCTTCCTTTACTCCCACTGTCTCCCTCCTCCTGCCCATGCAATTTGTCTCCCACTCCCTAGTTCCAATCATTTCCAGATCAGCCAGAGTCCTGCTAAGCTACTCTCTGTCCTGGGTAGTGCACAGTAGCACTTAGACCTGACTTACACCAAGACCCTGAACAGTGAGAGTAGCGCCAACTGATTTTAAGGAGAAATGCTCCCAAAAGAACTAAACTCTTTTTAAAATGTCATTTTTAAGATTTATTTTATGTGTATAAGTGTTTTGCTTGCATGTATGTATGTGTACCATATTTGATCCTGGTGCCTTCAGAATATAGAAAAGAGAATCAGATCTCCTAAAACTGGAGTTACAGATGGTTGTGAGCTACCATGTAGGTGTTGGGAATCAAAATCAGGTCCTCTGTAAGAGCAGCCAGTGCTCTTAACCACTGAGCCATCTCCACAGCCCCACAATTAAACTCTTAAGTAGTTTTCCTTTGAATCAGCTTCTTGCAGTCTGTCACAAGATGACTACAAATATTATTACAAATTCAGAGTGCAACAGAGCACCACCAATTGTGCTAAACCCTTTCACAATTTTATTAATTAGTAATTACTAATGTATAAGTATAAACATTATTGCTCCTTTAGGAGAGATAAAAGCAAGACTTGGAGAGACTTTGTGTTACCTGCTGTAACCCAGAGGATGTTCTTCTGACCCTCTGATAACAAGCCATGGACCCGCCTCCTTCCCAGGCTCTGCAAAGGAGTCACTCCCCTTCCCTCTTCCAGCCAATCGGATGACCATAGCCACTTGCAGGGGAGGGGCTAAGGGTATAAAATCTGGGAAAACCATGAGGTTGGTCTCTTGCCATTTTGTAAGTCTGTCTGAACCACAGGATGTATGTCTGGGTGTGGACTTTCGAACACAGCCGTGAATGGGGGAGTGCCCGCTTGTCTGTAAGTAAACCCGCATCCCAAGCTCAGTTAGCAAGTCCAATAAACTCATTAAGATTCTTCAAACTGGGCTTTGGAGAATTTTTTCCTCAGGCTGTCAGCAAGGACCATGGGAGGAGGGGACTGGATGCCACGTGCACCTCCAAGCAGTGAATTTGACTTACACCTGCTCAAGTTCATCTGTCTGAAAACTATTGAAATACTGAAACTGCAGTGTGGCTTCAAAGGCTATTCTCCTAGCTACTGCCTTCTACCACTCCTCTAGATGGCATGGATTCTTGCTGTTTCAGTCAACTTTACCATTCAAAAGTAAGTCTTGGAGACTTTTCACAGAAGAAGTAGGAGAATTTTACCCTATACCTATTTTTCCCACCTTCTCAGAAATCCAGTCCTATTCCTTTCCTGAATGTTTTTTGAAGGGAGGATACTCTGTACTGATACAGAGATGGTAAGAGTCAGCCATGTAGCTGAGATGCATGTCTGTCCATTACATGTTTGCTATCTCAGGGCTTTTTTTAAATTAAATAATTCAAGCAGGCTATACTTTAAGCAATGGTAGTCTAAGGATGATGTTAACAGGTAGAGCTCAGATGATACCTGAATACCCACTGCGATCAAAGAGATGATGCCAGAAGAGCCACAGCAATCAAAAATAAAACCAAGACCAATACCTACCAGCTGCCAACTTCATTCAAGTTCAGCAGTAACCAGTATGTGGCTCCAAGCTCCTGGGAAACAGCAGAGTTAAAACCAAAGCCAAGAAGTACTTCACACGGTACTGTACCGAATTCACATTGCTATCTATGTTTCATGATTTTTTTCATGAACTTTCAAAAATTATAGATATGGATATGATTAATAAGGCAGGCATTAAGGCACATATGTAGATAATCATAAGACTTCTTCACAAAAACCTGAAATATTCTCTCAATAGAAAAGATGGTGAACCACTGAATGCTATGTTCTGGCCCTCAGAGTCTCATGTTCCAAATAAGTAAGATATAAATACAGATTCCAAAGATATACTGTTCTCTAAAATGAGGAGATATGTGCATGCATTACACACACACACAGACACGCACACACACACACACACACACACCTATTGGTATATGTCTGCAGCTATACGTAGGAACAGAAGGCCCACCTCTGTAGGAAACAGGATCGATGATTGCTGCCATCTGACCAGGAACTTCTGTTGATGTCACTGCCTTTCTCTAATTAGGAAAAGATGAGATACTATCACAGTTCAAACAAATCACATGAAAAACAAAGTGTAACTGAGGTCTTTCTCTTTCCATTTTACCCACCCATCACTGATATGTGTCTATCTATGATGCACTGTGTAATATTCTTCAAAGCATATATCTAGTTGGAGATGAGTGAATGGAAGAAGGGCTGAGAACCTGGCAGTAGCTTCTTGTTCATTAGATCATAGAACATAGCTTGGCTTCATGAGAGATAACCCCAAAACCCATCCCAGAGGAACCACACTATTTCAGATTTTCCTCCCTCCCAGTATCCAGGTCACTGCTTTGTTCCATTGTATTTAGAGACTAGTCTACTTCAGAGACATTGTGTATGACCTAGGAACCAGGCCCTGCCTTACCCCTAACATCTCCTGGATGCCAAGAGAGCTGTCCCCTGGGGACTGCCACACTGTCTGTGCAGAGATCCCCAAGCTTCCCAATTTTGCCAGTGGAAAATCCACTCCTTGGGCAGATGCAAAAGTTAAATAATGTTTTGCCAGCAGAGCTAGAATTCAAATCTAGAACTTGCTAGATAGTACATCTCTCTGCTTAGTCATGGGATTTAGGTGAAATCTGAATTTCTAAATTTTAAATTGATATTTATGGTACAATTTAATTCACAGTTAATTCAGTTTCTTTAATGTAAAGAAACTGATTGAAAGATGTGGTTGGCACCCAAGGCCCACCAGAAAGTCATTTACGAACAGAATCCAACCCTAAGTAAAATAAACAGCTTTGCTTTCTACTGACATTTTATAAGTACCTTAAGGGAAAGGTGGAGAGGAGAATTGGGTTCCCATGTGGATTTAATTCAAGAACTTCCCAAGAAACTGCTTGAAGGCAATACAGTAGTGAGCCAACTTTCTTCTGTTAAAGTCTCAAAAAATAGACTACAGCGAATAGCGGGATCAAGCACAGCTGCAAAGAGGAAATTTAGAATTATCATCCGACCAGAATCAGAAGGTCCTTTATGTTTATAGCTTCATAAAAGTTCACAGTAAGAGTGTTTGCTGCCAACTAATAAAAAAAGTAATGAAAAATTTGCAGATTTTTTTGTGTAGACAGCAGTTACCTAATCCCTAAATCCTGATGAATTCGCATATTCAAAAATATTTAAACGGCAAAATATATGCATGAATTTATTTGTGATCCCTTTGAAGGCACAGGACTCAACCTCATTAATGGATAATAAACAGCTGTGTTGTTTGGTTGTGTATCAATATGTGTTTGACAGTATATTCTGATATGTTTATTGCTGGAATATTTGTAAAGTCATAACAAAAGCTATGATGCTTCTGTTATTAGGCAATAATAGATGAGAACTTTGCCCCTTTAATGGCTCCTTGATGTCTCTAATGACCCAGGAAGTCCTGGTTTTTGTGTCTTTTGTGATTATAAAGGAAATCTGTTTTACCTTTTTCCCCCTAAAATAAATATCTAACAACAACACTTTTGTATTTCCTGTACTCCACGCATCCGCCCACACAGAGGAACACAGTTCCTTTGCAAGGGGTAAAAGGGAACACAGAAAAACCTTGAAAGTATTTCTACTGCTATTTTTGGTGCTGAGTTTCTTTTTCCCCCAGTTGCATTTTCGAATGGGAAAGAGCAGACACCTTCCGTGTGCTTCATAAGTTCCTCGTGCGTCCCTTCCTGTTCACATCGCTCTCTCAGCCCTGCACCTTCACCTGGCCTGGTCTAGCTCGTCAGTTTTCGCCTCAAACAGATTGCCCTTAACCTTTACTTTTCATTAGAGCACAAGGCAGAAGGCAGTGGGGGAGGAGGAAAATGGAAATTGGAGGTGTTTCAAGCGTCTGCACTACATTATGCCACTATATGAAAAAGTCATAGACTTTGAAATGAAAGGTGAAGTACGGGGCTTGGGATGTGGCATTAAAATTCATTGCTGCGTAGAGCTCATAAAAGTCTGTATATAAATGTTGCCCTTATTATTTATGAAATATAATTGTATGGTAATGCTTCTTCTTTAGTTAATTATTTGTGTGAAGTCCTAAGAACATGTATCTATTCTTGTTTTTATTATTATGACTATCATTTATGGATCTGAACATCAGTTGAATTCTCTGCGCCAGTTACTGTCTTAACATACTTTGCATTCGTTAACTCAGTTAGTCTTCACAATAACTACTACATATACCTTTATGTAGCTAAACAACAGTTATAGTTGGTAACTTCCACGAAGTTTTTGAGCTAGAGAGTAGTAAATACAGTCAGTCCCTACCCAGGTCAGTGGGATCAAAAGCCCAGTACCTTAACTAGTTCACTCCATAAATCACTGTCATCCCCAGACCCATGTTAAATAAGTAAATAAAAAGTAGGCTTTTACAGCTAAAAAAAAATCAAGGCTGAAAGAAACAATTAACTTATAAATGTCACATAGTTATCCCGCAGCGGGCCAGGGGATGGAAAGCACACATTTTGGAATATGGCTCAGTGCCTTGACCGCTAAACCACACCATCTGAACTCTTTTGATGATCCTTTCTTTGGGAGTGGTTATTAACATTGGAAAGCTTGATCGACTGTGATGGAAGCCTAGATTAGCACCGATTGCATTTTTTTTATTAACAAAAATATAAGCTCTCCCGTGAGAGCTACTGCCTGGGAGGTATGAAAGAAATATCCAGACAGAGGATCAAAATAAAACAAACCCAATTTAAAAGCCCTCCTTTTACCATAAATTCAGTGCACCAGAGGTCAAATCAGACCCCTGGGTGCAAATGAAGTTGAGTACATCTCTTGCTTAACACAGATGTTTCACTCGCCTCGAACAAGCTCATATTTTTGGTAACAGGATTCTATTATATATAAAATGGAAATGGAGTATTTGCAAATTTTCAGGGATTTTCAATATTTTCCCAGTGAGCATGTGAATAAAGAAACAAAAATGAGAGAGACAGAGAGAGAGAGAGAGAGAGAGAGAGAGAGAGAGAGAGTTCAAGAACAGCAAAGTCTAAAGAGCAGCCTTTTGGTCCCTACCCCACAGCATCCTGCCCTGCAGAGACAGATTCCAGGAGGGCAAACCACTGAAGTTCCCCTAAACTTGCCCATTGTTCTGACTTCGCAGGCATATCATTTTTTACTGGAGCACAGTTGTCAAGTACCCAGCACGATGCCCTGGTGAAAGTCCCACACCTCACCGTCTGCAGCCACCTTCCCTGTCCCCTCAGATCCAGCCGTTCAGTCATCATCCTGCATGGTATGCCTGGAGCTGTTTGTTGAACTGCTTCATGTTACTCTTTGACTGAGAGAAAGAGACAAATGTTCCATATTATCGTTAATTTCCATAAAATTGTTTTAATCTTTGCTTTATAATAAATGTATAACGGTGCCCTCAGGGGGTCTCTGTTCTGTATTATAGGTGTCTCCATTGGAGTTATGTGCAAGATAGAACTGCTCAGCATTTGCCTTGCACCCAAAAGATGCGGAAGGTACTTGGGCACAAGAGATTCCTCTGGGAAGCATCCATAGGCATAAAGTAGGAAAGTTCCTTTCTTCCTGTAGGCCTCCATCCAAAGTCCTGGTCCTGGAGACACAATTACTTGCCAGAACAGGTCAGGGACATGGGTAACAGGCATTGGAGGATATTTGCCTTTTTCTAATTGTACCAGGTTTTGATTTCCTATTTTTATAAATGCACATGCCCATATATAGTTAAAATATATAATATATAGGCATAGCTATAAAAATATAGTCAATTAAATAAACAAAAAGCCTCTCCCAGTGTATTGAGTTTCAACTTCATAGCTAGAGTGGATCTTTAATAGGCCAGTTTGACAAAAAAGAAGGGGAAGGGGTGGGGTGGGGAAGGTCCCATGAATACATTTTTTGACATTTTGTTTATTATCATTTTATCTAGGCTAGTGGTAAATGGATGGAGTTGTCAGCAGAAATCTCTTGGTGAAGTAAATAGAGAATCTTACTAGGCAGGGAAATAGAACTAACGGCAAATTGCTCACAAAGAGATCTAATTTATTGGTTTCTTTCTCACTGAGATTCTGTTCTGGATTCTGGCTTTGCTAGGAGAAACAGCTGAATGATGATTTGAATCTGCACAGAGAGAAAGTGCTCTCGACAGTAGAAAGGATGCAGGACTCTCTGTGGCCTCGACCTAGCTCCTCCTGAAAGTTAGCTCAAGGCTGCCAGCTAGCCTTCCTGTTTTTATTTTCTCTTCTCCTAATAAGCCAGTACAGCATTCACGGAAGAAAAATATTGGATGGGGCCACACCAGTTATAATATTATGGCTATTTGGGTTTAAGTATAATAAAGACACCAACAAGGGCTCCTCAGTTATTAATATTTTTTCAAGTTAAAAGGCAGCAATAAATCATAAAAAGCATTTCTAAGCAGTAGCACTTTTATAGAAAATTGCTTGCTATTTAAACAAAATATTTGTTCTTCATCTCAGGAAAATACATGGATGCTTCTGAACAAGGAGCTGTTTTACTTGCTCTCTGCCTCCCGTAATTAGCCCCAACCCTATTTAAAGATGTAACGTGTGTGCATGTGTGGGTGAGGTGCTTGAGCCTGTGGAGGTCAGGAGACAACTGTGGTTGTTTCTCAGCCACACCTTCCACCTTTTGTTTGAAACAGGGCCTTTCGTTTGTTGGAATTTCACCAAGTAGGCTACGCTAGGTGGCCAGTGAGCACCAGAGTCAGCCCATCTCCACCTCCTATGCCACCACGGTTGGGATTACAAGCCACCACGCCTGGCTTTTTAGGTGAGCTTTGGGATCAAACTTAGGCCCTTGTGTTTGTGAGTTAAGCTCTCTACCTACTGAATCATCTCCTCGGCCCCCCTTTTTCCTCTTTATTTGTTCATGTTTGTTTTCTAATTTTTTAACTTGTACATTTGGACCAGAGAAAAATGAGACCCACGTTTACTTTGGCTAGATGTACAGTTCCTTCATCAGTAAAACTTGCGTTTTCACATAGCGTGGCAATCTGCATTTAAGTATTTGGTATATTTTGAGTCCTTTCTTCTGAAGAGCTGAGACCTTTGTGTGATCCTCTCTTGGATTTGATGAAGGGAGTTAAGTAGGCAGAGTACTTTGACAGAGAAGACATAAGAAAGACTCTCCCACTATGGCTTGTCTGCACAGGAAGTTCTCTTTTGTGTATATACTTTGGAAGATGGCTCTCCTGTGAAACCCCAGCCCAGAGGTCCGCTCAGGAATGGGGCCAGAATTGGACCCCTTTTGTCTTGGGCAGCTATTAGGAAGAGTGGGTCACACAGATACTAACCTATCTTTCTTTACTCCTAGATTAGATTTGCCGGGGAGCAGGAAACAATGGATATTGTCCATTCTTGCATAGCTTTCATTTGACCTCTGGACTCCATTATAGCCTCTTATGGAAGCCAACAAACGTGTCTGACTACATCTCAGCTGAGATATGGCTAATGATAGTTTATTGTTTATTCATTTAAACTGGAAAGGAAGCATAATTGTGACTATCTGTTGAAATAGTCCTTTCAGCTAAAAATAACCATGTCCACAGCAATGGGCTCAGGTTCACGGGTGAAAAACAAACTAACCACCATCACTGAAGAAGGTGGTGGTGCCAGCTTCATAGTCTGAGTTAAACATGGTTTTTTCATCTCTCTCTTTCTCTCTTTCTCTCTCTCTCTGTCTCTTGAAAATAAGTTCCTAAAAAGATTTCTTGACATTCCAAGTAATACTTGTAAATCTACCAAGTTAATTTATGAACCAATAAAGTCCTGTCAAGTCCTTTCTCATCTTCTGGAAAACAGGTCTGCAGAAAGAGGGGAAAAGGCCAGCTAGTTTCTAAGGAAATATATTCTTGATTCTTGTATATTCCTCTTAAGCCTTATTCTGGAGTCTATGTACTGTGGGTTATGGAAATCCCTTCAAATGCAGAAATTCTCTGGAATGATGATAGCCTACACTGTTAGATAGTAAGGCTTTAAGGAAATTAACAATAAGTGCATCAGTATCATATCCAAACTGCCATCAGATTAAATTCAAAACTTTAAATGAAAAGCTGAGGCATTAGGTTCCTTAGACACATAACATGAATCCAAAGTGGTTACAAGGAGACAGTATTTAAGACATTCCTCACCCCTCCTTTTCTCCTTAGTAAACACCTTGTAAATTTGTCTAGAATTTTCAAGTTCTGCATTAATTGAGGCTCCTTGACTGCTCATTCGAGTTTGGGTGTGAAAATACATCAAGTTCTAACACACAAATGCTGCTCTCTACGGCCACACTTCATAACGGGATTTCATCAGATGGTCTTAATTTTCTGCATGACATTATCTTTTCAAGCTGGCAAGTGACTGGGCTGTGATATTTGCATACTGAAGACAGAACCAAGCAGCTCATAACCATGTTTCTGCTTGTGTGGGAATTTGAGCATTTTCACTTTGAGGAATAAAACAAATAAACTTTCAAGACAATGGGTTTTCTCTGTGAGCTATTTTCAAGTGACATCATAGTATCATAGTTGTCTCAATAATGGAAGGTATATATATCTTTCCGCTTCAAGAACTCTGAATTCTACACTAATTAGTCAAGGGGTACTGGCTATTTTCCTTGACTAGTATCCCATCTAATTGCAAAAGTTCAAAGGGAGAGGTGCTTTCTGAACAGAAAGTTTTAACACTTTTAGATCCTGAAATCCAGACAGAACCCATTACTAACTTTGAGTTTGAAGACTTGGTCATTAGCTCCCTTGAAAACTAGTCACCTACCCCTGCATCAATGTGTCTGAACATGGCAGTGACAGTATCTGTCATTTCAGTGACAATCTCCCTGAACATGTATATTTCACTTTCTGTTGGATACATTATTTCTTGAGTGTCCACGATACACTTAATGTTGCTTAGGTACTGTAAATGTGAAATTATTTATTAATCAGTGTGGAAGCGCTCGAATTGGCTGGCAATCTTAGAGTGAAGTCCAAACTACAATAGAAATGAAGCTAAGTGGGTTCAATGACCCAGCCGAGATTTGATACAATTACAAGTGGTAGAGGTGATGGTCAGGTTTGTGTGTTCATTTGAATGGGCCACGGAGTACCCAGATATGTGGTTAGATATTGTTTCTGGGTATCTCTATGAATCTATTTCTGGAAGTGATTAGCATTTGAACTAGTGGACTGAGCACATTAGATTGGTCTGCCTCACACACATACAATGGAAGATAGACACCATCCCATCCACTGAAGACTTGAATAAGAAAAAGTAAACGAGTGGATTGGTGAGATGTCTCAGCGGGTAAAGGCACTTGACATACAAACCTGACAACCAGGTTCAAACCTGAGAAACCATGTAAAAGTGGAAGCAAAGAACCAACTCCACAAAGTGGTCCTCTGACCTCCACAAATGCACCAAGGCACATGCACTTACACACACACACACACACACACACACACACACACACACACGCACACACATCATATACATACAGACACAATAATAATCAAGAAAGATGAAAGTGTCATATTTGTCCTCTGTTTAATTCCTTAATGGTTTCTGCTGAGTACAAATCCTACCAGTTTTGACTCAGTACTTACAAATGATAATTTTAACTATCACACACTGAATCTAAAATTCTTTTGTCAAAGTCACCAGTGGTCTCCAGATTTCCAAGTCCACCAATGCATTTCACTTCATTGCTCATTAACATCTGGCACAGTGGACCAGTCCTTTGAAATACATTTGTCAAGGTTACCAGGACAACATCACGTAGGTCAACTTCTTTTCCCCTCCCACTTCCTCTCTCCTTCCTCCCCTCTTCCTCATTTGTCCTTATTTGCAAGGTCTCACTTCTATGTCTTTTTCAGTTTGTCCTATCCTCCGGACCTCTATTCTTGAATGTCATCTATATGTCAACAGCACCCTGCTACATGTCTTCAGGCATGTCTCCATGCGTAATCTCGCTGATAGTCACATCATAAGCCACCCTTCTTATTTACTCTTCACTTAGATGGCGAATACACTATTGTATCAATTTAGAATACATTTCCTTGGGAATGACAGAACACTTAACCATAAGTTTAAATAGATAGACTTATTGATGCCACAAAGCAAGAGTTCCAGAGCTTAGCAGTGCAGAGCTCACTATTTCTCCAGGACAACCTTAGGAGCCTGGTCTCCTCTGGCTTCCAGTTCCACCACACTTTTGGTGCATTCTTGTTTCTCATGATTACAGGTGGCTGTTTTGGCTCAAGTTCCCTTATGAGTTCCAAAAGGGAGGCTCAAAATGCAGAGAATAAAAGTCTTTTCCTTCTTATGGAATATGCCTTTTTCATTTTTTTCCAGGGAATTCAATCAAGAAGAGATATCTGCATCTTACTAGCCAGAACCCTATCACATGGCTACTCATATCTTCAAGGAAGATTGGGAATGAAGTATTTCATTTTCAACTCTGCTCCCAAGAAGGGACAGAGCACTGGCAAGGGTGCTGACTGAGGCAGAGGTTCACACTCAAGGCATATACATTTTTTATTTGCAGAAGAAAAATGGCATCGTCATTGACTTTTTTCTTCCTCTCATACCATGCATTAATTTTTTTATAAATCCTTTTATATACACATTCAAAATTTGTCTAGATTCTGACCATGGCACACTATTTCTTCCATTTGCCTCTTAGTCTAAGATTCCATTTTTATAAAACCCTCCTAACCCAGTCTCCCTGCATCTTGGTTCGTACCATGGAGGTTATCACATGATTTGAGATTATTAGAAAGACCCGGTCCCCCATAAGGATATTTTGCTGAAGGATAAGCATTGTTAGATAACTCTTGCTGAAGAAGGTTAACTTCACATTAGATCTTTGTTGTAAGTACTCCTCACAACTTGTTTTGTTTTCAAATGATTGAAGCTGTTGAGTCCAAGGGGTTTGGCTGCTTGATAAACAGATGTCAGCCCCTTACTTATTGGGCTTTAGAGCAGAACAAAGCATATTCCAGGTCAGAAAGAGAGGATGACTAGATCAGAACTGCTTTTATTGCTTTCATGGTTGACAGGCCCAGTAATGCTGAGTCATACTGTTGGCTCGCCTGATGATCCCCGAAGGCAGCAACCCAGCTTCAGCCCCACCACTTTCACATACACCACAGGAACAGCTGTGCTTTCAGGGACTCCCTGAGCTGCATCACAACAGCTGCAGCTGCTTTAATCTTCTCATGGCTGCCTGAGTAGGTTCTGATCCAGCCATGAACACCCACCTAAAGGATACGTCATGCCAGCCATGGAACCTACCACATAGCCAGGGCTCAAACAGAACCTTTGCTTGAGGAGACTTCTTCAGTCACAGCTACTCCAAACACCCTGCAGCAGCTCCAGGAAACTTCAATTTTGCCAATGTTGCTTCAGATGAGTTTCAGATAACACTGTCCACAGTCACTCTGGACTGTTCACATAAGTCCTGAATCACATGGGGAAGGAGTACTTCCCTTGCACATGAAAACTGGGGCAGGCAGCACTACTACATCTGCTAAGATTGGCATGATTAGGAAACTTGTGGTCAGCAGAAGAGAGGCTTTACACATGCATTACTGACCATTTAGGCAACTCTCCTCTCACTCTCCTCAAATCAGTTCAGGACACCTTCTTTTTTTGCACATACACACATACTTGAATACTGAAGCCCCAGTCCCTGTCAAAGCCCCATCCAAGTGTTTTTGTTGCTGATTCATGGCCTTAGCCATGAATAGAGTGGGCTGATCTGGCAACAACACAAGAACTGGAGCTGGCAGCTTCAGGCACATCCACCTGCAACTAGCAGGTAGTTGAAGCATTCTGAAGAACATTCAGGAGGAGATAGATACTCCAAGAACAAAGACAATGGAAAACTGAAGGTATGGAAGAAATGAAAGACCCAGCCACTGGATGTGTTCTAGAAAACCACAATTACCAGCTCTGGTTGTCAAAGAACTGTACTGCTAAGATTGAGAGCCCAGCACCGTCAGCTCAGAGCTGTAAACCAGCTGTTGGATACAGGGGCCACGGGCCAGAGCTGTCACACCAAGAGCAAAGTATCTCAATACCCAAAGCTTGGAGGTGCTTATACCCAGGAGGTTGTACTGTGTCTATTAGAGATTTCCATGGTGTAGAAGAAAGAACCCTCAGCTAATTGGTAACAGCTTCCAACTCAACTCTCAATTGACATTCTAACTCCTGATCAATTATCATGGCCCCTGTGTTTTGGCCTCAGTTCCTTGGATCTCTCTGATGCTCTCACCTTGTCAGCCTGGGGTTTTTTTTCTAACAGTCTACTTGACTTTCCTGCCTTGACTCTTTACAGTGTTCCTACTGGCTGAAATGCTGCACCTGCACTTGTCTCAGGTCTGTCAGTCAGACTTTTCATTGCTGTGAGAAAATACGTGAGAAAACAGTTTTAAGAGAGGAAAGACTTATTTGGGCTCACAGTTTCTGAGATGTCAATTCATCATGGCAGAGAGGGTGTGATGGAACATAACAGTCATATCCTGGTAGCCAGAAAGCTTAGTGAAAGCATTCATGTTAGCAGGCTTCCTCCTTCCCCCCCCTTTATTCCACCAGGGCCCCAGAAAACGGGATGGTGTGGTGGTTTGAATGAGAATGCCCCCCCCCCAATAAGCTCCAGGTATTTGGACTTTTGTCCCCAGTTGGTGGTCCTGGTTTGGGAGGTCTTAGAAGGTGTGGCCATGCTGGAGGAAGCATGTCACTGGGGATGGGCTTAGAAAGCTCTTAAGCCTTGCCAGATTTCCAGTTGTACTTTGCTTCCTGTGCCTGCTTGAACATGTGGCCACTCAGCTTTTTGCTCTGATCACCTCTGCTACCATGTTTCCACTGCTATTATGGATTCTAATATCTCTGGATCCATAAACCAAATAATCTCTTCCTTCTATAAGTTGCTTTGGTCAGTGTTTTTATCACAGCAACAGAAAAGTAGCTAATATAGATGGTAAATCCCACATTCAGCGTGAGTCTCTCCCCACCTAAACAATCTTCTTTTGAAAACACTCCCATAGACATACCCATCAGTATACTTTGTTGGTCTTCTAGGCGGTTGTCAACCCTATTAACTTGACAATCAAACTTAATCATCACAAGGTCTCATTTCTCCTTTCTATAGGTCTCTGTTTAAATGCCCTTGCCAGAGTAGCCTCCCATGGACACCTCATGTAAAATAGTAACCTCACTGTAATTGATCCCTGTGTATCTTTCCACGTTGTTCTCATTTTCTTTGTGATTACAAAATAAAATATAGTATGTTGCTTTTTATGTGCAGACTTGTTGATTTTCTGTTTCCCCATCTAGAATATTCCTGGGAGATACTGGGGATTTAGTTTAATTTATTGCCCACACAGAGTAGTCTCTCAGTATGCAAGTCACAAATTAGTGTTTTACAGAGTGCAGAAACAATGTTAGGTAGACTGTTACCATTATCTTTTTTAATCCTTGAAAATCCGTGAGGTAGGTACATATAGCATCTTCATTTCAGTACTGAAAAAAAAAGAGCCTCAAACAAGCTTACAAGTTAAACTCTCACAATAAGTGACAGAATCGGGACTTGACCCACATACATGTGACTCCAAAGACAAAGCTCATAACCCCACATTTTTATTGCCTTTCAATCAATATTGAAAGCATAATTGATACATTTACAGAGAAAGCTGGCTTTCCCTTGTTCCTTGGGGATTTTTGCAGTTTAATTCCATTTGAGTTAAATGCTCAATTGTTGTCTATTTCCTCTGCTTTTTAATTTTTAGAAGGGAACCTCTCAAGCTTCAAGAAACTTCTAAAATGATTCTTCTAGAACAGTCCCTCTTCTGCTCATTCTGTATCCCTCTAGAGGATTATCCTTCAATAGTGTGGCTATTCACTCAGCACCTTTTACCCCAGAATAAAGTCTAGCACCTGGCCTCATCTAATAGGCCAGAGCAGAGGAGGCAGAATGTTTGTGGGATTGTCTGTTTTCTTCAGAGTCCCACTTTTGTAGTTTCACTGGTTGCCTAGCATTTCCTGTTGTGAAAAACTTGAAAAGAAATCGTAAGTAAAGTTGAAGACTCTGTGTCTCAAGAAAGATTAAGAGTAGGATTGGTAAACTATGCAAATTAGCATGGGATCTGGACTTCAGAGAAATTAGACTAAATTTATTTAACAAATGTGTTATTAAAATAGAAACTTTTAATTCTCCTGGACTTAGATACCTATTCTTCTCTGACTGGCATATTTTTGAGAAGTTTTGTGAGGAAACTTGGCATGCGTGAACGTAAATCTGTCTGCTGCAGAGGATGGGAAATTCGATGATCTAAACTGCTGTTTGCTTGTGCACACACATGCATAAATGTGTAGCCCATATATTAAATGGTGATGTATCTGGGTCAGACAAGCAGTGCCATTCCTTCTCACACCTTCCATTATTTTTAAGAACATTTTATTTCTTAATATTTTTATGTTTTTATGTGTATGAGTGTATTGCCTGCATGTGTGTAAGTGCACCCATGTTGTGCAATTCCAAAGGAGGTCAGAAGAGGGCGTTGGATCCCATGGAACTGGAGTTACAGATGGTTGCTAACCGCCATGTGGGTGCTGGGAACAGAACCAGGTCCTCTGCAAGAGCAGCCAATGCTCTTAACCTCTGACCCATCTCTCCAGACCCACACCTTCCATTCTTGAAGATCTTGATACCTCGGTTGACAAAGATAGACTTACTTATCAGGAAAACAGACCAGTGAATGAAGTTGGTTTCACCTACTTCTGGCCTTTTAACTATATCTGAGCTACTTTTTAATCTCAAGGCTCTAAACGAGCAACAAAGAATTAAGAGTTGAGAAAGTTCATGAAGAAACTATAGACTTACTGGTTTTCAACTTATATAGATAAACACATAGAACAAATACCATGGAAAGAATAGAACTTGCTCCTAGGTGTGTAGCCTCTCTCTGACTATCTCCAGCCTGCTCTAGTCTGTCAGATGGGCAGGTGCCTAGCTAATGCACATGACTTGGAGACTCATTGCTCAGTCTGACTTGCTGAGTTTTTCCTGGTTCACATTGCAGTAGCTGAGATGTTAGTGTAAGCCAGGCCATGTTCTAAATAATTTCTCAAATATTAGCTAATTTTAGATCCTCTGAAGGAAGGGTTATTATTCTTCCCTGGTACAAAGTAAGCACTCAGAAAATACTGAAGAAATTGAAGTACAGAAAGATTAGGTGGTTTGTTCAAGGTCACTCAGCTAGAGAGTGGTGGGGCCTCATTAAAAACCCAGGCAGTCTGGCTCCAGAGCCTGAGTTCATCAGCGCCATGCAATACCATGCCTGCAAATTGCAAAGAGCGCTGACCGTTAGCCAGCAGTCAGTGCCTGTGAAGTCATTAAAGTATACAATTTCTGCCTCGGCCACACAGAGTTCATCAACTGTTCTCAGTGCTGAAGTGTCATTTAGAAAGAGGTTCTGGACAGGAGTCCCAAGACACAGTTACAAGTAACAACTCCACCACAAACTAGTGGCATGATGAAGCAAGCTCTCCCAGCTCTCTCAGCTGGAAAATGAGGGGGAAGGACACTGGATGATGTTAAGGTCTCTTTCAGATGTAACATTTTATGAGTCTATTTCCCCTATTATCTGTTCCTATTTCTCTCGCTTTTTAAAAATTACAGCAATTGGCTTTTGTACAGAACTGTGGACTGCAGAAGCTATGGAAACTGTTTGCAGTGGTATTGAAGGGACCGTCTATCATATATGTGACTACTTCTAGGGGCTCGGGGCCCCAAACAGGGCAGCCTAGTGCCCTGAGGCCTAGCTCAGCCTTCCTCGTTGAGGATGACTTGGCCAAGGTAATGCCCTTACATGGGTCTGCTTTAAATGGAAACTACACTTTCAGAGGCAATACTGAGAAAAATATTACAATCACACACTGAAAAACATGAAAATATATGAAAATAAATATGGTATTTTTTCTATAGGGTTTCACTGTATTTCCAACCAGTTTGAATTCTTAAAATGAACAAGACTAATCAAATCAAGTGTTGACTTTTGGGTGATTTCTCTTCCACTAATAGAACTGTCTGGGCAACTTTATTTAGAATTTTAATTACGATATGATCACTAAAGAACGTCTTTATTGGTCTCAGGAGGTGGCTCAGAGGGGTTAGCATTTGCTGTGCAAGCACGAGGACCTGAGGTCGAATCCAAATTGTCAATAGCGATGTCAAAAGCTGAACATCCTCCTGCTATGCCAGTGCTATGAGGGACAGAGACAGAAAGATAGGTCTGAAAGATCTGGAACTTCCTTGCAGCCAGCCTAGCTCTAAGTTCAGTGAGAGATCTTGTCTCAAGGGAATAAGGCGGAGTGAGAGAACAGGACACCCAATGTCCTCCTGTGGTCCCTACAGGTGCATGTACATCCCGTCTCCCCCAGTACACACACACACACACACACACACACACACACACACACACAAATACATAACTAAATATCTGTTAACGGTTAGGTATCTGCAGCTTTCTGAGAGGCCTGTGTTAGTCCCTAGATACTAAATCATTCTCTTTTGTCAGTTCATTTACTCTTGTGTCTTTCTCGGTTATTGTAGTTATTCAGGTCTACAACATTTTCATTTGTCATTGATTTTGAAAGTTTTCAGTTACCCCAGATCATCATGACCCTTGCTTTTTCAATATTTTACTTATTGTGTTTGCAGCCTATGGTGTAATGGTTGACAATCAGTGGGATATTGGTCAACAGAAGCTTTGGGTTTCCTAAAAAAAGAGATCTGGGCCCAGTGTGGTAAAGATGTTTATGTAGATTACCTCTCAGTGTTTAACTAATATATTAGTGAATGCCTTCATGTGATCTCAACTTTTGCTTCCCTATGCAATCTTAAAACTCAAGAACTTAAGCATGAGTAAATAAGTATCAGCAATACAGGGGATATCATAGTATCTACAGCAACCTTATAGTCATGATTACCGGCACACTCCTCTCATTGGTCTGCATTAACGACGCTCATAGTCACACTGTTCCCTTTTACCGACTGAGTGATGATTTGGTTTAATGACCTTGTACAGTCCCCTGTTTTTGCAATTAAAAGAAAACTACATATTTGAGGCCCTTCCTGCAGAAGTAATATCAGAGATTTCTTTGTTGCCCTTTAGCATCGACCTAAAATATCTAAGGCATTTCTGGTACAGAGTGAATGAAGAGTCTTGGTTTTCTTTAAGGGAGTGGCACTAGACAGGCTGAACAGGCTCCACTGGATGAACTCACACTGAGGGACATCTGGGGACACAAACTTGACTCCCTAGGCCTTAACATATATGATAGAATGCATGAAATCCAATAATGGGGGGGGAGCTATGGAGAGATGCAGATGGGGGGGTCTAAATATGATTAAGATGTACTGTATGAAATGCATAAAATTCAATAAAACTATATATTGAAAAAGATGAAGCAGAAAATAATAAATAAGAAGTGAATATATATATATATGCACACATAGAGAAAGAGAGAGACAGAGAGGAGAGAGCTTGATTAATGGTGCAACTGCCTTTGCTTTAAGGGCTAAGCATCCCTTTATATCTCCGTCCCAACCATGTGAGCCTTCTGCTCATTCACCCTTCTACTCCCACTCTGACTACATCTAAGGAACTACATTTCCCAAGTTTTTGTTCCAGTTAGGGCCTGGGGAGAGAGATGACTCAGCACAAGCATGAGAACTGAGTTTGGGTCTCCAGGATTCATGGAAAAGCTGAGCAGTCATGACAGCTGTCTGTAATCAGCACTCAGCAGAGATGGGGCAGAGGGGGATACCTAGAGCAAGTTGGTGGGCCACACTAGCAGGAAGTGGCAAACTCTGGGTTCAGTGGGAGACCCTGCCTCTGTAAAGCAGAGCACAGTCCAGGAAGGTGCCTCACATCCACTTCAAGCCTCCACACGCCCAGGTGCTCCACACACATTGGCTTACATACACACACACATGCACACTCCACACATGTACACATGAACCAAAGCTACTCAGCCACTGGAAGTGACTGGAGGGAGGTTGGAGAATGGGGAGAGGAGACAGAGGGTTAGTGGCCTTCTCTCTCTGGTACCTCTTCAGGCGGCATCTCTGGCTGTGGTATTTCCTCCCAGTTCCTAGTAACAGACCTTCTTCCTTGACTGCATCAACTCCATCCATCCTCCCAGCTAGCTTCGGCAGCTGTAGATCTGACAGCACCAACCACTCCTGTGTTTTCCTGGCCCTCAGGCATATTGCGGCTTCTGCTGTTCCGAATCTCGGAGTTACTTCACTTCCCCCCTTTTTGGTTTCTCAGCAATCCCATCATCTGTAGTACTAATTCCTTGGATTAAATTCCCTCTGTGTAAAACCTACCATGACTTTTCTTCACTCACTCCTGGACTATTACAATAATCATGCAATTAAGTGCTAGTAAACCAACAGAATCTAAGTTCTGCCTCCAAAGCACTTCATGAAAATTTCCTGTTTAAGTGAGTTGTGCTAAAATCTTTGACTAGTTTGTGTAGCTGCTCGAACACACTCGCCATCTAAGAACAAACAGTGAAATATGAATTTCCTTTGATATGTGTTACACAAAATTCAAATGTCCTTATTAATGCCCAGAGCGCCCTACATTTTTCCAGGAAACACATTATCCCTTCCTCCTAATGTCATCCTTCCCATCCTCTGTCACTGTTCCTATGTTATTTATTAGAGCAGCATTTTATAACCTTAGAACTGTTAATGTTTTGAGTTGGGTAATTGTCTGCAAAGGTAGGCAGGGTCACGCTACTGTGCACTGCAAGATGCTTAGCAGCATCCTTGAACTCTACCCAGAAGCATTCCTCCCACCCAATTGGGAGTCAAAAATAGCTTCAGATTATCCCAGCCGGATCCCAGTTAAGAAGCACTGTATATCGTTATTTAGTGCTTTAGTTCCTTAATAAAGACATCATAAGGGCTGGAGAGATGGCTCAGCACTGGCTGCTCTTGCAGAGGATACGGATTTGGTTCCTAGCCCACACATGGTGGCTAACAACTGTCTGTAACTCCAGTTCCAGGGGATCTGATGCCTTCTTCTGACCTCTGCAGGCACTGCATGACACTGATGCACTTACACACATGCAGGCAATATACTCATAGACTAAAATAATAATAATAAAATATTTTAAAAGAAGAAATCATAAATTGAACATATTCTTGAATATGGTAAATATTGAAAACAGTAGTTAATCAGTACATGATAAATTGAGTGTTGATGTCCATATGAATTGGTTGTATCTTATCTTTTCACTCAAAAATGTAAAGGAAGACAAGATATACACAGTTATGAATACACATAACATAAAGAGGAGAAACCTTATGAGGAATTTTATTAACATTTGAACCAAATCAATTTTTGGTGGATTGGCACAGTGAGTAGAGTAGCCACAGAACGAGTACTTTGCATTGTATTCGGAATACTCAAAGTTTTTCTGACATGAGCCTTATCACAACATCTGTGGTTATAACACCAGCATCGCTGATTTGAAATGAGGATACCAGATCTGAGTGAGTATGGGTGACCTGGTTCGAATCACACAATGTGTGAGTGTGACAGCAGGACCTGAAACATCCATCTTCTGCTTCCATTCACACACATCAAGTCCTCCTCCCATAATGCGAAGCTCTCTCCTCTCTGTGCACTCAGATGTTGTCATGTTCTCCCCCTTTCAGATCATGCTTTGCTTCCGTCTCTACTAAATACATCCCTGGTGCCCACTGTTGGTCTGCTCTTCCAACAAACAGCACACTTGTGTGTGCTGTGCACCTATGTATTCAGGTGTGTGCACATATGTATACCTGCATGGATATTAGAGGACAAAAAGGTGTCATTCTTCAAGTGTTTATCACCTTGCATTTGTGACAGAGCCCAGCATTGGCTTGGAACTTGGGCAAGTAGGCAGGACTGACTGGCCGGTGAGTTTCCACAGATTGTCTTGGATCTTCTCATTACTGGGGTTACAGTGTACCCTGACACATCTAACTTTTACATGGGCTCTGGGGATCAAACTCTGGTGCTCATACTTGGAGCCATCTCCCCAGCCCCAGGCAGCACTTCTTCTAGACTACCCATCAGCTCAATTACTGCAGCTGTGACGGCCAGACCCAGGAACTCAGGATCCAAATGGTTTAGCTTCAAATTCTGGCTCTCCCTGATTCAGTGTGCCTCCTTGGGGAATTATAGTATGGACTTTTCACCATAAAAATGAAAAAGTACAGAGCTATGAAGATGAAAATATCAGAATCCATTTGTAGTGCTTAAAAGAGTGCTTGACCCATTGTAATATAATAAATATTGATATAAACTAACAAACTAAAAAAAACAAAACAAAACAAAAAAAAAAACAAAGTGGATATCCCTCACATCCCTTGGCTATCTCTCAGGGGCTCTGGACCCAAAGCAGTTGGGAAGGTAGAGAAAGGAGGAGCCAGTGAGACTATTAACGGAGAAACAGACATTAGGAGAGAGATAAGAAATGAAGAATAAAGAGGTTCCGGCCCTTTACTAGATCTACAATTTCTCTCTCTCTCTCTCTCTCTCTCTCTCTCTCTCTCTCTCTCTCTCTCCCCCCCCCCCCCCCCCTCCCCCCCTTCGCGGTGGTCCGC